>NW_019154116.1:5383284-5426285 GCF_002288905.1 Enhydra lutris kenyoni | reverse complement strand
GGTGATGATGGTGATGATGATGATATTGGTGATGATGGTGATGATGGTATTGGTGATGGTGATGATGGTGATGATGATGATATTGGTGATGATGGTGATGATGGTATTGGTGATGATGGTGATGGTGATGATGGTAATGATGGTGATGATGGTGGTGGTGGTAGTAAAGATGGCAATGGTGAGCATGATGGAGAGGGTGAGGATGACATTGAGGATGAAGATGTTGGTAATAGGAGCAGGTAAAATTGGAAGAGCAGATACCCTGAGTCAAGGTACGAACTTCATGTTTCTTGGCCCCTTGACCCTCACGAGTTCTCTAAGAGATAGGTACATTTGCTCATCTCATTATACAGAGGAGAAGAGTGACATGAACTCTACACCTGGATTGTACAAGAACGGCTTTATGAAGAATTTTTGTCTTGTCTGATCTCAGCACCCTTCAGTGGTAACTTAGGATCATCCTCTGAGTGTGTCTGTAAATAGCCCCCTGAGCCATTCAAGACTTAGAAGCTACTATCTAAAGAAAGAGAAAGATTATCTGTTTTCCCCCAAGGTACGGAAGAACATAGGCCTGATAGGCTCCTAGATGTGATATATTTTTAATTATGTTATGTCAGTCACCATACAGTACCTCACTAGTTTTTGATGTAGTGCTCCAAGATTCATTGTTTATGCACCACAGCCAGTGCTCCATGCAATGCATGCCTCCTCCATACCCACCACCAGGCTCACCTAACCCCCACTCCCCTCCCCTCCAAAACCCTCAGTTTGTTTCTCAGAGTCCACAGTCTCTCATGGTTCGACTCCCCCTCTGATTTCCCCCAATTCCTTTCCTTCTCCTAATGTCCTCCATGCTATTCCTTATGCTGCACAAGTAAGTGAAACCATATGATAATTGACTTTCTCTGCTTGACTTATTTCACTTGATACATTTTTGAAGCTAAGAATACCTCCAACAACACAAGTTTTTGCTTTTAGAAAGGTAATTACATTTATCTTACTGACTCACACATCCTTTATCTTTCTAGCTATGAAAGAAATAGTAGCAACAAATAGGTTGATCATGGATTCTTCCTGGGAGCATGGATGACTTGAAGTCCCACAGCTGGTCTGTGTTGGGGTAGGATTTGAACTCAGGGACTCTGGGGCCAGAGGCAATAGCAGCTGTATGCCACAGCTACATCTCATGAAAGCCCATACCTATGTCCCCATCAGAAATCATCAAAGTGACTGAGAGGTGTGAAAAAGGCTTTAGTGGACCCCAGTGAGTGTCTTAAATAGTTTTTTCTCATTCAAGCTCAAATGGGTGGTTTTCTCAGAAGAAATGTTCATGCATAAAAACGCATGGAAATGGGTGAGTTTTCTAACTTTTGGGGGGAGGAAGGTATGGAAGGTGTATTAGTGTCATAACAGATAAAAGCATAAATCAGAGAGGATTGTGTGAAAGGAGGATGTAAACATAAGAGTATTAATGATCCTAGAATTATGAGAATGACAAGCTTCTCAAAACACAGCATCACTGAGTTATAATTTCTACACAGAACCCTGCACATATGTAATATATACAATTTGGTGAGTTTGGGCAAATGCGTGCACTCATGACATCACCTTCATGACCAAGGGAATAAACATGCATCACGTCCAAATCTTTCCTGTGTCTTTTTATGGGCTGTGTGTGTTTATATCTGTGAATGTGTCTCTGTATGCATGTGTGTGTATGTGTGTGTGTAAGTGTGTGTGTGTTAAGAACACTTAACATGACATCTACTCTCTTAGAACTTTGTAAGTGTCCAACAGAAGCATTGTCCATTGTAGACACAGTGTTCAGTAGATCTCTAGAACTTCCAAGTAATTTAATGTACTTGAAATATGAGATAAGGGAGTGGATCTGTGCATATTTAGTGTCCCCGGTGTGGTTAATAGTATTTTGTTGACGCTGGCACAAGTTGGGGGGGCTTCTGTTCCTTAGAACAAGTCATTAGGTAATTTTCCTATTGTTTCTGCCAAAGGAAAAAGTTAATAAACTTGTGCTGTTCTGAGCTACTAAGTTTTTGCTCGTACAGCAATAAAAACAACACAGCGGTGAACTGGACAATGGGTTCTTTACAGCATCTCCTGTTAGTTTCTGCTCTTAAATAGCCCTTTGAGATTTGGGTCTTGTTATGTCTCAGTTAATCCTGACGTCAACTTAAGGAAAATTAGCATCATTAAAGTCATCAGCCTGCGAATACAGCAGAGGTCCCGCTCTCCTCATTCATGTGCCCAGACACTCCTACCTCATGCTTCCTCCCCCGTAGCCCAGATTTCCTTCCCGTGGACCCTCTATCCTGTGGCTGTCCACCAAATGGAAATCCAGGTGGCAGGCTCCTCACTCTGACAGACTAATAAGTGGAGTTGGATTATCAATTTTTCGGAGCCGATCAAATCCTAAATCAGGATAGAAGGATCCACTCCATTTGATGGTGGACATCATGTCTTCTTTGCTCTATGCCTTGTGCCTAACAGTGCCTAGACAAGAGTAAGACCCCAAAAAGCCTTTTGAATGAATCAGTTAAATGAGCTATGGACAAACTATGCCTTCTGGGCACTCAGCTTGCCTGATGCTTTCATAACCTAACATTTATTTCTATACTTCCAACAACTATGTGGTTGCCTCAGAGAATATGTGAATCCTTTCTTGACATTTCCCATCTCAGCTAACATTATACACGTTCTTGCTCGTCTTATTAAATTCAGCATGCAGTGTTTTAATGACTGATTGATAAGCCCTGGCTGTGAATCTTGGAGAGGTCATTCTAGATCATCTTCATCTAGAAATCAAACATCAGAATTCCCATCCTAGAGCAGTGCTCAATAAATATTTTAATACGGTATCAAGTCTCTTTTTTTCTGGCACGGCATTGATTTGTATTATGACTACACAAGAATCATCATTAAGTAAGCCAAATGGTTTCTGAATCTTTTATATTCCAGTGTATCTGTTAAAAATTGGTGTTGCCAAGTGACAAACCAGGAAGCAAGAAGCATGGTCAGTATCCCAAGTCTAGAACTGGGGGAGACTTTTGAGACAGTGATACCATCTGGAAGAATTCTCTCAAAATGCAACCTACAGATCTGATATTGGTATGGGGGGAGGAGCTCGCACCTGGAGGTCGAACAGTAACGTGGTTTCTGCAAGTAACCAGCTGTCTATCATGCGACAGTCATCACCTGACCCTCCCGCGGGGCAGTTTTCCCAACTGTAAACAGAGGATGGGAGTCACTATCTCTGGGACCATTTGATCCTTGAGATTCTATGGCTCTGATTTTAAATATTTCTTATTAAAAGTTTAAGAAATCTTATTTATGATAAATACTAAAGTTGCTTCATTATTGAAACAGCCGCTTAGCGGCTGGGTTTTTTCAAAATTTTATTTTTAAAAAGTACGTCTTGGAGTAAAAACCAGGAATGCCAAACTTTAGATCTTTTGTTCTTAGAACACAGTTTGAACACAATGTATCTTTTGAAAGGGCTGGGCATAGAGCTGATCACAGGATTTGAATTGTCTCAAAACCTCCCTGCAGATTTGTAACCTGATAATCACATCCACACTCAGTGGAAAGCTGTGCCACAAGCCAGCTGGACGGCACAAAGGTGCAAAAACACGTTTTGTACCATCAGAACGACCGTAGGCCACCGTTCCTTCGTAATGATGAAAATGTCAAGCAGAGTATTTTGCAGAAAAAATCTATAAGGTGGGTGTTTATAAAAGACACGTGCTTTGAAAGTGTTTTGGACATTTCAAGGAAAATTAATGCCTTATCCTTTAAAAAAAAAAAGTTGTCCAAAGCTACAATGTTTTTGTGCGTTGAATACTGTTCCCCCAAAATTCACATCCACCTGGAGCCTGAGAATGGGATCTTACTTGGAAATGAGGTCTTTGAAGAGGTAATTAATGAAGTTGAGATGACGCTGCGCTGTGTTAGTTTGGGTCCCAGATCTGACGACTTGTGTCCTTCCAGAGATAGATAAGAAGGTCAGTGAGGGCAGAGGCAGAGACCGATGGCAGGACCGCCCGGGATTGCCCGCCACAGCAGAAGCTCAAAGAGCAAGAAGGGATTCTTCCCTGCAGTCCTCAGAGAGAAGACTGGAGCCTGTTGGTACCTTGACTTGACTTGACTTCTAGCTTCAAACTGTGAGAGAAAAAAACATGTGTTGTTTCAAGCTGCCAGGACTGTGGCAGTTGGTTTCGGCAGCCCAGGCTGATCCTGGCGTTAAATGGGGCTCGGGAATGGACACCCAGGAAGGGGCCTCCCCACACTGAAGTCCGGCTAGGACAGAGCGCTGGCGGCGTCGGACCCCGTGAATTTTCACTGTCACCCAGGAGGCAGCTCTGGTCTCCAGTTGAGCCAAATGAAGAACTGAGCTCAGGAGAAGGGCAGAGATGTCTTCCTGAGCTGCTAACGGGGTGGATGAGGTTTGAAATCTGACCACGGGAAAGCTCGCACTTTTCCTACTGCTGCCATTGAGGGGAGCAGAAGCCTCAGTCCAGTATCTAGAGTGAAGGCTGGCGGAGGGAGGACGTCAGCTTCAGTCATCAGGAGAGAAAAAGAAGAGGCCATGAGCAGTCACTTAAGGGAGGCCATGGGGGACACAGTGGTCACCAGCGGGGGGGGTGGGCACCTCACCAGAGCAGCCCCAATGGCCTCCCTGGGGGACCTGAGGCTTGTTGCCTCAGATTTAGGAGGCCCAGGGGACAAGTGAAGGCCGCCTGAGTGAGACAATTCTGGAACATTATCGCTGCACCTGCCCGTGAGCAGCGGGCACCTGCAGAAAACAGAACCGAACGCTGACCTGTCGACAGACATGTGCTAAGATGGGCCTCTCTAGAGCCTCAGTGGGCTTCACAGTGTCGCTGCTCCAGTGACCTGGGGCAGCAGGGAGCACAAGGATGAGTAAAATTCCCTTTCAAGTTTGTAGTGGGATACGGAGGGTAATAAGTCACACACACACACACACACACACACACACACACACACAGCTATCGCCCTCCCTGTCATGCAGAAACCTACAGGGGTACTGCTTCACCCCCTGATTCAAGCGGACGAAGTCTGCGACTCGATCGCGTGTTCTCTGGGTTCACTGGAAGTCAGCGCCTGGCTGTCAAAGCCATTCTGTGCGAGGTCCCGAGCTGCCCTTGATCACACAGGGCTCGCTTTATGAAACAGAGCCACTCAAGACTTCGCAGGTACAATGCATATCTAAATGCTGAACACATTTCCCATTTGGTTACCGAATGAACTCGGAACCCTAGAAAATGGGGATCAAACACCACCATTTTTCCAAATTGTAAATCTTGGGCCTATTCTTGACAAGGGAAGAGGGATTTTGTGGTCTTGGTGATGTTTGGGAGGTGGCGGCAAATCTGGAAGGTAAGTGGCTCCTCCACCTCCTCAGAGAGCTGGCGCGGCCTTCGGTCCCCTTTGCTCCCACGTCTTCTGCATCTGCCTTTCATTTCTTGTGATTTGTGAACACCATGGCTCAGGTTTCTGACTCTGCAGCTCCTGGCACAGAGCAGGAATAATTAACCCTGCTCACTCAACCTTCCTGAAAACATTAACTGAAGCTGGACAGGGACGCAGAGAAAGCAAAGCATCTGTCCATGGACACAAGGCCAAGTCGTGGCCTCTTATCGCAAGCGCAATTTCCATTAAACGCATAAACTCTGTACTTGATTTCCAGATGATCCCTATAAAACTGAGTAAAGCCTAAATGCTGATTTTGGAAAGTGGCTGTATTCGTAACTTGTAAAATCAATGAAAACCAGGTATGGGTCTCCTGAGGGGAGAAACTTGCTTTGAATGTTCAGGAGGAACGAGGGAATAAAGCGTCCTTTAAAATGGTGGTGATGGGGCACCTGGGTGGCTCAGTGGGTTAAAGCCTCTGCCTTTGGCTCAGGTCATGATCTCAGGGTCCTGAGATCCAGCCCCGCATGGAGCTCTCTGCTCAGCAGGGAGCCTGCTTCCTCCTCTCTCTCTGCCCGCCTCTCTGCCTACTTGTCATTTCTGTCTGTCAAATAAATAAAATCTTTAAAAAAATAAATAAAAATGAAAAAAATAAAAATAAAATGGTGATGATGTCCCAGAGCTGCCCGCTGCTGGAGCGATTCTGAAATTTCAGCCACTTCACTCACCACTTGTTCAGTGTCTCCCCCTTTCCTCCCAAACCAAGTGGCCCATAATAGCCTTAATTACAGTACACTTGAGCTCCAAAATGGGGGGAGAGCAGAAGGAAGCACCGCTTGGTTCCAGCTTATGGTCAAAGCCAATTTTAAGTGATTTATTTCGTCCAAGGAATGGCAGTTCCGCGCAGCGAGTGAAGATCAAATAACTCCGTGTTTGTCAGGAATTTGACACTTAGTCCTAGAAATCGCATCTGGAACAGGAAGCGGGGCTGGCACCTGGGAGCTTGGTCGCTGCGGTGGGACCCGGGGGAGCCGGAGATGCTGGAGCGCACGCCAGCTTGGGGCTCGCAGCGCCCAGCCCAGGCTTACAGAATGCGGCTCCTTAATAAGCAACTCAAATCTAAAAATAGGGCTGGGGAGAGAAGTCTGGCTTTGAGGGCTTGGTTTTCCATTCTCCTTTCCCTCCCTACTGTCTTCCAGGCATTTATTCTTATAAGAATAAGAATATTTCTCCTACGGAGCATGCTGCTTCTGAGCTCCACTGTGCAGCTCAAAGTGGAGCGCGGCTCTGAGCGCATCACGTGGGACGCCCCCACCCCGGGGTCGAGGTTCCATGGCTGTGGTGAGGTTGCACTTGGGTCCGGATAGGGGTGCACACGAGCCCCTCCCCTCAACACACATACACATACACCTGCAACCTGGAGGCACCGCAGAGGGATCAAGTCCCACCGCAGTCACAGCCCCACCCCTCCCTGTCCATCAGCGGAGGGAGCAGGCGTAGGGCCTAGGATGGGGCCCCGCAGACGACACCCATAGGCCAGCTGGCGGGGTGCGCCTCTGGACCCCGCGGAGGCTGGTGAGGGGCTGCGGGGCAGTGAGACAGGGACACACACACTTTCCATGCTGTCTCCGAGCCAAGGAGACCAGAACGGAAATACCAGCGTGGCCTGGGGGCTCCGAACCACCTGGAGCTCCTGGTTCTAATCTCCCTGGGACCACAGATGAGTCCTGGGTTAGTGGCCACGGGACAAAGACGGGCGTCCCCCCCCTCCCCCCCGTATTGGGCGTCCGTGCCTTCATGCTGCACCGCACTGGTAGGGAGGATTGAGCTACTGGTGACATAAAAGGAAAGATTGGAATTCTCAGCTTGAATCCAGAAAGTGTATCTCAGTGACAACTTTTGTTTAGAAAAGAACACTGAAGGACAGAGCTCTCCCTCCCCGGTGCCCACAGCTCCTGAGATCACATGGCATTTCCATTTATTTCTGTAAATGGTTACTCAACCGAATAATTACCAAAACGCAAATAACCACACTCCGCCAAGGGTCACCGGCACCTTTCCTGCTGTCCTCTGTCGTCTGTCTCCCAAATCTGAGCTTTGAGCTCCATAGGGACAAGGGCCTGCAGGACGTGTATGGAATCACAGTGGTTGAATCCTAAATGCTTTTGTTGGATTAAAGCCACGGAGCCACAGAGAGGTAAGTTTCTCCTGAGCAAACTGCCTATGCTTGTACAAACTGGGGAGGTGCTGTCTGCTTAAAACACAAACCCTGATCACTGTCTGTGACAGGGTGCCAAGGTCAGCAAAGAACGAAACCATTTAGTGCAAAAAATATTATAAAATATAAAATCTGCTCATTTATATCCTGCAATTTTATTATTTTATTTTATTTTATTTTATTTATAGCAGTGGGCAGAGGGAGACAGAGAATCTGGGGCAGACTCCACGCCCAGTGGGGAGTATGGACTTGATCTCAGGACCCTGAGATCACCACCTGAGCCAAAATCAAGAGTCTCACACTGAGCCACTGGGGCACATAACCCATAGCCCATGCTTTCTAAGAATAAATGATAAGCAGTGACTATTTTCTGATTCATCTCTCACTCTTCCTCTCCATTAAATTCTCAGCCTTGGACTTTTAATTCCTTGGGTACTCCCAGCACTCCACTAGGCCTCTCCGCCATGACCAGGCCATCCCTACACCTTCCTCTTGGGAGCCAGTGTTCAGATCACTGCCTGTCCTCTCAGTAAGGACTTTGGTTCTCAGACAATGACCTTCCAACTCAATTTCTCTTGGGCCAGAGTCTTCAGAACAAACACAGGATTCCCAGTTAAATTTGAATTTTAGACACACATTTTCAGGTAATTTTTTAAAAAATAACTATGCCCATACATCATTTGGGGAGCAATCATATTAAAATATTATTCATTTTATTTGAAAATTCAAGTTAACTTGAATCCTGTATTTTTATTAATTGAACCTGACCACTCTACATTGCACCTCAATTCTAATAATCTCTGTTGGTATTGGGGTCTTCAAGTTTTTGGTTTGAATTTTTATGGGGCCCACATTTCTATGTCCTCCTCCCAGGACTTGGATGCCATGGTACCAACTTGTCATTTTTTCAGATTTATCTGGCAGAACCTTGACAGTGGTTAGATCCAATTCTCCATATTCTTTGTGCCTGCACCTGAAAAGCTTGATGTGGACTGAGAAAAATATGTCGTGATGATGAGTGCTTTTGCTTTTTCATTTATGACCACAAATTCTAAATAGATCCTTAGCACTGTCCAGAATTCACGCTATATTTCCTTTGAGAATTGTTTTCACAGGCCCAGAGAAACTAGTTCAGGCCTGTTCTTCTTAAACCTCAACACCAACTTCTCTCCTTAGCCTCAGCTGATGGTCCTGTTCCTGATCTCACTGAGAAAACAGAAAAAAGGAGAGATCTCTGTCCCCATCACCGTCGAGCCAAACTTCCTGCGACGAGCAGGTGCTGTTCTTTCCCTCCTACTTCTCTGCAGGGCCACGCTCCGCCTGCACGCTGGATTCCATGCATCTCTGCCGACTTTAGATCCCTGTCTTTCCTATTATTTGCTTTTTTCCCTCTTTGTAAAGTGTTTCTATCTTGAACAGATCACTATATCTGATTATACTCAGAAGCCCAGAGAAAAAGCATCTGTAGCTAAATCAAACATACTTTTGGGTTTTAAATCATTTAATGCAAATTGATTCGTGTGTGTGTGTGTAGCTACAGTAGGAGGAAAGTGAACATCTCAGGCTTGACTACGGTACCTCACCCATGTCTGCCATGAGGCTTCTGTGGAGGATGGGGCATTATGAAGGATGGGCAAGGACAGAAAGAAGAAAACAAAAGCAGGCGGTCTGTGCTCTCAGAAAGGAAGACCAGTTTAATCTTTATGAGCTCAGAACTGTAAAACTAAGCACAACCTTGTACCTTCCTCTTACGAATGGCAATTTGGCAAAAATGGGCACATATAGGAAGATCTAGAGAACACCGAAGGTAACTAACTGGTAGTGCTTCAAAAGAAACATAATTTTGAGCTCCAACATTCCAGACAATAGAGATGTCTGTGCAATTTAAAACAATATATAGGAGACTTGGGATGAAGCTTCATAGGAAGGTTTTAAAGGGAGGTACTTCTTGGCATTGCACACAAAGAAACCGTTTTGAAATTTCTGGAATGATTTTGTGACACTGAATCTCTCTACTGAATCTCAAGAGCAAATTTTCCTCCTGTGTTGATGCCAGGTTTTTAAATGCACTCGAATATTAAACAAAGAGCATCTCGTTTTGCCAAATTTATTACAAATGATTGCACTGGCTATTAAAATTTGCATAATGTTTCCAAGTGTGGAAACTCACTTATCACAGCTCACTCGCTGCGGTGTGCAAAACAGCTCTCCAAGTTTTATGGGTGGGGACTGCCATTACTCAACTAGCCTAGATTCAGAGCACATCAATTTAGGGTTTTGATAGTAGTAAGAATTACCACCCTTTGTATTCCATTTAAGACTGAACTGCAAGGTTAATAATATCATCAGCCCTAGCGAGATGTGGAACCAGCCGACAGTTTATGCTAAGGAAGCAGAAAATGGCAAATACAATTTTCTGTGTGACAAGCAAATATGGGTTGGGTTGTAATCCAAGACATGAAAGATTTTGGTTCTTCAGAGCCTTGGGCTGTCCTGCCAGGCATCGGATCCTCTCACATCAGACTTTAAAATGGGTCAGAGAACAGACACTCAGCGAATGGTGGAATGTTACGAGAAGCTCTGTTTGTCTTTTACAAAAATTGAGAACAGTTAAATTTCAAGACTCTGTGTACAGAGAATGATCCAGGATTTGGGGTGGGACACACATGTTCTGTGAAAAGCAGGTCAGTTGGGTCTTTGGATTGTGATGCTGGAAGCTGAGTAAAGCTCCAGAGCCATTTTCGGCTAACAGTATGGCTCCCTAGTTTTGGAGCTGGAAGGAAGTGTTCATCTCTGTGCTGTGAGATTTTCCAAGGAGTTTCCCTCGCCCTTAGTTTGTGCTCTTGATCAGCTGCCTTGGTCCTACCTGGAGAGTAAGCAATATTCTCTGGGAAGGAGTGCAACTCCCAGAAGCTTCACTCACTCCTGGCTGTGTGACCTTCCGCAAGTCACTTCCGCTTCCGCAAGCTTCCCCTTCCTCATTTTAAAATGGGAAAACTTACAGCACCTGCCATGCACCGTTTTCATAAGGATTAAAGAAAAGCATGCCTGGAAAGCACTTGGCACAGAGACTGAACCTAGCATGTTTTCAATAAGTGTTTGCCTTATCATTATTTGCTGTTGTTGTTATATAATCGGGGCAGTTGTGTCTTCAAATCAGCAAACGTTTATTGAAAGCCAGCTCTCTGCCATTGAGCAGGTTAGCTTCTGTCTTACTAGCGTGTGTGCCACCGTTCTACTTCACTTTTTCCTTGAGTTCTAGCCATTAATCCATAGAGTCCCCCGAACCCTCAGGACAGGCAGGATATCCTGACCTCACTGCCACAGTCTCTGAAGATTTCCTTCACCTCTCATTTCTGGAGATTCCAAACCCAAAGGGCAATCACCCACTCAAAAATTCTGAGTTGTTTAAAACTGACAGCAATGGAACATTGAAAGAGCTCTCTTACTCAGTGACCAGCCATTGATGTTCAGTAGCATTATAGGTGTGTAATAAGAAATGGGAGAAGAAAGGACTTAAAAGTCTGAATGCACGTTTGGATTGATAACAGCTGTGAGGAACTGTCATGTTTCTTGTCGGGCACATACTGTTGCCCTAATGTGTTTGAAAGGAAAAGGCTGCTGACTGCCCACCCCCCGCCCTTGCTCAGGCTCTCTCTGAAACGTGTCCCTACTGAGCCAAGCTACAATAGTCCCTGGTACAGTGTTTGTCCATCTTTATATTCTGTATGGCTTCCAGAAGTTCCACGATGTAAGCTCCTCTGTACATGCGAGCATGGGCACTGGGGATATGGGAGCTGCCCGTTTCACGTTCTGTTCCATCCTCGTGTTTCACTGGCAGAAGAGCTATGTGAAAAACAGACAAATACCAACTGTGTGAAAAACAGATGAATACCAAATGAGGAACGTTTTGTAAAATACTGACCAAGGCAGTCAAGGTCGTCCAATGAAGGGAAGTCTGAGAAATGGTCACCACGGAGAGGAGCCTAACTAGACATGATGACTCCCTGTAATGTGGGGTCCCACATGGGGGTCCCAAACCAAAAAGGAACATCAGGTGAAAATGAAGGAAATATGAAAAAAGTATGGACTTTTGTTAATAAAAACGGTTCGATGTCAGCTCACTGTGGCAAGTATACGTCGCTGAGCTAAGATGCTAATACTAGAGGGAAATGTGGTGTAGGGTGTAGGAGAATTCTCCAGCCCTCATAATTCTCTGGTAGAGCCAACGCTTTTCTGAAATAAAAAGTTTAGGTTTAAAAAAGCTGCGTGACTAAATGAAAACAAGTGGTTTAGCTAGTGGAATTAAAGAAAAAACATGTTCACAGATGATTATGATCTCAAGCATCTACCACAGCTTTACTGTGAAGGATTCCCCATGACTGACAATGGCTCTGTGGTCCAAGTACTAACTGGACAGAGTAAGCCTGTTTCCACGGTTGTATATCTCTCCGAAATTCCTTGTATTTGGTTGTTAAACTGTAGTTTAACTACTAATAAGAACTACTTCACCATAATAACTACTTCACAGGTTGTCTCAGAGGATTTAATTCAACATTGGTGAACATCCACACAATGTCTGACACATAGCAAGTAGTCAGTATAAACTCCTTTCTTACTCCTTTTCACTTCCTTTTCAATACAGGATTAGTCACACTCTCTCTTTTCTTTAGATTTGTAGTACTTGATCAACTGTTAAAATAATTTTGGTCATGCCATGTGTGGTTGGCCCATAAGAAAGAAATTCTTTAATGTTCAATTTTTAATCATCTGTGAATTATCTGCACACAAAGCTAGAAGCTTTAAAAATAAAACAAAACAAACAACAACAAAAAAAAAGAACATGGTTTCAATGTTGCCCTGTTCCATGTTTTGGAGAGAAGAAATATCAGGTAGAACTTGAAGGCACTATGTGCTTAAGAAAAGCAGATATTCTCTAGAAATGAGTTAGTCTATCTGCATGGACCTTTTTTTTTTTTTTTTTTAAATTTTCTGCAGTTGAGTAGATAAGTGGAGAATGGAGAGAAAGAATCCTATTCTTATAATCCATGGTTCTGTCTTAAGGGACTTGGGTGATTTGAATGGAGGTGTACACATTCACTCAAGCAACTAACTTTCAAGAGCTCTCTCTAGGTCACTCGGATACCAATGCTGGAGACGGAGGGAAGTGTGGTCTCAGCTAAGATATTGCTCACGGTCTACTTGAATAGATTCAATGGATTAATACTTGACACCTAGCCAGGGTCAGGGGTCAAGAGAATGTCCCCAAATATCCCATTCTGCAGAGTTCTGAAGGCCATCCACATAAAAATGAGCATATGGAGGTGGCCGCAGACCTAATAAGCTGAAAGTCCATGTCCCAGCCGGCCACAGCTGCACACTGCCATAGAGACAGAAGTGTGGGCTATAAAAGGAAGGCTGGTTGATGAGGCAAAAGAGTGAGGCCATAGCCAGGTCCTCTGCTCAGCCTTGCTCAGCTCCGGAGTTAAGAGGTGAACAAACCCGACTTCCATTATAGACAGGACTCTGGGTCTGCAGGCTAGAATAGAGACTGCAGTGGGCTCAGATTGGAGGCTGTGTTCAGGTAAGTGATGAGGAATTAAATAAGGGAGCAACCAAAAATGAAAAGCAAGCCGGGTGAGTTGACACTGATGAGTTGCTGACCAAGTGAATATAGAACCTGAAGTCTTGACTAACTCCCAGGTTCCTGGCTCAGGTCACTGAGACCATGATGGTGGATTCGTCAACATGAGGAACAGAGGATGGGGAGCATGACGAATGACAAGGATGGAGAAGATGGGGAGGATGAGGTTGATTGCTTCAAACAGGAAAATGCTGAGCTTGAGGAAGCTACAGGCAGTCTAAGATACAACTGAACATATCAAGATGAAAGCAGTAATTCTCAACAAGGAAAAAGTACTGATAGTAAACAACCCCTTGTGATTGGAGGAAAAAAAACATGACAAAGGCGGTAGTGAAAAAACTTATTTATTATGGTATTTTACCTGAAATTAAATGGAATTATGCACACAACGAATCGTGGAACACTACACCAAAAACTAATGAAGTACCGTATAGTGACTAACATAACATAATACAAAGAAACAAAAAATAAATAAATTTACTCTAAGTTGCTTATTGAGTCATAAATTAAAATTTTGGAAAGCAAAAAATAAGTAAATAAATGAAATTAATTTCAATCTGATACTGGCCTTAAGAATTATCACAAGGTAGATAGAGAAACAGAAGCATGTGGGGTCACTAGGGTCGAGGTGGTGCTTGCAGTCTGGGTAGGGTTCAGTTTGCTCACACAAAGCATGTCAGATTACTGGAAAAATCATTATTCTGTTGCATGGCCCGTTGCCATGCTCTGAAAAAGCACAGGACTGGTCTTCTGAATTTCCTCCAAACCCAAGAGTAAAGCTCTGAAGCAGGAGTCAGATTGAGAAGACGCACCGAGGTGCTCTGTTGATGCCCTCCACCATGCAATGCAGTTGAGTGACTGGGTTTCTTAGGGACCCACGGGCATTGACTACAAGCCCGAGCAGCACATCATTCGGCTTATTTTCAGGAAACACAAAACTAATAGTATATCGATAAAATAAAATGCTGTGTTAGCCCAACTGTTCACTAACTTTATAAATATATTTTGGAAAGACGTGTTTATTTCCCGGTCACTAATATGTATGACGGTTCATTTGTATGCACTAGGATTCATTTTCCCTGGGAGTGATAAAAACCCCGAGTAGCAGTTGCTTATTCAAGATCGGCTTATTTATTTCTAGTGTGAAAGAATCCAGAGGGCAGCTTTGTGGGGCTGGTCCTAGCACCTCGGTTGTCAGGATCCCAGACCTTATCTGGCAGTTGCCCTACTGTCCTCCACATGTGGCTCTCTGTCATGGGCTCTGGCATTCCAGCCATCGCACACGCATCCCCAACAGCAGGAAGGCGGCAGGCAGACCTGCCTGAACTGGGGCAGGACATTCCCCTCCCATCCACTGTCCAGATCCTAGCTTCCAGGGAAAGGGAGAAATGCAGTGTTTCTTCTAAATAGTCAGGCGCCCTGATAAAAATGAAAGGCTTTATGAACAGGGAGGAATGGGGAGAATGAGTATGAAGGGCAATAATAAATCTCCACCATACACGCCCCTTAAAATTAGGGTGGTCAGATTTGAGCAGATAGATAGTTAGATATTTACTCTAACCAAAACTTACATACCCCACCGTATCTTCTACCAGGCACTTGTAGAGGCAATATAAGGAAGCAAAACAGAAAAAACAAAAACAAAAACAAAAAACCTCCCTGTCCTCACAAAGCTTCTCAGAGCTTAATTTCTAACAAATGATAGCTGTTTTTACCCTCAGGATCAGGCCAACTTTTTTTTTTTTTTAAGATTTTATGTATTGATTAGAGAGTGAGAATGAGTGAGGGGAGCAGCAAGCAGAGGGAGAAGCAGGCTCCCCGTTGAGCCCAATGCGGGACTTGAACCCAGGGCCCTGAGATCATGACCTGAGCCAAAGGCAGACACTTAACTGAATGAAGCACTCAGGTGCCCCAATTAGGCCAACGTTCAACCAGAACTGGCACAGAGGGTGAACAAGCTACGTCCTTCCATGATTGAACCAAGGAGTGGGAGCACTGTGCCGTGGCTTAGCTATCCCAGACCCAATCAGAATGTCCTGTGTACCTCTGACACAGGCAGCTTCATGGGCGGAAGAATGTTGTTCAGAAAATATACAAAGATGACCGTCTCTAATCTCTGCATTGAATGCCTTCAAATTCTGTATCTGTTAAATTTGAGCAACAAAAAAAGAGATGGCAAAATTCTTAATTTTGAGAATCATCTCTACCATGATACTCGAGATGGCCTAAACCATTGGTTTGTTTCCTGGTCTTGTGTGCCACGAAGATATACATAGTGGGGATGGCACCTTTGGGCTTTCTATGTAACTTGGGGTTCTCACTAGGTGCTGCTTATGGGCTCCTGATGCTTTGGGCGTGATGTAATGCTGTTCCAGCCCGGAAAGAAAAGGGGGGGTCAAGCCTCAGGTACAATATCAAGAGCCCATCTGTTTCTCCCGTGTTTATCACTCATTATGAGTCCACGAACTATCCATTGGTCAAGCTAAGAACTCATGATAGGCAATGTGGTATAACATACACTTGGCTTTGCCACTTCGGCTAAATGTTTGTGAGTCAGTTACGTATCTTGATTGAACTACAATTTTACCATCTATAATAAAACAAGAAAAATAATATTACCTATCTCCAAATGATGTTTTTTTTTTCCCCAAATGGTGTTTAAAAGTGAATAAGATTACATACATACACACACTCTCTAATCTGTAAAACATGAATAAAAGTGTCGTGAGGGCCTTAATATTATGGTTGAAATGTGAGTTCCTCGGGCGAGATTATTAGGCAGACTAAGATATTTTATAATTAGTATGCATTTTGATTTATGCCATCTTGTAGGAAAGAAATCATTCAAAAATTTTTTATTTGTAGTCGGTGTTTAGATAAGCTTAGCTGACCTTTTCCCCAATCTCAACAATTAGCTGGTGAAACGAGATATGCCTGGCCAGGAGAATACACGGTGTACCTTACTGCTGTGATAAAACAAACAGCAAACCCAATCCCAGAGAGCAAGCCATAGAGGCAATTAAACTTTGTAGAAGGTGTCAGTCCCATGTTTGACCAAGCAGACATAACAATTTCTGTAGCAAGACGTATTTGGATTCACCATGAATCCTTTTGTTTTTACCAGTGACAGAGCTGAATTAGTGTTTGCTGGATACATTTCATCTTTCTCCAGATCACAGTTTATTTTTTAATTGGGTTTTCCAAAATCATCAGGTTGGGCTGGCCTTTCGCTTTTTTTGAGTGTTCTGGGAACTCTGAGGGCTAAGCTAGGAAGGATTCTGTTTGAGACGTGTGTGATATTTTTACGGACGCAGCTGGCCCCTGCCACCCCCTGAAGGGTGGAATGAGGAAAAGGGGATGAAAGGTTATGGATGAGGGGCAGATTGAAGATCCGGGGGAGAATGACCAGGAGAAAAGGATGGTCTCTAACAACACAGAGTTGTTCTCATCTAGAGAGACTGTGATTCTGCTCTGCTTTTGTAAGGCCCTGTGTCGGCCTTTGTTGGGAGCTTCTTTGATGTTTTCTTATAAAAGCGTGAGACCACGCTCTCATAAGACACAGATGAAAGTTCTGCTCATCAAATCATGTGACAGTGATTTCTTCTCTAAGAAAAAGTAAAGACTGTGTTGGGCAAGAGGACCTTAGGAAATGCTTCCCTGGTGCCACCAAGAGATCAGAGACTCGGAGGCCTCTGGAATAAGCCCTGTAAGATGGAGGGTCGCAAGCCGTGGAGACAGAATCTAGAAATATCCACTCCGGAAAGGCACCGCACGTATGTGTTACTAACTGTCCTTCACTTAAGATTACAGGACCCCAGGAAAGGTGTCCCCCAGGGTAGGGCCAGGGCACAGAATAAAGACAGTAGGAGAAACGTAGTGATCCGAAGGGACACGTGCACCCGAATGTTTATAGCAGCAATGTCTTCAATAGCCAAACTATGGAAAGAACCTAGATGTCCATCAACAAATGAATGGATAAAGAAGATGTGGTATATATACACAATGGAATACTATGCAGCCATCAAAAGAAATGAAATCTTGCCATTTGCGACGACGTGGATGGAACTAAAGGGTATCATGCTTAGCGAAATAAGTCAATCGGAGAAAGACAACTATCATATGATCTCCCTGATATGAGGGAGAGGAGATGCAACATGGGGTGTTAAGGGGGTAGGAGAAGAGTAAATGAAACAAGATGGGATTGGGAGGGAGACAAACCATAAGTGACTCTTAATCTCACAAAACAAACTGAGGGTTGCTGGGGGAAGGGGGTTGGGAGAGGGGGGTGGGGTTATGGACATTGGGGAGGGTATGTGCTATGGTGAGTGCTGTGAAGTGTGTAAACCTGGCGAGTCACAGACCTGTACCCCTGGGGATAAAAATATATTATATGTTTATAAAAAATAAAATTAAATTAAATTAAAAAAAAGACAGTAGGAGACAGGAATTGGACACTGGGACATTCTGCAGATGGCCCACAAGAGAACTCTGGAAGGGTGGTTCCTTCAGACCCAGCATCGGGATCCCTCTAGAAGTGTTCTGTTCCCACAGGCACCCCAGCCACTCAGGAGAACCCTCTGGTGGCTCCTGGACCCACCCTCCCAGGGAAGTTCTACTCAGACTCTCCCAAATTGAGGTCCCAACCTCTTCAGGCTCCACAAATTCCCTGGCTGGATGTGGGAGAAGAGTCCCCATTGCTGAGTTTGCTCCTAGAGCACAGCTCAGGGGAGCAGAGTCTCCCCTCCACACTACATAATCCGATTTCTGCACTGGATGGAGCTGATTGTACCTTTGTTGATTACAATGCTCTCAAGTCTAAGAGCTCACAGAGCAGGATGCATTGGTATCAAGGAAGGAAACGGTGCCCACAGAGAAATTAATTTAAAAGGAATTATCCTTACTATTGGATGTGCTGGAAGAAGGCAGTGGGAGGTGGACGGGTAGGAGATTAGACTGACTTGATCATTAAATAAAGCTACCTCGATTTAATACTTCTTAAACGTCTTTAATGCTGATTACAAAGGGAAATACAAAGTTGCCCTGGGCTTTCCTTTTAGGATGTAGTCCTCCACACACGAAATCTCCGATGTGGTTCTCAACACTCGCATACATGTCACAGAAGCGCTTTGACGGCCGGTATCCTCTGTGTTTGCTGGCCTCTGTTTTTTACACCAAATATTGTCCATGACACTGTGGTCCCAGATTCTCTATTTCTCTATAACAAAATCTGATAGAGGTCTGCCCACCCAAGAGTTATGTTTTTTGACTCATGGCACCCCATGAGCTAAGTCATTTTCTCTGAATCTATGAATTAATAACATTAAAAAACATGTATTCAAATAGTATTAAAAACACACTCACCATGATTTTCTCTTTTTAGAGAGAGAGAGAAGGGCAGAGGGAGAGAGAGAATCTTAAGCAGGCTCCACGCCGAGCATGGAGCCTGACGCGGGGCTCAATCTCACGATCCTAACGTCATGATCTGAGCTGAAATCAAGAGTCAGTTAAGCATCCGACTGAGCCATCCACGTGTCCTTGCATTCCCCGTGATTTTTATGACATTCAAGGAGCATGTTGGATTGTGGAGGAGAAAAGGGAACGTGGGTGGGATCACATGGTGATGCAGTTGTGACCTCACGGGGCATGTTGGGTTTTTAAGATTTCTCGGTATGACTTTTTATTGGTTCATCAAGTGAAAGACGCCCAGAAGCCCATTAAGTGATGCTACCTCTCCCGTTTGCGGGGGTCAAAGACTAAGGAGACTCGGTGACTCAGGAGAGAAGGAAGGAGCCTAGGGAATCTTGATTCAGATGTTTCAGAGGCCAGGCGTATTTTTCCTTCCCTTGTCCCGAGCTTGCTGTCTTAATGAACTGTAACCAGTACTGGCCCAAAGTATTGATTTTCCCATCTCCTGTTTTTATCATCCACCAACTGGAAAACAGTTGCTGCAGGCACCTGCTCCCAGAACAGTCCATGTGACTCATAACCTTAGGGCCTTTTTCTTCCTGTGCAGCATAACGAGAGAATTGTAGCTTTTCTCTGCCTTCTCAGAGGCTAACTTTTCATTCATGTCTGAGCGAACTTAAGGTTAGTATGACGCGCAAGCAATAGGAAATGAATTTTTTGCTATCGGTTTCAGGGTCTTAAGACTGATGCTTCTTATTTTCTCTTTGTTCTTCCCCTCTAGCAGTTACTAATAACCAGCGGGAGGAGTTCGGGCAAACAGAAGTAAGTAACCAAAGAGTTTGCTTGTTGAGGCAGAACTTTTCTGGTCAGATGTGTGTCCTCTTCATTCATAGATGTGGGTAGGGTTTTGTTGAGGTACACAATCATACTGAACTCCGTCTTCTGTTCATCTGCTCCTCTGTGTCTTACATTTTGAAAGCAGTGGTCACTTTTTTTCTCATTAGCCATAGGTCCACATGGTCACAATACAACAACAACTAAATGGGTAACCAGATAAGTATCGTTTCTGATCTGCTAATAGGGTAATGTAATTAACTAAATTACGTAATGCCATAGGAAAGATAAAAATTTAGACTGAATTTCAGGAAATGTTTCCTGATTATAGGAAATATTTGATTAATGGAAAGGCCCTCAGGAGGACGGATAGGAGTCCTACCACTCAGAACATTTCAAATTAGATCAAAGCCAGAGAAATGGAAGCTGAGCTTTTGTTGATATCTGTGTATCTCTTAGATTCTCCCTTTCCAGACCACCCCATAGGGGAGCAAGAATATTCTATTTAACTCTGGACAACTCTGTATAATAAGCAAATTCTTGACAGCTGTGTTCTTCCAATATGAATCTCATTTTCCAGTTTCTGAACAAAAAATCATCTTTGCAACTCAAGCTGAAAGGAATGGTTTTACTCGATTTGGGAAAATACAAAACAGACAAATATCCCCGCAGCTTTGGGTTCCCCAAGTGTGTGTGACGTCTTTTCTTTGTGGCTGTGAAATTCACCCGTGAGGCAAGATTCCGTCTTGTCAGCTCCTAGCAGTGTACGGGCCGTCACTCACACAACCCACTGAACACATCGGAAGACGTCTTGTGCTCTCCATGCGGTTCTTTGTATACAAAGGCCTGTTGGGTCACAGCACCCTGCTCGTTGAGGTGAGCGGGATGGCCTGTTTGTTCCCCTGTCCAGTTTGAACATACGTCACTCATTGAATATAGTCTTAGGTTTAAAGAGTTACTCAACACACACATGCAAAATAAAAAGTTAAAACCCCTCCCCAACTCTTCCCCAACAGTCCAGATTAGTTGGTATCATTTCAGAATTCATCGCTTTACTGATTTATCGTGTGTACACATGTGGCATGTGTGCTATTCCAGGGAAGCTCACAGACAATGTTTTAGTATTTCAGGCGTACGATGTAGGGATTCAGCAATTCTAAACATCACGCAGTGCTCGCTCTGACAAGAGCACTCCTCACCCTCCTCACCTTTCCCCTCCCCCAGCCACCTCCCCTCCAGAGACCATCACTGTGTTCTCTGTAGTCAAGAGTCCGCCTTTTGGTCTGTCTCTTTTTTTCTTTGTTTCACACACAAATGTTTTTAACTTAAATAGAATCATCCTGTTTCTGTCATTCTGCAACTTGTGGTTTTCAATTAATAGTGTATCTCGGAGATCTTTTTCAGGGTAAAACATAGGGATCTATGTCATTCTTTAAAAAGACTATATAGAACTCATGGTAACAGCATTATTTATACAATCATTCTTAAATTAAGAAATGTTGAATAATTTTTCCCTTCTGGGAAATGCTATAATAAATATTCACACTTATATATCTTGTGGATGAGTATGAACATTTCATAACATTACGGGCTCTCGCTAATATGGCAGATGCTGTTCCTCACACTTGGCAAATTTTACTTCACGTAACCCTCACAGCTTTACAAGGCAGATACGACCATTCTATTTATAGGTGATGAAACTGAAGCAGAAAGTACTTGCTGCTCTTGAGATTGAGGCCTTTTTTCCCACTAAATGTTCTAATTGGTGATTACTGGTTTGTTAAAAAACTATTGATTTTTGTATATCAATCTTTTACCTAATCTTTACAATGAATTTACTCATAGGATTTAATAGTTTCAATTGATTGTATTGGCTTTTTTTTTTTTTTTTAAGATTTATCCATTTGTTTTGCGAGAGGGAGAGTGTGGTGGGGGAGAGGCAGAGGGAGACAAAATCTGAAGCAGTATCCTGACTGAACACAGGCAGACAGGGGGCTTGATCTCACGACCCTGAGATCATGACCTGAGCCAAAATCAAGTCAGATGCTCGACCTTCTGGGCCTCCCAGGCACCCAGATTATATTAACTTCTTAAAACTGTGTTATAGAGATATAGTTTTCAGACTGTGAAATTCACCTGTTTTAAATTACAGTTGATCACTTTTAGTGAATTTTCCAAGGTGGACGACGGATGGCGTAAACCAGTTTTAGAAAATTTCCATTGCTCTAACTACACCCCTCATATCTACTGGTAGTTAACCTCTGTTCCTTCCCCCTTTGGCACTCAACAAAGCAATTTTTGTCCCTGTAGATTTGTCTTTTTTGGACATTTCATTTAAAAATAATCGTACAATATGTGGTCTTCTGGGTCTGGCTTCTTTTATTTGATGTCATGTTTTTCAGGTTCATCCATATCCTAACATGTGTAAGTATTTTGTTTCCTTGTGTTACTGAATGTCATCCCATTGCATGGATAAGTTATCCATGCACCAGTTAATGGACTTTTGGATCTTTCTACATTTTGTTTATTATTAATGATGTTGCTATAAACATTAATATGGAAGTCTTTGTGGGAACATATGTTTTCGTTATTTTGGGGTAGGTAAGCTAAGAGTCAAAATATGGTAAATTTATATTCAACTTTTTTTTAATTTTTTTTTTAAAGATTTTATTTATTTATTTGACAGAGAGAGATCACAAGTAGACAAAGAGGCAGGCGGAGAGGGAGAGAGGGAAGCAGGCTCCCCGCCAAGCAAAGAGCCCGATGCGGGACTCGATCCCAGGACCCTGAAATCATGACCTGAGCCGAAGGCAGTGGCTTAACCCACTGAGCCACCCAGGCGCCCTATATTCAACTTTTTAAGATACAACCAAACTATTTTCTCAAAGGGCTATACTGTTTTGTATTTCCACTAACAATGCATTTCTATTAACAAGGACTATAGCTGATAACACTGTATCGTATAATTGAAATTTCCTAAAAGATAGAAGTAAAATATTCTTTCTTTTACAGATTGTATTTATTTATTTGACAGAGAGAGATCACAAGTAGGCAGAGAGGCAGGCAGGGAGAGAGGGGGAAGCAGGCTCCCCGCTGAGCAGAGATCCCAATGCGGGGCTTGATCCAGGACCCCGAGATCATGACCTGACCTGAAGGCAGAGGCTTAACCCACTGAGCCACTCAGGTACCCCAAGAAATAAGATATTCTTAAAGAATATTTTGATAGAATATTTTCCCCTTAAGAAGGGGAAAGAGGAGGAGGACAAGAAGGGTGGGGGAAATGATTCTTCTGTGGTCCTAGCCTGTAAATGGCAGAGTTAAGAACCACACTGAGATCTTTCTAACTCCAAACCCCAAACTCTGAAATATGGCAACATCAGTACCTTTAAGATAATTATCAGTGATTTTCCTGGTGACAAAATAAATGTTTCTAAGGCTCTATTTAAAACAAAGCAAAACTTAAATTCTATATGGATAAAGTTGTTACCTTTTTTCGTTGTTGTTATTAAATAGAAGGAAGAAGACAAGATATCCGAAGGAAAGAAAGAATGAGGAGAGTCTTTGATGGAACAAACCCATACCATGACAGCAGGTGAGACACCTCCTCTCCCAGTACCTGCTGATTCTGCTGCCTGAATTGTTATTATGCCATTCTCTCTTGGATAAGTCATCTTCTCCCCTCAAGACTTAACCCACGAATGTCACCCAAGAAGATGGCGGCATAACTGACTACCCACGCATTACTGATAGGAGAAGGGTTTGTACTTCCGGGGGGGTATTAGATCATCCAAAATCCAGTGACATAATCCGCCTTTCTTTACCTTGAACATTCTTCCTGACACAGCTCATCTACTGGTCACTAACCAGTGTTCTCCCAACAAACCCAGTAACATGTCCTGGCCACAGGGACACCAGAGAATGCTCCCAACTGCTCTCTGGATGCTGTGATCATAGCATATGATGCCGTGCATATCTCAGGGGTCTACACAAGATTGATCTCTCAGGTGACCAGAACATATGTGTCCCTTTACTCTAGCAGTGATGTACAAGACTAACGGAATGAACAAGGGGGATTGGGAATCTGTCCCTGCCACAAGGTCTTCCTCTGCTGCACTCAAGAAGAGAAAATAGACCACTTCTCCTTTCAATCAGGAGATCCACTTTATCCCAACATTCCCAGCACACTCCCATTTTCTCCCCCTTTAGAAGTGACAGTATGGTTGGTAGGGCAATTTAGAAATGGATGGACATGAACTCAAATAAAACTCCTCGTCTTATCTACATCTATGTCTAGCATATTTTCCATTTGGATCCGATACTGGTAGAGAATTCTCTTTTTCAATCCCAGCAGTATCCAACATAGTTAACGTACTTGATTTCCCCAATGCACAAAGTAATTCAAACATTCCCAAATCCCAATGAACAAAAGCACAACGTTTGAAACTTACTTCCAAGTCTGTCACATGCTGTGCTGACACATCCTGACAGAAAAGCTGACTTGGATTATGGTAAGTCTTTTTTCTTAAAAAGCCAAAGCCCTTGGTCCAGCTGATGATTCTGGGTGTTGATTTATTAATACCCCTGAGTTAAATACCAGCTTCACACAGGCTTTCCACAAGACTTAGTCCACTTTAAACACATCTAGAAGAGTCTGTCTGTGCAAATAAATAGAGTGGCCGAATAGAATGGATTTTCTAATATTAACATGGATCATTTGCTTAAACCCCGACTCTTATCCGAACAAATACTTTTCAGCATATATATTGCTTTTCTCTGAATCCTTTGGAATTTTAGCAAAAAAATGCCAAGGATTCTGTCAAGGAAATACATGTCTGGAGCATAGCAGCTGAAAGGAGACAGGGGATGGCTTTTAGAAGAGGAAGTCTCCACATCTCTGTTCCTTAGACTTTTTTTTTTTTTTTTTTAAGCAAACAATGTTAAATAAACCAAAAGAATGGCCAGGAAGAAACCAGAGAAGGCAGTTGGAGATGCACTTCGCATTTTTCCTCCAGTTTCCAAGTTCCTCTGGTGAGGCAACATGAAGCTGTTGGAAGCCTCGCTGTTCCTGGTGTTATTTCAACAACACTTTCTTTGGCTCTTACCTGACATTCCTCAGTGAGGTTGAAGGGAATATCTTCTTTTTAGTCACTTCGATTTTATTAATATCTTGGATTCTGTATATGTTTGGGATAAAAACTCTCATTTTGACCTCAAAAAGTAACTTGTTTCCCCTTGCTAAAAAGTGCATGATTAAAAAAAGACATTTTCATTAGAAAAAAAATAATCTTAAAAGACTCAGGTGTAATTCTTTAACTGTGCTATACTTCATTCTTCTCATGAGTTGGATGTTGATGAGAATAGGTATGCTAATGGAAACATCAATGTTTCTGAGGAAAAAAACCTTTTTAACATGAACTTATATAATTAATATTAATTCTGTCACCCCTGGGTGTGCCTTTAGCTCAGGGCATGATCCTGGTGTCCTGGGATTGAGCCTTGCCCTGGGCTTCCTGCTCAGAGGGGGGCTGTTGCTCCCTCTGGCCTTCCCCTGCTTATACTCATGCTCTCTCTCTCTCTCTTTCTGATAAAGAAAAAAAATCTTTAAAAATAATAATTAATATTAATTTTCAAAATTCATTTGAATGTCATTATCTATGGTGTGACATGTATTAACTTATGATAATACATAGAATAAGAGGTATTTAAATTACTTAGTATCTAGTTTACAGAAACTCATACAGGGTTGACTGTCAATCTATATACTATAGGCAAAATGTTGTGAATAACTGCTCAATTCTTAAAAGAAGCTCCATGAGCATCTTTTGGATACCCTGAGTACTTCTCTTGCCAAAGTTCCCCCTCATTGACACAGCAATGGAGCCAAATGCACAATTTGGGAGAGAATGATATTGAAGGGGTTAAAAGAACTACAAGCCGAAAAACCTTTCAGAGGAAAAGCCGAACATGGCAGAATCTGAAAGATGACAATGTGAGCCTTACTTATGCTACCCTGGAATCAGCTTCCCTTCTAAAGGTCATGCTGTTGCTCTCTGAGGCCTTGAAAAGGCTGAGAAATGTCAGTGCCTTTGTCACCACTACTACTACTGCCAGCAGCAAACCACCACCTTGAATAAAAGCGCACAAAGTGCATCATTTTCTCATTAAGAAATAAGTAGAGGGGGGCTTGGGTGATTCAGTCAGTTGGGCGTCCAAGTCTTGATTTCCTCATGATCTCGGGGTTGTGGGATCCAGCCCTGTATCAGGCTCCACACTGAGCAGGGAGTCTGAGAATTCTCTCTCTCCCTCTGCCCCTCCTCCCGCTCCCATGCTCTTTCTCTCCAAAAAATAAATTAATCTAAATATGTAAAATTTATACATATATAAACATATACACATAAATGTATTGATTATATGTACAAATAAACATGTTTACATTTTAAAATTTAGGATTTCTTCCTTTGAGTGCATTAAAAGCAACCACTAGCTTCATAATTCAGTAAACTCCTATAAATTTCTTGGTGCAAGACATAAACCAAATTCTGGAAAAGATACCAAGTTAACCCTTCCACCTGGTGGAAAGCAGCTTTTCTCCTCTTAAAGATGATCTTATTTAACTCTGCACATTCTGCAAATAAATATTCTAGAATATGTATATAATCCCTAAGATGCAATAAATTTAAGAAATGGTCACTCTCTGAAACACTCATTGCAGGAACAATGCAGGCCCAGTTATCTGCAGAGCATTCTGCTCTAAGAGAACATTTCTATGTGTAACCAGTGGGACGGAGATGTTTATCAAATCTCCATCAGGAGTCCAAGGGAGTGTTCTTGGGAAACACAGCTGGAGTACAATGGTGTGATCCATCTTATGGCACAGAAAACCCCTTCTCCATTGATGATATGTCTTCAGCAATGTCAGGAAGAGTGGAGAACAACAAATATCATATGACATCACCCACATGAGGATCTTAAAAAGCCAGACTCATGGAAACATAAAATAGGACAGTGGTTACCAAGGATTAAGGTATGGGAGGAAAGGGGAGGTGTTGGTCAAACAGTACAAACTCAGTTAAGATGAATACATTCTGGGGATCTAATGTGTAGCGTGGTGTTTACAGTTGATAATACTGTATGATGTGCTGAAAGGTTTCTAGGAGGGTAGATCTTAAATGTTCTCATCATAAGAAAGAAAGGGTAACTATGTGACATGATGTAGGTGCCAGCCGATGCTATAGTGGTCATCATTTTGCAATATATCAATGTATCCAGTCATCACACTGTATGTCTGTAACCTAATGTGATGTCATATGTAAATTCTAGTTCAATTAAGCTGGAAGAAAAAAAAGTCTGATCATGTGGTCTTCCAGATTCCTGATGAATTCAGGTTTAAGTGGACTCTCTCCCCTCACACAGACAGCCTGTTCACATGGGATATGTGTAAACAGAGAAGTGCTCTAAGTGTGCACTGTGTGTTGGTGACAGTGGTGGTTGGGGAACAGAAGGACAGTGACCCACCCCCTTTTATAAAAGCCATCTTCATAGATCTTGGTAGTGCTAAGGAATCTTGAAATCCACTTCCTGAGCATACAGCACAAAGAGACAAACGTCCTTGTATTTTGCAGGGAGATGGTACATCCAAATATAACAGTTTGTCTTTAAGATGATCTGAACACTCCATTTTGAGCTCACCAAAATTGTCAGCTTGATTCTCTTATCGACATGTGTGCTTGGGACAGAACACACAGATCCTTTGACAAAGATAATTTGGTCAATATTGCCGTGGCAAGTTAACAAACAGGCATTTTATTTACCAGGTAGGCTCTCTGGATACTGAGATATAGATGTTTTATGCTTGGTCCAACTTTTTATGAATTTTGTTAAAGTTTTCGAACTTGCAGAGTTGAAGTCCAATCCCTACGCAAAGGGTCACAAATTTACATTCCTAGAGGAACAGGTAGTTAAGGAAATCACAAGGGGCAGGTTGGGGACCACAGCAAAATGAGACTGTTTGGCTAGAGCCAGTAATGACCACATAGAAACATGAGAGTACCTGTGGCCAAAACTTGCTTTTCAATAGGAGATAAATACCCAGATTTTTCACGGGAATACCACTAATATTTAAATATTAACACAAATATAACAACCAGCTGAGATGAATGAATCATGCTTGGGAGGCAGATCTGCCTTATGGGCAACCAGGGGTGACTTCTGCCCTGGGTCCTGTTCTAAAAAGACTCAGTCCTGACTGGAGTTCTGGAAGTTTTCTTTGCTCACCACCACTGTGTACTTCATCTGAAAATGGCCAGTGAGTCTCACGAATTGACATAACATTGAAGAGTTCAACAGGTTTCACATCCTTAATCTCAGATAAGTTAACAGAAGGCATTGAAATAAATAATTTTGGTAACAATTACAAATAATATTTCTTTTGCACACACATCTAATGTCATAATTATATATTCATACACACACAGCTGTAGACTCTAATCATCTAAGGAAAATAATTCATTCTTCCCATATTGCCACTTCTAACTAAAAATCTTAAGATGCAAAGGTCTGCAGTGACTTCCATGGACAAAGATTCTCCCCAGTATATACCCTTTGAACTAATATTTCTAGGCTTCCTACAATGTCATCTTTCTCTGTCACAGCATGCAGAAAAGCAGATGAATTCTGTTCCTTCAATAAACAGTGGGTGTTTCAAAAGAAAAGTCTGTAGCAATGCCTCTGGAATGGTATTGATAGCTTTTTGCACCTGCAGAGTTTTTCATTGATCTTACTGATTAACCTCTCCATGGGTGTGTGATCTTGCTGATCTGTTTGATCTGGAATAATAGTTATACCCTTATCCACTGCCTGGATTAATCATTGTCTTTGTTTACTGCCTCATCCGATGCCCAAACGTTGTTCTTTTTTTACTTTTACATACAATAAAAATATAAAACAAAATCAATAAAATCAATGTCTTATCAAAATCACCAGATGATTCCATACCAGAAGAGACCCCGAATTGCTAAGGAAATGTTGAAAAACAAAAATAAAACTGGAGGCATCACGTTACCTGATTTCAAGCTTTACTACAAAGCTGTGATCACCAAGACAGCATGGTACTGGCATAAAAACAGACACATAGACCAGTGGAACAGAGTAGAGAGCCCAGATATGGACCCTCAACTCTATGGTCAGTTAATCTTCGGCAAAACAGGAAAAAATATAAAGTGGAAAAAAGATAGTCTCTTCAATAAATGGTGCTGGGAAAACTGGGCAGCTCTATGTAGAAGAATGAAACTCGACCATTCTCTTACACTGTACACAAAGATAAACTCAAAATGGATAAAAGACCTCAACGTGAGACAGGAATCCATCAGAATTCTAGAGGAGAACATAGGCAGTAATCTCTTTGATATCAGCTACAGCAACTTCTTTCAAGATATGTCTCCAAAGGCAAAGGAAACAAAAGCCAAAATAAACTTTTGGGACTTCATCAAGATCAAAAGCTTCTGCACAGCAAAGGAAACAGTCAACAAAACAAAGAGGCAACCCACGGAATGGGAGAAGATATTTGCAAATGACAGTACAGACAAAAGATTGATATCCGGGATCTATAAAGAACTACTCAAACTCAACACACACAAAACAGATAATCATATCAAAAAATGGGCAGAAGATATGAACAGACACTTCTCCAATGAAGACATACAAATGGCTATCAGACACATGAAAAAATGTTCATCATCACTAGCCATCAGGGAGATTCAAATTAAAACCACATTGAGATACCACCTTACACCAGTTAGAATGGCCAAAATTAGCAAGACAGGAAACAACATGTGTTGGAGGGGATGTGGAGAAAGGGGAACCCTCTTACACTGTTGGTGGGAATGCAAGTTGGTGCAGCCTCTTTGGAGAACAGTGTGGACATTCCTCAAGAAATTAAAAATAGAGCTTCCCTAGGACCCTGCAATTGCACTACTGGGTATTTACCCCAAAGATACAGATGTAGTGAAAAGAAGGGCATTCTGTACCCCAATGTTTATAGCAGCAATGGCCACGGTTGCCAAACTGTGGAAAGAACCGAGATGCCCTTCAACGGATGAATGGATAAGGAAGATGTGGTCCATATACACTACGGAGTATTATGCCTCCATCAGAAAGGATGAATACCCAACTTTTGTAGCAACATGGACAGGACTGGAAGAGATTGTGCTGAGTGAAATAAGTCAAGCAGAGAGAGTCAATTATCATATGGTTTCACTTATTTGTGAAGCATAACAAATAGCATGGAGGACATGGGGAGTTAGGAGAAGGGAGTTGGGGGAAATTGGAAGGGGAGGTGAACAATGAGAGACTATGGACTCTGAAAAGCAATCTGAAGGGTTTGAAGAGGTGGGGGGGTAGGAGGTTGGGGGAACCAGGTGGTGGGTATTAGAAAGGGCACAGATTGCATGGAGCACTGGGTGTGGTACAAAAACAATGAATACTGTTATGCTGAAAATAAATTAAAAAAATGATTATAAAAAATCACCAGATGAAGCAGAGTGTGGAGAGTTCCACCTAACTGTTCATTCAATGAAGAACCTTGCAGGGGCTGCCCCATTCTCTCTTGCCTGTGACGGAAGGTAGCTCTCGGGGGGTAGGGACTGTTTATGAGGCTGTGCTGACAAATTAGGAAAAAGGAGTCACACAAGTGTTTTCACTTCACTCTCCTGGTCTATGTAGAGTGTGGGTTGGAGGGAGATGAGGGAGAGATGAGTTTACAACCTCTCAGTCCCAATTTCTTTCTATTTGCCACACTTTAGAAGCCAATGAACCCTACTCTTTCTTTTTTACTTTTCTTTTTCTTTTTTACTTTTCTTTAGAAAGAAAGAGCACTGCAGGGGAGAGGGGTGGAGGGAGAAGGAGAGAATCTCAAGCAGATTCCCCCTATGCACAGAGCCTGCTTCTCCATCCCACAGTTCTGAGATCAGACCTGAGCCAAAACCAAAAGTCAGAGCCTAACTGACTAAGCCACCCAGGTGCCCCTGAACCCTACTTTTTTTTTAAAAAATATATTTATTTCTCTTTTCCTCCCTATCTATAACCCCTTTTGTTCTCGAGCAGCCAATGTATTTGGACTCTTTTGATATTTGCTGCCATAAACCAAAGGGTGTAGAAAAGAACCATGTTGGTGAATTGGTAATCCAGCAGGCTAATCACCCCAGGATTTGTATTTTAACAGTATAGGCTGGGGAATTACAGAATTTAGTGGAACTAGTGCCTGTCGGTCATATCCCTGCCACTATGCTCCTTAGATAAGGAAATGAGAGAGAGAGAGAGAAGGAGAATGGGTTTGGGGTAGGCTTTATTATCATGTTGGAAATCCCGTCATGCTGTAGAGCTGATCTCTGGAAGTTCTTCATGTTGTGTAATGGAAACTCTACCATGTGACCATTGACCATGAAGTATAGTGCCTTTAGATAACGGTATTGTTATACACTTAATGTGTTCTAAAAAGGTAGACCTTATGCTTCCTACTACACACTAAAAAATATTATAATAAGCAGAGTGGGAAGAAACTTGGGGAGTGATGGATATGTTTGTGGCCCCAATGGTGGTGATGATTTCATGGGTTTTTACCTATCCCCAGACTCATCATGTTGTATACATTAAATATGTACAGCTTTGCATGTGTCAATCATACCTCAATAAAGTGGTTTTTAAAAATGACATCATGAAGATAACTGCTTTTGGCATTATGCACAACAAAGAAACAGATAATAAGAAAATTCTTCACCAAATTTTATCAACCCAGTGAAGTAGTGTTTTTTTGGGGGGGAGGGGTTGTTTGGTTTGGTTTGGTTTGGTTTTGGGGTTTTGTTTTGTTTTTGTTTGTTTTTGCTAAATAATGTACCAACACACAAGTACAATGGCATTAAAGACCCTGATTGACCATTGTTATCCAGCAGCTGACATTAATCTAAGATTATTTAACCCACAGAGACCTCTGCCTTGAACGGCCTTGTCTGTCTGCTCTTGCACTCTAAGACCCCATACAGTGGACTCAGGATAGATTCAGTGAATGAATGAGCTGAAAAACACATAAAGCACATAGAAGGGGAGAATTGAAACAGTGTCCCACATTGCAGCCCACAAGAATGACTATACAGATGAGAAATCTCATGGAGGGAAATGTCTTTACATTGAGTCTGTATTTCTACAAATCAGGGAGATAAATCTTCACAAAGTGCAAAATCCATGCCTCAGTGGAAATCAGAGCAGAGCCAACCTCCCTGTTAGTTCTGTCCCATAGTAGCGGGGTGACTTTGGGTAGAGAACCAATCTCTCCAAGCCAGCGTGTTCATCTCTACTGTGCAAGTGGTGCTTACCTCAAGGGAGGTTGTTTGTTTTTTTTTTTTAAGAAAAAAAAAATTTTAATTTTTATTTATTTGACAGAGAGAGAGAGATCACAAGTAGGCAGAGAGGCAGGCAAAGAGAGAGAGAGGGGAGGAAGCAGGCTCCCTGCGGAGCAGAGAGCCCGATGCGGGGCTCAATCCCAGGACCCTGGGATCATGACCTGAGCCAAAGGCAGAGGCTTTAACCCACTGAGCCACCCAGGCGCCCCAAGGGAGGTTGTATTAACAGCAAAAGTGAGATCTGAAACATGAGCAAACATTCCCTTTGCCTTTCCACTTCCTGTTTTTTCTTACAACACTCCCATCTCTTTCCCTCAATACATGGATCACGAGACATTCACATCATTACTGAGAAAATCACACTCTGTGCTCCATTGCCTGCCCCACCACTCACTGGTCATGTCACTTTTGACAAATTAGTTACTATCTTTAGGATCTCTTCTCAGTTTTTAAAATCTTATTTATTTAAAGAAAAAAAATTTTAAGTAGGCTGCACCCCAAGTGTACAATGGAATGTTACTCAGCCAAATGCAGGGCTTCAACTCACCACCCTGAGATGGAAAATAATCCAGTCAAGAAATGGGCAGAAGACATGAACAGACACTTCTCCAAAGAAGACACACAAATGGCCAATAGACACATCAAAAAATTTTCCATATCACTTGGCATCAGGGAAATACAAATCAAAATCGCAATGAAATACCACCTTACACCAGCCAGAATGGCTAAAATAACAAGACAGGAGACAATAAAATGTTGACAAGGATGTGGAGAAAGGGGAAACCTCTTACACTGTTGGTAAGAATGCAAGCTGTTAGAGCCGCTTTGGAAAACCGTGTGGAGGTTCCTCAGGAATTTAAAAATAGAGCACTCCTAGGACCCAGAAATTGTACTACTGGGTATTTACTCCAAAGATGTGGATGAGGTGAAAAGAAGGGGCACCTGTGCCCCAATGTTCACAATGTAGCAGCAATGTCCACAATAACCAAACTGTGGAAGAAGTCGAAATGTCCTTCAACAGATGAATGGATAAAGATATATATTAAGATATATCTGTATATAGATATATCTATATATCTATATAGAGTGGAATATTACCCCACCGTGAGAAAGTATGAACAACTACCATTTACATTGACATGATGGAACTGAAGATATTATATAAGTGAAATACGTCAATCAGAGAAAGACAATTATCATATGGTTTCATTCATATGTGGAACATAAGAAACAGTGTCTAAGACCTCAGGGGAAGGGAGGGAAAACTGAATGGGAAGAAATCAGAGAGGGAGACAAAACATGAGAAGCAAACTGAGGGTTGCTGGAGGAGAGGTGGATGGGGGGATAGGATAATTGGGTGATGAACTTTAAGGAGGGCACGTGATGTGATGAGCATTGGGTCTTGTACACAACAGATGAATCATTGAACACTACACCAAAAACTAATGATGTGCTATATCTTGGCTAATTGAAAAAAAAAAAAAAAAAAAAAAAAAGACTTGACCTGAGATCAAGAGTCAGACGTTTACTGACTGAGCCACCACCCAGGAGTCCCTCTTCCCTCACTTTTAAAATGGAAGAAATGATACAACCTGTAATGAAGTGTATCCATTAGAGCCCTTTGTCAACCTCATTCTATCTTCTTTTCTTTGGGGAATTATGGCTGCTGTCTTTGTTAGTGTCCAACCAGGAAAGTAAGAACCACTCTAAATATGCACGACAGAAAGACTTTAATTCAGGAGATTGGTAAGTCGATGATGGAGGAAGTCAAGAAGCCAGCAGAAGACTATGGGGGTGGGGGGGGAGTAGAGATTGGCAACAGCAGGCAGTGGACAGCCTGGGGGAGGTGATGGTCCAGGAGGCTGAGGACAGGAGACATGCGCCCAGGCCTGTCTGCTGGGCATGGGCTGAGACAAAGGGTGAGAAATACCCCGGCTGTACTGTTCTTCCCTTTCCTTGTTTCCCGCCATGGACTGAATGAGGTCAGGAGCCAGCTGCGTGGGGGGAAATGCAGCCCAGTGTGGAAGCCGGTGATCCTGGGAGCGGGGCAGAGCCAGAAAGGACAGAGGATGATGGGATTGCCAGCTGACAGTGCTCACATCCACCACGCGCTGCTGACCATCCCAGAAGCCACATGTGGAAACAAAAAACTCCAATTCAGTGGATAGAAATAGAGAATTATTTAATGTGGGGTAGAAATGTTTTCATAGGTAGCAGCAAAAGACTACTGGGATTCTGCTTTGCATTATCTCTCAGTTAAATCTTGGATTTCCCAGTCTTTTTGGACTCTTAGAATGCCATCAAAAGAATATTCCCTCAGTTTCTATGAGGATGGTCCACATGAGGGGTTAAAAAAGCATATATAAATGAGTTTTCACAGTACTGAATTGCTGTATGATTTCTAGTAGTTTGGGGGTGGAGTCCTTTGGGTTTTCCATATAAAGTATCATGTTGTCTGTGAAGAGAGAGAGTTTGACTTCTTCATTGCCAATTTGAATACCTTTTATTTTTCTTTGTTGTCTGATTGCTGTTGCTAGGACTTCTAGTACTATGTTGAACGGCAGTGGCGTGAGTGGGCATCCTTGTCGTGTTCCTGATCTCAACGGGAAGGCTGCAAGCTTTTCCCCATTGAAGATGATATTCACTACGGGTTTTCATATATAGATTTTATGAAGTTAAGGAATGTCCCCTCTATCCCTGTACTTTGAAGTGTTTTAATCAGGAATGATGCTGTATTTTGTCAAGTTGGTGCAGCCACTTTGGAAAACAGTGTGAAGATTCCTTAAGAAGTTAAAAATAGAGCTACCCGGGGTGCCTGGGTGGCTCAGTGGGTTAAAGTCTCTGCCTTCAGCTCAGGTCATGATCTCGGGGTCCTGGGATCAAGCCCTGCATTGGGCTCTCTCCTCAGTAGGGAGCCTGCTTTCCCCCCTCTCTCTCTGCCTACTTGTGATCTCTGCCAAATAAATAAATAAAATCTTAAAAAAAATAGAGATACCCTATGACCCTGCAACTGACCCAAAGATACCAATGTAGTGAAAAGAAGGGCCATCTGTACCCCAATGTTCATAGCAGCAATGGCCAAGGTCGCCAAACTGTGGAAAGAACTAAGATGCCCTTCAACAGAACGAATGGATAAAGAAGGTGAGGTGCATATATACTATGGAGTATTATGCCTCCATCAGAAAGGATGAATACCCAACTTTTGTAGCAACATGGAGGAGATTATGCTGAGTGAAACAAGTCAAGCAGAGAGAGTAAATTATCATATGGTTTCACTTACTTGTGGGGCATAAGGAATAACACGGAGGACATTAGGAGAAGGAAAGGAAAAGTGAATTGGGGAAAATCGGAGGGGAAGATGAGTCATGAGAGACTGTGGACTCTGAGAAACAAACTGAGGGTTTTGGAGGGGAGGGAGGTGGGGGGTTGGGAGAGTCTGGTGGTGGGTATCAAGGAGGGCACATATTGCATGGAGCACTGGGTGTGGTGCATAAACAACGAATCTTGGAACACTGAGAAGATAAAATAAAATTTAAAAAATGAGTTTTCAGGGGTTCACAGTGTTTCTCTGATAGTTTTAGCATGGTATTTTCAAGGAGTTTCATTCATTTCATTAAAAACATAGGCAGGTCTACATTTGTTCAAAGACAATTCTTTCCAAAAAGCCAGTTCCCTGCAGTCTTGTCAATTCTTGCAATATGCTGTTCTTTTACAATCAATCCATGTGCCTATTAATTCAGTATTCGTCTTGAGCTTTATGTGATGGATGAATATGAATAAGACAGACTTTTCCTTAAAGAGCTCAGGCTTTATTTGGGAAGGAAGGCAGGACAAGAGAACATCAATGATGGCATAAAATGTAATAAGGAAGAAATTATGTGTTAGAAGGGCTATACTTTGGAATCTGGATCTTGAGGGTTTGGTTTTTTTTTTTTTTTTTCTTTTTACTTCTGTTTTAACCTTTGAGGTAACAGCAGGAGGACGTGGATGTCTTTGGTGGGGGGATTACTCTGCGCACCACAGGTAACATTCAAGAGTTTGATTCAGTATGCTAAACACTGGATCAAGATTGCTCTTAACAAATTCTTTCACTACCTTCTTAAAATTCCAAATTAATGACTTTTATCCAGCAACCCCCACCCCTCACACCAGTGCCTACCAGTACCTCTTGATGCTGGTGCCAGGATAACTGAGCCAGATCCTACCTTGACAAGTGTTAGGTTTCCCCTGAGGATGGAAAAAGGCAAACAGAGCAGAAAACACAACAGTTGTTTAAACACTGATGTCTAAGAGCACCTCATTCGTAAACTTCTTGCTCCCCTGGTTTTCATTCAAAGAGTTATATCAAGTTTGGGCTATATTTTCTTCAGTTCCCCAACTTCTTTTCACTGGTTTCTTAGGCTCCTCCCACCTCAAGCTGCAACAGGGAGGTGAGGATACTTGAGACAAGAATGGGGGGGAGGGGTCCTCTTTACTGTCCTCTCCAATCTCCCTGAGCACTGAGGATAAGCTAGGTTTATGCATAGTGGTTCATGTGGGTGAGGGAATGAGTGGAGGGGAGAATGAATGAGAGAAAGAGTCAAGGCAACAAAGCAACTGAAAATAACTTAGGCATTGGAATAATGGAAATCTGGGTTCCAATCCACCATCTTCTCACTGTGATTTAGGACAACTAGTACAACATTTCTGAGCCTTTCCTTGTGATTTGTTGGAACAATTAATGATAAAGAATTTAAAGCATGGACCAGAAACAATGACTCCACTATAAATTCTTAAAAGATGGAAGGCTTAAAGAAGATGTAGTTCATATATATAATGGAATATTACTCAGCCATCAGAAATGATGAATACCCACCATTTACAATGACACTAATGGAACTGGAGGAGATTAAACTAAGTGAAATAAGTCAAACAGAGTAAGACAATTATCATATGGTTTCACTCACATATGGAACATAGGAATAACACAGACGATCATAGGGGAAGAGAGGGAAAATGAATGGGAAGAAATCAGAAAGGAGACAAACCATAAGAGATTCTGGACTCTGGGGAACAAACTGAAGGTTACAGAAGGGAGGGGACTGGGGGGATGGGGAAACTGGGTGATGGGCATTAAGAAAGGCATGTGTTGTGATGAGCCGGTGTTCATTGCCACCAATGATGTTACATATTACACGCAGCTAATGAATCATTGAACACTACATCAATAACCAATGATGTACTATATGTTGGCTAATTGGACATAGTAATAATGACAAAAAAAAAAAAAAAAACCTAAAAGATGGAAGGAAGGCTTTGTTCCATAAAGATGGGGAGGTTTATGTGGTAGTGTAGTATGGGGGAAAAAGAAACCAAGAAAATTTGTGGTTTCTTCAAATGATTTTAAATAATAACAGGTTCTTGATGCATAATCAGCTAAAACTATTCAAGTGTGGTCACAGAAATTTCTTGGCAGTTCCTTTACTAGACTTGGATAGGATATAAAGCTATGAAGAAAGATTGCTGCCATTCCCCTTGGCTTGAAATGGGAATATTTCTCTTAGAGTCAGGACAGGAGAACTCCACTCTGAGAAACTGCGTCCTTAGTATCAGGTGAACCTGGCAAATCTGTGCCACTGTTTTATGGACCCCCACAGACTATAATCCTGGAAATGAATATATATTTCCTGACAGTGTCTCCAAATAGGCTGGGTCAGCCTTGGGTAGCTTCCAGAGATTTCTCATTCCATTTGGGTGTTAGAACAGTCTTCAGAGACATCATCAACTTGATGAAGTCTAAACAAAATCTGAATTTATCATTCACCATTCCAGCAGGAATGGGATGGGGGTTTCTCTAGGCCAGGAGGGAAGATATTTAGACTTTCTAGAACCTTCCTTGCTCCATCTCCTTTCCTACTTTTTGTTCCTTCCTTCAGAGTCTGAGATAAAGGGAGGAAGAACTAAAGAAAAAAAAAGTTTTGTTTTAGCTGTCTAAAAATTTTTTCGGGCTCAAAAATGACTCTGCCTCTCTGGGCGCTTGTGTGGTCCTCTGGAAATATCCCTACCTTGAATCGTGGCTCTGCACAGGCTCCTAATCAGGTGATGTCTCCGCCAAGCATGCCTGTCTGCTATGGGTGTCACCAGGCAGGCTACTGGGCAGGATCCTTTTATGGTCCCTGGCTGCCTATCTTCCCAAGGCATGGAAGAGGAGGTGACTCCTGCACCAGCCATCTTCCCACTTTCAGACTTGTCCAGGAACCTGTTTCTATGACCTCCCAACAGGGGGGGTTGGCACAAGTCCAGGTCTTCTACTACGTTCTTCACACGGCGTTTGAATAGAATGGGCTTTTGCTGTGGTTCAGCAAGTATCCAGCCAGGCTGAGATCTCTTCCTCCCTTTTTTGTAAGCAACCATTCCCCCATTTCTTTCTTTCTTTTTTTTCTTTTTTCAATTTCTTTTCAGTGTTCCAGAATTCATTGTTTATGCACCACACCCAGTGCTCCATGCAATACATGCCCTCCTTAATACCCACCACCAGGCTCACCCAACCTCCCACCCTCTCCCCTCCAAAACTCTCAGAGTCCACAGTCTCTCATGGTTTGTCTCCCCATCCAATTTTCCCCAACTCACTTCTCCTCTCCATCTCCCCATGTCCTCTGTGTTATTCCTTATGCTCCACAAATAAGTGACACTATATGATAATTGACTCTCTCTGCTTCACTTATTTCACTCAGCATAATCTCTTCCAGTCCCGTCCATGTTGCTACAAAAGTTGGATATTCATCCTTTCTGATGGAGGCATAATACTCCATAGTGTATATGGACCACATCTTCCTTATCCATTCGTCCGTTGAAGGGCATCTTGGTTCTTTCCACAGTTTGGCGACCATGGCCATTGCTGCTATAAACATTGGGGTACAGAATGCCCTTCTTTTCACTACATCTGTATCTTTAGGGTAAATACCCAGTAGTGTAATTGCAGGGTCCTAGGGAAGCTCTATTTTTAATTTCTTAAGGAATATCCACACTTTTCCAAAGTGGCTGCACCAACTTGGATTCCCACCAACAGTGTACTAGAAATCCTGATACAGCAATCAGACAACAGAGAGAAATAAAAGGCATTCAAATTGGCAATGAAGAAGTCAAAATCTCTCTCTTTGCAAATGACATGATACTTTATATGGAAAACCAAAAGACTCTACCCCCAAACTACTAGAACTCATACAGCAATTCAGTAATGTGGCAGGACACAAAATCAATGTACAGAAATCTGTTACTTTCTTATACACTAACAATGAATCGGAGAATTGATTCCATTTACTCTAGCACCAAGAACCATAAGATACCTGGGAATAAACCTAATCAAAGAGGTAAAGGATCTGTACTCGAGGAACTACAGAACACTCATGAAAGAGATTGAGGAAGACAAAAAAAGATGCAAAAGCATTCCATGCTCGTGGATCAGAAGAATAAACACTGTTAAAATGTCTATACTGCCCCCATTTCTTTCTTGGCTTCAGAGTCTGGAAGGAGAGGAGCATGGGCAAAGGAGGGAAACGAGGCCGCTTCTCTACAGCTCTAGGAGAACTTTTCCCCTACAAACGCAGTCCTCTCTTAGGTGGTTGCTAAGGATGGAGCTCACAAAAACAGTTTGGCTATCTCTGGGTCGTTCCTTTGGGGATGTTTCCAGGCTTCTCTTTAGACTATGGGATAACATCACTCACTATTCTCAGCTTTAAGACTTTGGCCAAAATTCAGGACATCAAGAAAACTCTCCGTCTACATTAAACTGCATTTTAAATGTACAGTTTTTTTCCATCGTGGGCACTAAAAAGCACAGAGTCACTGCAGCTTACCCAGGAGGATGGTGTAGGGCCACAATGGGTGCATACTAATGAAGGCTGAACTTTATTCTCTTTGCCTTGTTTTTCCTACAGTCTAATTTCTTCATGTAATTCCTTTCCATCTGTTCTATTGTGATCTTCTGTTGAAACAAGGTAGGGTATAAATAAGTACATAAATACTACCACTGTTTGACAAACTATCAGTCACTGACATTTTAAGGCATAAATCAAGAATTCTGTGTTATTATTTCCATTTTACAGGAGAGAACTGGAAGAGTTAGTCCGAGTTGCTCGGGGTCACAGAGCTGGTGACTGGCATTCCAGAATATGGACACTTTCTGGTTCTAGAGTCTGTTCCCTGAACACTGTATTATAACTACAGTTTAAAAAGAGTAACAAGTAGGACAACTTCTTTGATGTGTCTGACCTAATTTGGGCAGGCCTTGCTGTGGAATGTTGTCCTGTCACATACTTTGAAGTAGCTTAGGCACCCGAATAGCTCAGGTTTAGCCTGACTCCTGTTTCCACCATTGGAAACTCTACTGCAGACATAACTGAATGTATGAACATTGTTTCTGGAAACGCATGGCCCATTTTGTCCCTTCCAAGAGATAGTAGGAGTTTTGAGGCACAGCTTGTCAAGTCAACTGTTCCAAGGCTCTCAAACACCCAGGGGCTGACTCCTGGGAGGGCAGGCAGGATGTCATGAGTTTGAGCAAAATTCTTTGTTATTGTCACAGGCTCTTTGAGGAAGAGGGACAACATTCAGCAATATTCACTTCCTGCAAAATCTGCCTGCTTTACATATATTTGGCAGAAGTTGAAAGCTGGGGGTACATAGAATGAGCTTAGTGTCTCCCAATTACTGGGAGCAAGAAAGTAAGAAGAGCTTATCCCACATCCTCCCCACTTAGGAAAGAAACAGCGTTTAAATTCATTAAGAGGAATTAAAGACCAGAGCCAGCTTGCGGACAATGTGACCTAGGTTGCATTTATTTTAAAATAAATTTTAAAAATAAACATATGTGAGTTTTCCACCTGTCTGGGAAGGTAGAAAGAGCAGTTTTGGGGGACTTGGGAAATACAGTTTCTTCCCCTAACGTGATATATTTTATTTAATTGCTATGAGACTGATTCTCACCTCTAAAGCGGGGGAGAAGAACCATGTCAAGTTGCTTAACTTTCTTTAAAGTGTTTTTATTTGAAAAATTTCAACATCCAAGGAAAGTTGCAGCAACAGTACGGTGAGCTTCCGAGCCCCGTTCATCTGGATTCACTGGTGCTATGCTTGTCTCTCTCTTTTCTGTGATGATAATGATGATGAAATTTTTAGTATTTGACATAGAATTTCAGAGTCAATTGGAGACATTGAGCCTTTTCAGGTCTAACTACTTCTGTGAACCATCTCTTCCATAACCAGGACACAATTATCAGTTAGAAAATTCACATTGATACCCTGGTACTATATAAGCCACAATTCATATTTACATTCCACCAGATGTCCCAATAATGTACATTGTAGCAATATTTCCTAATCCAGGGTCCAGTCCAGGATCACACTTTGGTTGAACTCATGACTCCTGGGTCTCCTTTGATCTGAAACATTTCTCTTATCTACTTTGTCTTTTGACATTGATCTTTTTGGGATTATGGAGCCAGGGTTTTGCATTAACGTTATGCTCCCTCATGTTCGGATTTGGGTTGTGCATTTAGGGCACAAGAAGGGAGGTGGCGTCTTTGTGCGTTAGCTCGAAGGCTGCGGGGCCAACTTGGCTCATTGTCAGTGACATGCCCTCTGATGACTTGGTCCAAGAGGTGTCCTCTGGGGGCGCCTGGGTGGCTCAGTGGTTAAAGCCTCTGCCTTCAGCTCAGGTCATGGTCTCGGGGTCCTGGGATCGAGTCCCGCATCGGGCTCTCTGCTCAGCGGGGAGCCTGCCTCCTCCTCTCTCTCTGCCTGCCTCTCTGCCTACTCCTCATCTATCTGTCAAATAAATTAAAAAAAAAAAAAAAAAAAAAAAAGAGGTGTCCTCTGTGGTCCTCCACCACAGTGACTGCTTTCCCTTTTGTATACGTAGGAAGGAATCTCTGTGAAGATTCTTTAAGGCTGAACACATATACTCTTTCTTCATCGAACTTTCATCAAGGAGTTTAGCTTTCTTTGATGAGTCATGCGTCGAAGCACTCGGCGTTGTGATGGCTGCAAAATGCCGATTTCCTGTCCTTCCTTCTGCATTTGCATATTGGCTTTCTGCTGGAGGAAGGGGTCCATTCCGCTCCATTTAGTTATGGTGCTTGTCGTCTGTCTGTGCTTTGTCACTCCGGACTTGTGCGGAAACACTTTTTTGACCCAGACCCTGAGATAATGATGCTGAAGCACTATTTCCCTAGGGGGAAAAATGCGTGTACTCACAGACACCTGCCAGAGTGCATATATTTTCAGATTTTGCTGGATCCTTGAAGTCCATTTATCGGCCAAATCCTAAGGTAGTCACAAAAATTTGCATAATGGCTCTAAAATGCAGTGATACTTCTGCACCTGTTGAAATTATTTGCAAGCAAGCAGATGCTAGGTCTACTAAAATGAGGAGGACAGATGCATTCCTAACTCCTCAATTACCAGACAGCTTCTTAGAAAGCAGGTTATTTTGGTTTCTTTTATGACTATCACTGTACAAGTGCCTTCAACACACCCTTAAAAGCCATACAGTTTCTCTTGAATGCTCAGAAAGCTAGAGAAACCCTCTCCTCGGCTTCTCCTTCAACCTTTGGGTCCCTGCTGCTTACAGGGTGGCAGAGGCTCTGTTGATTCCATGAGGCTCTTAGTGTGCTCCAGTGTAGCTACAAGTCACCACTCATTCCAGGCTGCATTCTGGAGAAAGTGGCGGAGCAGATCCCCTCTGGGGGCCATCCGCAGACAATCACACCTTTATTCTAACGGAGGGGAAATATCGGCAATGCCAGAAGCTGATGACTTTGTATTTGAGGCTCTGAGATAGGTAGACCAGAGTTCCAGACCCAGGTCAGCCACACAGGCTTGACATTGGACATCCCTAAATCTTCATTCTCTGACACACACAGTGGGGACGGCACCACATTTGGACCAAGTGTCAGGAAGAGCAGCCACAGGGTGGTGGGAGGGAGGAGACGGGAGCTGGTAGTGATACAGAGGCTCATCAAAACTGCTCTGAGCATAACAGTGCCCACTTCCCCATTCATTCACTCCTTCCTTCCTTCCTTCT
>NW_019154116.1:5118730-5383274 GCF_002288905.1 Enhydra lutris kenyoni | reverse complement strand
TTCCTTCCTTCCTTCCTTCCTTCCTTCCTTCCTTCCTTCCTTCCTTCCTTCTGCCTTCCTTCCTTCCTTCTTTCCATTGTTAAACACTTACAGAGAGATACTATGTGCAACTAAGATGGCTAGCACCAGCCCAGTTTCTTGTATCAAGGAAAAAAATATCAACTATTTCATTAATATGATCCTAAATATCCTTTAAGGATTTTATTTATTTATTTGAGAGACAGAAAGTGCACAAGGGGCAAGGGGCAAAGGGAGAAGGAGAGAGGCAAGCAGACTCCCTGCTGAGAAGGAACCCTGATGCAGGGCTCAGTCCCAGGACCCTGAGATCATGACCTGAGCCTAAGTCAGATACTTAACCCACTGAGCCACCCAGGCACCCCGATCCTAAATATCTTTTTTTTTTAAGATTTTATTTATTTACTTGACAAAGATCAAAGTAGACAGAGAAGCAGGCAGAGAGAGAGGAGGAAGCAGGCTCCCCACTGAGCAGAGAGCCCGATGCGGGACTTGATTCCAGGACCCCGGGACCATGACCAGAGCCGAAGGCAGAGGCTTAACCCACTGAGCCACCCAGGTGTCCCCCGATCCTAAATATGTTAATGATTTCTTCAAGGAAAGTACTTGAAGCTTTAGTGATATCCATAAATTTGGAGGATATGATATCTAGAAATGCCTTCTCAGCTCACATTACTATCTATTGTTCAGATCATTTATCTCTACTAGTCCACTTTTTTTTTCTAAGGAAGCTGTTTTGGGTAATTATCTTATTATCTTTATTATTATAATATTCTTAGTATTTTAGGATAAAGAACAGATATTTCTGCTGCTCGCACTTCCTTTCATTGGCAGAAATTCTCTGCTTCCCTGATGAAGCAAAATGAGAAAAAAAAAAAAACACACAAAAAAAACGGAAAGACTTCAGATAGATGCGACCAGGTGAGGGTGGCCAGGTGACTGAGCACCGGTGTGGCTTTAGGAGTGAAAGACGATTTCAAAGATGTATCCTTAGGTATCAAGGAAGACACCACATTTAATTTACCCAGATGAAGCATTACACCAAGGTCTAATTTACCCAGATGAAGCATGAAGACATTATTGCCACAGGCCCTATCACGGTTTAAAAATTGGGAAGAGCCATTTAAAATTTATTCAACCCTCAGCAATAGTTGATATTAATTTTTTCCAAGTCCTTCAATCCTTGAAATGTTAAAAAAAAATGATATTATGTCTGAGGAAATTCAGCACCAAATAAGTTTACATCATATTGTGTGAGAATTGATGTGTTTGAGAGTAGGTGGGAAGAAAGGAGATTTTGTTGGAAATGGTGAGGGGGGCCCATGGGGTAAAGGTGGGTGGGGGTGGGGTAGAGAGTGGGAGCTAGGGGTGGACTGTGGGGGATGGGGTGGGCAGGAGGAGGGCTGGTAACAAAAGCACTCTTGTAATTACACCTTGTGATTTGTTGATAGCACTGTCCTAAACGGGAGAGAGGGGGCCTTGCGTCATTTATCACATAGGGTAGTCGTAAAAATCAAATAAAGTAATGCAGAATGTTTATATAAACTGTAACGTGATGGACAAATACAGCATATTTTAGGAAGGATTTCTACACTCAGGAGGAATCCCATATGATCACCATATGGTGTAACATTGTCTCCTTTATGTGAGTGCAAGGTAGAGAATTGGAACAGCATTGCCTACAAATACTTAAACGTGAATAAATTTCTAGTTCTGGAAAACTTACCATATTGGAAAGTTTTCTTGAGACAATAGAAAAAAACTAGCATTTACCCACTTGTTCACCAATCAGTAAGCACTGAATGAATCCCCACCATGTGTTAAGTAGCAGGCTGGGCCCCAAGGATTCAGAAAGGTAAGGCCAGCACTGGAGCTTCAGACATCCTGTGTCTGGGGAAAAGGATAGGCAGTAAGGGAACTGTTCGAATACTGGCAGGTTTCTTCCTGACTCCAAGCCCCTGGCTCTCTCTTACTTAGGGCATTTACTTTAGAAAATTTGCTATTGGAAATCCTTTCTCTGCCCTTTTGAGATGCGGATCTTCTCCTCGACTCTTGCCAGTATTAAAACCCAGGAAATGTCTTTCTCAGGGACCTGGGAGCCATGCCTGTGAACTGTGGTCATCAGGAAAGATGGGATACCTGCCTCCCAGTCTCTGTAAGAGGGCGGGAGCCTAACTTTGGTAAACACCGAATAGCAAACTCAGATGGCCTATTCTCATTAGCCACATGCCCATAATGCCCTGCGATGCTTTCCCAGCATCTCCCCAGGACTTTGAAACTATGTCCTCCTTCCTGTACGATGCTTTCAATCTCTTCTATTGGAATCTCTCCCCTACTCCAGAAGTCTTGAATAAAGTCTTTCTTGCCTCTTTAACTGACCAAGTACAATTTTTCTCTTGTGAGACAAACATGGAGGAATGAGAACAGAGCAACGGACAGAGAATTAGGACAAAGATAGATGGACCATGGCTTCCGTGACACTGGGGCTGCTTAGATGCTGAACTGCGTTCTACCCCAAGTCCAAGGGTCCATGCTCCCTGAGCTTTGGGTACACCGGTTGTTCAGCTCTATCTGCCTTGTCGAGCGGCAGCATTACATGAATAAAATACCTAGTATTTTATTCAGTTATTTGCAATACACTACCTCTCTGAGATGAACAAGCGCGACTTACCAGTGCATGATTCAGAGAGCCAGAGAAGAAGGCTTTTCCAGGAAAGGCAATTAACATTGGCTTTGAAGAAAAATGCCTTTGTGTTTAAACACTGAGGGACTGGAACTTTTGAACCTAGCTAAGGAGCCCCAGGAGAGCGGACAGAACCACAGTAAGAACGGGGAAGTCGACCAGAGCGTGTGCCACAAGGGAAAACACGTGTGATGGTCGCATCAATCATTTCTGCATTCCCTGTGGTGTGCCTTGGTGAAGTAGCTAAATGCCATACCTGTTTTTCTTCTTCCACGGACCATGGTACCCAGCAGCCACCTGCTGCTGGCGGAGGACCGACCTAATCTCACCCGTAGTTGCAGCAGATTCCAAGTCACCAGCGCCTCACAATGAGGGGAACCAACTGGTATGATGCTTCTGGTGGGTGACCGGGCAACCAGAATTGAGTTGTTTTGACAGGCTTCCCTTGGCATCTCACTGTCCTTGTGACACGGACAGCCATTGACCTTCGCTAACTGCAGCCGCTCATCGATACGCACCAACGATTTTAAAACCGTGAGATGTTCATTAGTGTGTTGGTACCGGAGGGCTCAACCCACATACCCACCAGCTTGTCAGACCACAGCACCCTTTTACGGTCGCAGGCAGCTTTCTCTTTCTCACTGCTGGCTGCAGGGTTGTTCTTTCTGCTGGGAAACTGGAGGAGTAATATCTCAGAATAATTTCTGCTCAAATCATAGTTTCTTAGCTGGAGCTTCTAATGTTGCACATCTTGTGAATCATTCTTTTCTTTCTTTTCTGGCTGCCTTCAAATTTTCAGCGTTCACCAGCTATATATATATATATATATATATATATATATATATATATATATATATATGGAATTTTCTCCCTGTTCACTACCTGAAAGTACAGAGGCTCTTCTGAGGAATGAACGATTTCTCACCTCTGGAACGTCATCCTTCAGCCTTAGCAGAATGGGAATGACCTGAGTCCTTGACAGCTTCCCTGGACCCCAAATCGGAGAAGGCAACCGAGGGCTTATGCCAAAAAGGATGTCCATTTAAATATGGCATCAGTGTATCCCCAAACGCTTTCTGTACCATTGTCCCTTGTATTCCCAGTTTTCCTGCAGGAGGGAAAGCTCGGTGTGCACGAGCCAGGCTTAGAGAGGCTGTGGGTTTAACACCCGCCCACCACTGGGGTGTTAGGTATTCAAAGATGAACAGTCTGTGCTGTAGGCATGTATGTAGACTTCAACAGAGAATCTCACTGGATTCCTCAATACTCAAACAAAATAGGTGGAAAACAGCTATTTTAGAAATGCCCATTTCTTGACAGAACTCAACCTTGATTCATTCCATTGAACAGATGTGAACACACTGAAGGAGAGTCCACTTTCCTGAACTGGGGAGCATTTCTATAAAACTCCTCCTTCAGTATTAAATCCTGAAGTAAAAAGTGCTCCTAAATCAGTTGGTCAGTGTCTCCATGTAGAAATAGTAAATAAAAATATTAAATTGGACATCCTATAATCAAATCAGCAAATAGAAAATAAACTTCAAGAATCAAGTAGTCAAGTTCCTTGCCTGTACACAGGTGTTCGTTTTAATTTTCTAGGACCAAAAGGCTTGATTTGCCTTCTGCCCACCCCACCCCCCAACTCCTGCTATCCCCCGTAGGATCTTCTGGAAACCCTCAGCAGCTCATGCAGGTATCCTGGTAAGCCTGATTGATGGAAAGGTCTTCCTTCCTTCCATCTAATTCCCATTTCTTCTATCTTAATTTAAACATTATGTGGACTTACTTTAGCTGGTAAATAAGTATTTGCCTTAGGCTGCCATGCCATGATATCATAGACTAAATGACTTAAATAACAGAAATGTATTTTCTTCCCATTCTGAAGTGTGGATGCCTGTATGGTTGCCTTCTGTCTTCTCACTGTGCTCACATGGCCTCCCTCTGGCTCAGGAGGGAGATGGAGCACTCTTTCATTTCTTCCCTTGTGTGCACAAGTCCCTTCAGAACGTGGACCTACCCACATGTCCCCAACCAACCCTGATCACCCCCTCAAGACTCCATATCCAAGTTCATCACACTGGGGGTTAAGGTTTTCATGTAGGAACTTCAGGAACACAAGCGTTCAGTCCTTGACAACATCCTATTGAATACCTCCTTTCCTTTGGGTTTTATAAGTTTGGGTGAGCCTGGTGGTAGGTATTAAGAAGGGTATGTATTGGGGCACCCGGGTGGCTCAGTCAGTTAAGCGACTGCCTTCGGCTCGGGTCATGATCCCAGGGTCTTGAGATCGAGTCCCGAATCGGGCTCTCTGCTCAGCAGAGAGCCTGCTTCTCCCTCCCTCTCTGCCTGCTGCTCTGCCTACTTGTGTTCTCTCTCTCTGTGTGTGTCAAATAAATAAAAACCTCTGGAAAAAAAACAAAAAAAGAAAAAAAAGAAGGACATGTATTGCATGGAGCACTGGGTGTGGTGCATAAACAATGAATCTTGGAACACTGAAAAAATAAAATAAAATTTAAAAATAAATAAATAAGTTTGAAGTTCTAAATATTTTAAAAGATTTATTCTATATTCTTTTAGAAAATCATTAAAGCCTACCTCTCAGCTCTATGTAGCTCCTCCCATCTTTTCAACAAATGATTCTATAGAACTACTTATAATACATATATAGCTAAACACATGTGTGTATGTACATGAAGTGTTTAAGCAGCTTCTGAGAAAAACTGCATAGATGATTTATACTTCACCAATTATATCAAAATAAACCCCAGATTAATGAATGAAACGTAAACAAGAATGAAATTTTTCAAAAATTCAAACTTGATAACACTGATGGGTCATATATAAATGTTACTAAGAGCCTCGGAGAATCTTTTTAGGCAAAAATTCCAAAATTCAAGTTATACTGATTATGTTATATTCAATGACACAAAAAAATAAAATTTCCTGCATGGAAAAATAAATGACAACAATAAAGTAAAAATCAAAGTAAAACAAAACAATGAACTAAGAAAATGTTTTTAACATATATGGTAGACAAAGGGCTAATGCCTTTAAGACAGATCAGCAAAAACAAAGAAAAACTCAACCCAATAGAAAGTCAGTAATCAATGTGAAAAAAAATTTTTAAAGAAATAAAAAATTAAAAAAAAAATACAAAGAACACGATAGGTAGCCTCAGTGACATCATTATTTGGTGAGAAAAGAGGAAGTTACATTTTTTAAAAAATGAAAAAAAATTAACTACAAATGATCCTAGGCACCAGAAGTGCAACCTGAGGAGCTAGTCACCTGAGGAGCTAGTCACCTGAGGAGCTAGTCACCTGAGGAGCTAGTCACTTGATTTCTAGATTTCTTCACTCAGTACCCCAGCAGTTAAAAAAAAAAGAACAAAAAAGCAGCAAAACACACAATTTTCTCAGGACATCATTCATAGATGGTACACGACTGAGCTACTCAGGAAGATATTTTACTGTTATAAAAAGGTAGTTAGTTCAACTTTGGATTTGTTCTGTTGTCGCTCCACGTTTTTTTTCATGATGGTTCAACAATTTTTTCACTGGAAAGGGCAGGGCTGGGTGAACCCTCTGTTAAGATATAGTTTCTTCGGGGCGCCTGGGTGGCTCAGTGGGTTAAAGCCTCTGCCTTCGGCTCAGGTCATGATCCCAGGGTCCTGGGGTCGAGCCCCGCATCGGGCTCTCTGCTCAGTGGGGAGCCTGCTTCCACCTCTCTCTCTCTGCCTGCCTCTCAGCCTACTTGTGATCTCTGTCTGTCAAATAAATAAATAAAAATCTTTAAAAAAAAAAGATATAGTTTCTTCAATAAAAAATAATATTTATTGCAGAAGATATGGGAGATACCAACAAGATTAATAAAGAAAATGGAAACATCCATAATTTAAAAATAAAATAAAATACATAAAAGGAAACTCAACTTTGCTTATTTAAAAAAAAAATGCAATGATATAGAAAACCCAACCAGATGAAAAGTTGTAAGAAAAATGAAAAAAGTTAACAAATTACAATAAGAACTAAATGAGACACCATTTAAAATTTTAGATTAACAAAAAATGTTCTAAAAGTTTCATAAGCATGGATAAAAGTGTGGAGAAATCATTCTGACATGTTGTGGTAGAAGCATTCTTTAACATCACTTCTTCGAGGAGTAACATGGCAATAACATTATCAAAATTTAAGAAGCACATACTCTGACTTGGGGACTCTCTCATAGGAGATTCACCCTTGGATGAGTCCTGTGGCAAAAATCTCACACCCACTGGACCCAATGGGGCACTGGTTGAGTGGCAAAGCCCTAGAGTCAATAATGCATTACCTCAAAAATAACCCCTGCAACAATGGCCCTGGTGGTATTTTGCTGGGAGATGGAGAAGTTTGCATCAAACCCATGGCTAGTAAGAAACATCTTACTCAGCGTTTCTAATTAAGCACACGTCTGAACTACCAAGGTCATTGTCCTCCATTGGCCCTCGCCGGTTTCCCGCTGTCCACATGATGACACTTAATGCTTGTTGAATGAATTGCAAATATGCACGCACGATCTCCAGGGTCTACTTCGTATCCTTTGTTCCGTGTTTTCCAGAAATACCTACATTTGCTGAATGCTCGCCATATGCCAGGCCTTCACTAGGCATGGAACCCAGATATTGAAGTTTTAAAACGGGAGATCTCATAAAAATACAGTTGGCAGCACTTCCTCCATTTGAATACAGTGTTCTCCAATAATTAAACCATAAATGGGACGGCCTTGAAAAAATACTTTTGCACATCTCCATTTCCAAAGTTTGAAATAATTTTAATAATTAAACTAGTAATCTGAGTAATGTCATAATCATACGCTACAACCATTTTAATAATTGAAGTAATCTTTTTATAATGTAATAATTTTAATATGATAATTATAATAATTCTAAAGAGTAGGAAGTCATGAAACAACGAGGGTACAGGATTTTGCTTCAGAATCATATTTGCTCTTTTCCTAAAATTGATCCAGTCTTTTTTCTTGTACTTCTTTTTCTTTTCTTCTTCTTCTTTTATTATTTTTTTTTTCTGGAAAGTGCAGCTGAGCACAACTAGGTCAAGACAGTTAAAAAGAAAATCGTTTTTAGCCACTTATTTTAGCCAGAAAATCTGTTGAAAGTGAATTCACTGCTGTCAAAAAAAAAAAAAAAAAAAAAAAAGAAGCTGTGTAACACCAGTTTTTTAAAAGTACATGGTATTTTGGATTCAATTTTCTGGAACAAAATCCAGGTGGGGAGATGTCCTCACTGCTTTGTTTTTTACATGATTCTGCTCTGACTTCTGTGTTTTCACCTCCTGTCTCCTTATTAACATAGACCTGTCTATGTAGACTCCTTTCATGTGACTCCTGATCAGAGTCATTCACCAAAAAGTAATTCATTAAAAATAATATAATCAATATCTGTTGTAACCTGCATTGTCATACCATTGTTTTCATAAAAGAGTGAAATTTAAAAGAAATGTGTTTGAAAGAAAGTGACACAATCCTCAACCTGCAAGATTCTAGACCACATAGTTCTTTGTGGCTGTGCTCCCGGAGATGTGGGCATCCAGCTACATTTTTCAATAAAAAATGTAATTAGGAAACATCACAAAATCATTATGTATTTGAGCTGACTGGAAGCAATTTGTTCATTTTCTCTCTTGCACTCCGAGATATTAACCTTCAGAATATTCCCCAGCAGACCAAAGTCATTACTTTCACAGAAAAGGCCAATTCAGCTAAACCATGCAGCACTGCCCTATATTTATCACCCCTAGATGCAGGCTCTGGGTGGAGCTGGGAGGTCAGGGGTGATTTAAACACTCTCAGGTCTGGTGAGGAGTCGATGGGCCTCCCAACACCACGCGGTTGCCAGGGAACTGCACCATGGTTCACGTGGCCCTCCCTGGACTGAATGAGAAAGGCAAGGATGGGCATGCCAGCAGAGGAGGAGAGCCTCAGAGACTTTTGGAAGGACACAAAGGAAATTCCAGCCTCCCTGAGAAGCACTGCAAGTGGACAGAGAGCCCATCCAGGTGGGGGCATGGGCAGAAATCAAGAGAAAGGGAGAGGGAGGCACTTGGACTCTTAGGAAAGCTGGTGTTACCAACTTCAGATTTTTAAAATACACTTGAAGGCACTAAAGGACTCCAAACAATCATGAACAAGTCAATGATAATTAGAACAAATTGCTCTTAAGGTATGAAGTTGCCATACCTACCCCCGCCCTGAGTCTCATTGAAGGTTTTCATCATTGCTGTCATCATTAATAAATCACTGAGGCCACTGATGATGTCTGTTACATATTTAGGAGACCTCCCATGTTCTGAGAAGTGCATGACCCCGGTACCCGGTATCCTCTGACCAACGAAGCTCACAATTGCGTGGGTGATGTCCACAGGCCAAACATTAGACCTCCTACCTTTGAGGTTTGTCTTGCTCTAGGTGGTGTGCTTGGGTATGTTTCCAAGGCTGTACGTGGCTGCCCGTTCTCCAGCAGATACATACTTCCATACCATGGTTCCCAGCGCCATGTTATCCAGAATCTTCCCACACATGGAGACCGGCAGGAACCCTATCAACAGCCCCCTGAAAAGAATCTAGAGAAGTGATATTTGGGAAAGCCACACCTGACTTTACCTTATTGCCCCTATAACAGTGCTCTAGGTCTACACAGGACCCTTGGGTTTAATGAAGAATAGGGGTTATAGAAAGGGAATTTGAACATGGGAAGAGAAATTTATAAACTGTGAACTCCAAAGGAGTGTTCCCTTAATTCAGTGAAAAGGCCTGAATAGGAGTTAAACTGTGTGCAAGAGATTCCTGTGTTTTGCTTGATGCTAATGCATCTGCCTTCAGCAGAGGACATTTCCCACCAGCCCATTGTAGAGGTATGCACCTTCTTTTACTAGGTGGTCCGAGGACAAAGGAATCCCTCGCAGAAACTTTCCCCATGAAGTGCGTTGGATTGTGTCCCCAAAAAAGATATGTCCAACTCGTAAAGCAGAGGAAGAGGTGAGGAAGGACCTTTCTTAGAAGGTCCTTTGAAGGATCCTTCAGAGGGAGTGTGGTCCTGTTAACACCTTGAGTTCATACTTCTGGGCTCCCAAGCTATAAGAGACTAGGTTTCTTTTGTCTAAATCCTCAGTTTTGTGGTGATTTCTTTTGGCAGCTCCAGGAAACCAAAATACCCCCAATCTGTGTTATTTAGTCTGGGCCAGGCTAACGCTAAGGAGAGGGTGGCAGTGGGGAGGGACACATGGGAGTGTGAAGCTTAGGGGGCGCCAGAAGAGGATGGACCAAAGAAGGACAAATCTAGTCTTGTGCCAGGTGCTCCAGGGTCACGCAGGCATCCCCTTCTGTGTAGACATTAGACTGGATCAAATCTGACTGGATCATGAGTCAGTGAAATTCTTCCCACAAATCTCAAAGACCAGAATAAATTCTAAACAATGGTATGGTCTAGTTCCATCTTGGGAAATAAAAACATTTCCCTCAGTGCAGCAGGATCTTTGCATACTCCTGCCCAGAATGGAAATTTCACTCTACAACGTTCAGCAAAATAGTCTTCCTCTAACCCGCCCTCCACCCATACCATCCTCTGGTCTTGAGTTTGCCCTGGTGCACCATAAAGAGAATGATGAGTTCAATAATAATGGTATAAATAAAAAGAATTGCAGGCACTAATGTAGCCCTTACTCTGTTCCCAGAAGTGTTCTAAGCAGCTTAGATCCCTATAAATAGTCCATTAGAAAAATGAAAACAAACAAACAAACAAACAAAGACCCAGGGCACCCGGGTGACTCAGTTGGTTAAGCGCCTGCCTTCACCTCACATCATGATCCCAGAGTCCTGGTAACAAGTCCCGCCTTGGGCTCCCTGATCAGCCAGCCAGGAGTCTGCTTCTCCCTCTCGCCTTCACCCCACTCATACTCTCTCTCTCTCTCTTTCAAATAGACAAATAAAATCTTCAAAAAAAAAAAGATCTTCTGATAAAAATATTATCCCCATTGCATAAAGGGGCTGAAGAGAGAAAGTGACTTGCTCAAAGACACACTTGGCTAGCAAATGGGAGAGTCTTGGTTTCATTACAGGATCTACACCTGTATACAGAGACTGTCATGGGTTGAACAGTGTCCCTCAAAAGGTATGGTGAAGCCCTAACTGCCACACCTGTGAATGTGGCTTTATTTGGAAATAGGATCTTTGCAGGTATATTCGGTTAAGATAAGGTCATAGAGTGGGTCCTCATCCAACACCCAATCCAATAGAAGTGTCCTTCTAAGTGGAGGTGACTAGGACACAGACACCCACACACAGAGGAGAAGGCCATATGAAGACACAGACACAGAGGGAAGACAAGCTGTATGAGACAGAGACTCTGCCACAGACCCGGCAACCCCGCAGGAAGCCGGCAGAGGCAGGAAGTCACCCTCCCCCAAGGCTTTGGAGGAAGGACAGCCCGGCCCACACCTTGATTTTGGTCTTCTGGCCTTCAGAACTGAGAGAAAGTAAGTTTCTGTTGTTTTAAGCCACCCACATTGTGATACTTTGTTATTCTAGGAAACTAATATAGAAATCTAGAGAATTTTCAGAAATTACCCGTTTTCTTTTTCTCTTCTACTTGTGTTTAGATGTTTTTAACAGAAAATTAATGGACAACCAAGTAACTGGGAAAGTACCTTGTACTCATCCCCCAGGTCCCAGAAATTAAAAAAATTCCAGAACCCTAGAAGCCTCCTGTATATAAAACGTTCTTCTAAATTTTATAGTGTTTTTATTTTGATGTATGTATATAATCTCTTAATACTCAGTAGACAGCTTATTTCTATAGTTGGGTTTTGCCCATCTTTTATCCTTATAAAAGGATCCATATAGCATGGATGACTCATGTCCTTACTCAACAGTGTAGAGACAGCACGGCTCACCTGGCTTGCGCGGCTCACCACTGCGCGGTAACCTCACCCCGACGGTCCTCGGACAGTCCAGGAGACCGAGTTCTACCTCTTTGCCGGGAGTGCCTTGCCTATTACTGGTTGTCTTCATTTCCATAGACATTTTAGAAGCAGCCTGTCAAGGTCCATTTGAAAACAGCTGTTGGGATTTTTGTTCTACTTCATTCAATCCATAGAGGACATTGGGGAGAACTGATATTTTTTCAATATCGAATATTCTATTCCATAAACATGTTATAACTCTCCATTTCCTTACTTCCTAATTCCTTTTTAAACACATTCCACAGGTTACCAGATTGATATACTGGGCATATTTTATCAGAATTATTCTCAAGCATTTGACGTTTGTATACTAGTTTATGTATCTATCTTTAACTTCATGTTCTGCTTGTTTTCCATTTATGGAAAGACTTGTTTCTTTCTGTTTATTGATACAATAGCAAATATATTGCAATTATAAATTCTAATAATTTATCATAGGTTTTGTTATATTTTCAAGATATAAACATTTATAACATCTGCCAGTGTTTGCTTTCATTTCTTCCTGTCCAAATATTCTACATACTTTTTTTCCTTTTCTTTTCTCACTGCAGAGGCCAGGACCCCTAGTATGAAATTGACTACAAGTGGAAAAGTGACCATGCTGGCTTCATCTGTCTCAGAAAGGAGATTTCCAAAGTCTTGCTGTTTAAGTGATATTTGCCATTTAAGAAAGCTAGTGTTTACTGCAGTGGTTTTTAAAAATACCTTTCTAAGAGTAAGGGAATTTCTTTCTGCTCTGGTATGTGATGGTTTTTTAAAAATCATAAACAAACACTGATTACTATACGAAGTGTTTCCTGTGTCTATTGAGATGATCATATCATTTTCCATCTTGATTCTATTCCCGTGGTGAATTACAATATTGATTTTGAATGAGCTCTGCATTTCTGAAATCTATAGCCAGCTGACCATAATGTCACATATTCCTATATATTTAGGATTTTTAAGATCATGTTTTTAAAATGTGATTTTTTTTTTTAAAAACACGGCCTGAATCACAACCCTGAGAGCAGGACTTGAGCTGAGACCAAGAGTCAGAAGCCTAACTGACTGAGCTACCCAGGAGCCCCTAAAATGTGATCGTTCTTGGGTGTACATACAAAACAAAAAACTTCAAAAACTATGTATACGCAATAGAAAAATACTTCCTTTTTTAATTTTTGGGAAGAGATTGTGTAAAACTGGTTAAATATCACATAGATTTTACTGGTGATGCTATTTGGGCTTGGAATGTTCTGCGCCAGCTTTGGTGATCTGTTCTCTTATGACTGTGTCTGTTATGTCCAAATTTTAAATTTACTAGAGCTGCCTGTAATAACCTCTTGTGATCTTTTTTAATGTGTGTGGATATGTTCCATTTCTGGTGCTGGTCTGAGTAGTCTATGCTTCCTCTCCTCTTTTGCTTGTTTTTTTTTTAACTTTTTCCTCTTGTTTTACCATGGACTTAACAATTGTATTAGTCTTTTTAAAGAAGAAACTTTTGTTTTTATTGACCATGGATATTATATATATTTTCCTACCTCATTAGTTTCTGCTTTTATCTCCACTATTTCTTTACTTCTAGTATCTCTTGGTTCATTTGCAGCTTTTTCTGCAAATGCTCTAAGATGGGTGTTGAGATCACTGATGTTCATTCTTTCTTCTTATTTAAGTACAATAAGAAGTCACTTGAGCTAAACAGGTGAGTGATTATGACCTCAGTGACATTTTGCTAGTATTATTCTGGCTGAGTTCAAAAGATATGATCATAATTAACATTCTATTTTATAGGTATTCAATGCTTACTTTCAAAACACTCAGAAACGCATATAGTGGCAGTTGCCATTGCAATTCTAGAGTTGTTTCAATGATAAATACAAAAGGAAAATAATTGAAAGAGAAGAGATTTTATAGAAAGACCTGCAAACAAAGTGGAAAATGGGACATAATAGAGTGTGAGTTCATGATGTGTTAGACCAGATGGAAAGATGATCCTTCAACAAATCAAACAACGACACATGGACATTAAAGACAAAGGAAAGCTATGAAATGAAACCAGCATCATTCAAGTTCATGTCCATAAGGCCTCCCAAGGAAAATTAAGTCCTCCTGGAATCACAGGTCTTTGTCTCTTAAATGAGCAGTGCCTGGATGGTTCCTTCATTCTCTGGTAACCTCCATAAAACAATGAAAAGCATACTGAGATGTCTTTCCCTTTTACAGAGGAGCCTATTTGTACTGACTTGCTTTTATCTGAAAACAAAAAGCCAAAATTACCTATCGAGTTGAACTTGTTTACAGAGAAGATCAAGTTCATCTTCTTGAACATGTATTAAATGGAAATTTCAAAACGCTTGAGGCTGTAAATTCAAGTGAGTGATCTACACTGAATCCATCAAAGCTTTTTGCTCAACAAAATGTAGCTGTTTTAAGTAAATGGCAAGTGATTTCAGTCCATGGTTGAGCAGGTTCTTTGGCAGCTGGAGATGTTTCTAATTGCTGACCTCTGAAGTAGAAACTGCTATAACAAATGTGGAAACACCCTTGACAAAATCTTAAGCAAAAGTTCTGGGGGCGCCTGGGTGGCTCAGTGGGTTAAGCCTCTGCCTTCAGCTCAGGTCATGATCCCAGGGTCCTGGGATCGAGCCCCGCATCGGGCTCTCTGCTCAGCAGGGAGTCTGCTCCCCCCTCTCTCTCTGCCTGCCTCTCTGCCTACTTGTGATCTCTCTCTCTCTGTCAAACAAATAATTAAAATCTTAAAAGCAAAAAAAAGTTCTGGTGCACTGGCAAGAGGAAACTAGAGACCAAAGAGCTTAAGCTTGAGAAATAAATGTCTGGAAACAACAGAAAAGGAGGATGATGCTCCTTAAGCCAATTGCTCTCCAGCGCTTCTGGTCCAGGTTTGGACAGCAACGATTTTAAAATGTGATAGAAGCTCGGCTAAGGACAAGCTTGGAAGGAGGAGCACAGTCATAGGTTGGTCCTGCGTCCCACAGTTCTGTTGTTACAGAACCTCACGCTGCCATCAGGCGCCTTCCTGACTCAGAGGACACAGCATGTGTTAAGTCTCCATGCACGTGTGGGTCTGCTCGTCTGGCCGCGTGTCCCAGACGGACCAGTGAAAGGAGGAGGCAGACATTTTCAGAAGGGCTCCCATCATCAAGGAAGACATGTCTTTCTCATCACACAAATTACAATATCCAAAAAATAAAATGAAAAGAAGGGACTCCTCATGGGCACGAGCAAAACTAGTGTGTGAAGGTTCTCCTGAAGAGGAAAATGATAGCAGAGACGTGTGAGTGATTGTGGATTGTGAGGGCTGAGGTCGAGGAAGAGAAAGAACGTGAGCAACACCAACGTGTGCTGAGGAAGATGAGGAGGAACATGGGAAAGACTCGATGACTGAGATGGAGAAAGCGGGCAGGCCGGTGATGGCGCGTGAGAGAGGATTGGCTTAGGTCCCTGAGCCGAAGTGGACAGCAGCAGCTGAATACGGGTCCAGTTGAACAAAACAGGTCTCTCCTGGCTCAGCGTTGCCTGTTCTCCTGAGGACTGCCGTCCTTGTGAGGCTTTGTCAGGGACCAGCGCACCTTCCCAGAGTCATCAGGTGGCCCCCATGCCAAGTCTGAGATGCAACTCTGTAGATAAAGGTTTTGTTCAACTGTTCGTGAGTTCTGCCCAGTAAATAGAAAATGTGTATGTGTGTGTGGGGGGGGGTGCGTGCATGAAAGTGATTGATGCCCCCCAACCATAACATGGCAATTGCAAACAAAGACTTAAACGTATATCGTATCCATGAATTCATTTTTAATAAGATGTCTCATGTCGGCAAAAGTATGATGCAATAAGCACTTTCAGACCCGGGTTGTGAGGATGTAAAGTAATGCAACTGTTTTGAAAATCCTAAGTAGAATTTAACCAAGATTCTTAACATTGATATCCCTCTCCCCTTGTCAGTGCTAGCTCTAGTTGTTTATACAGAGGAGACAATTTCTTGGAGTTGCATGTGAATTACTTGTGTTCGGGGACGTTCACTGAATTGTTCCATATTTTAGTAAAAGGATAGAAATAACCTAAACATTGAATATGGTTGGAGAGTTAGGCCAATTACATATATGCCATGTCACTTCTGCTGCAAAGTAAACCATTACAAAACTCAGTAACTTAAAATAAAAGTCATTTATTTCACAGGTTGACAGTTTGGGCTTGGCGGTTCTTCTAGTTTCCTCTGGATTTGGCTCCCTTCGCTGTTGGCGACGTCCTGTCTGGTGACTCGGCTGGGAAGACTGGGGTGACTGGAGCTCCTCTCCAGCCAGTCGTCATCCTCCAGTGCGTTAGCTTAGGGCTCAGAGAGTGCAAATGGAAATGCACAAAGGTTCTTGAGGCCCAGTCTCAGACCTAAAGAATGGCTTTTTATTGGCCAAAGCAAGTTCTAGCTCAGCCCAGATTCGGGGCTGAAAAAAGTAATGGATTCTACATCTTCATGAGAAGTGCCCATTTTGGGACTTGACCCCAGGGAGAGTCACCTGCATGGCTTCTGGATCCCAATTGCTAACATACTCCACAGCCATCAAGATGGCATCTGTGCCATCGCTCTCTGGAAAAACTTTGGTCAATACTAAATGAAAAGCAGGATGCAAATTTGAATATGCAACGTGAGCGCAAAATGAGCTTATTCTAAAAGCGGGAAATAATACAGCAGGAAGTTAATAACAACTGTCTTTTGGTGGCAGAACTATGGATGATTTTTCTGCTCCTCTTTACACTTCTGTGTTTTGAAAGTCCCAAAGTACTGTGAACATGTGTGCACGTATGTGTGGACACACACAAACGCACACACGCGTGCCTGCATACACACATGCGGAAACACAGAACACTTTCTCTAGATGGATACATATTGCGTGGTAGAGTTGGGGGGTAGGGTGAGAACATTCTTCAAACCCATTACGGCTGCCTCGGTATTTACGAAAGAGTCAGCTACTCCTCCTGATTGGGAAGGGAAACATCCTACATAACTGCGTTCATATAATGTGTCACAAAACATTTTTAAAAGTTACAAGCACCATTAAAAGAGCACATATAATTAAAACATAAAGAAGAAAACAGAGAACAGAAAGGACTTAATGCAAACGGAACTGATGCTTTTCCAGTGGATTTAATGTTCTAAATACAAATGTGGTTGAATTCTTCCTCCGGTTATGCAGAGCAACAAAGGAGGGCCCACGATCCCCAACGACGCTGTAATGGGCCAATATAAGAGCAGAGCCCGTGATTGAACGTCTGGGAGTTGAAAAACCACAAAGAATACCGCGGAGGGTACTCAATTCCAGTTACAACAGCTCGAATCACAGGCAGACCCTAGTGGTCAAAAGTGGATTGTTTTGTGGAAGAGGAGGACGCCAATCACTCTTGAAGTTTATGATGAAATATTCCAAATAAAATGCATTATGGAAAGAAAAAAAGAGTCAGAAGCCTAGCAGGAATTAATTAGTGATTGGTCGATTCATTGATAAGTGCAGCAGGCAAACAAGTGTGAAATCTGAGGCTGGTTGAAATGTAGCCAAGGGGCAAATGAAGGTGAGTTCAGCCTTCACAAGACACACGGCACCCTCTCCCTAATGCAGCGAGAATTTCCTCTCATTTTTTCCTTTTTAATTCTTAGATAGATTTTTCTTTTCAAATCTTATTATATTTTTTATAAAGATTTTGTTTATTTATTTGACAGGCAGAGATCACAAGTAGGCAGAGAGGCAGGCGGGGGCGGGGGGAAGCAGGCTCCCCGCCAAGCAGAGAGCCCGATGCAGGGCTCGATCCCAGGACCCCGGGATCACGACCCGAGCCAAAGGCAGAGGCTTTAACCGACTGAGCCACCCAGGCGCCCCTCAAATTTTATTATATTATTAATTTCCATAAAATATCCATAGCCACCAGCATTTGCATAACAAACACTGTAAGATTTGCCCACACTTGAGCCCACGACAAAGACTCCGTGCTCCCTGTTTCACGTGCTGTTCCAGGCCTGACAGAGAATGGACGTGCATTTGGGGTATCGGGAGAACGAAGCAGAGGCGGGGGGGGGGAGGTTCAGTCAGTGAGGGAGGGGACAGATATTTAGGGATTCTTTAGTCTGAGGAAGATATTTAGATTTTTACTTACATCATGATGGAAATTCATTTGAAGGCTGATTTTCTATGGAGTGATGTCATCTAATTTAAAAGCTCATTCTGGAAATTTGCACGGGACAAGAATAGAAGTAGAGAAATGAATCTCAGTTACGGAGATGAAGGTGATGAAACACGGTCCTATTTGAAGTAGATCATGAAGATATCACCAACAAACTTGGCCACTGGACAGAATGTGGGTTGTGAAAACTATGAGCCACACAAATTGTGTGTTTGGCCCAAGCAACTGGTTGGAGCTAGCATTCACTGAGATGAGTGGTAACAGCTTTTTGAGAGGAAATTGAAAGATTTTTAAAAAGACATGTTAAATTTAAAATGCTTATTAGACATCCAAGCTGAGATCACAAGTTGCCTGTAGGATTTACAAGCCCCAAATTCAGAGAAAATGGAGGCTGGAAATAGAAGCTGGGGAGTCATCCAATATATAAATGTGACTGAAGGACACCATCCAAACAATAGGCACCTAGAAAGTCAATCATGGAAACACAGAGATTAATCTTGTTCATGGATAGAAGACATTTTTGTGTTGACAGAAACTATTAGAACTACATTGTAACCATGTAAGTTCTCTCAAAACTTACATATACATTTGATGTCACCTCAGTCAAAATCCAAAAGGATTGGGAGCACCTGGGTGGCTCAGTGGGTTAAGCCTCTGCCTTTGGCTCAGGTCATGATCTCAGGGTCCTGGGATCGAGCCCCGCATCAGGCTCTCTGCTCAGCAGGGAGCCTGCTTCCTCCTCCCTCTCTCTGCCTGCCTCTCTGCCTACTTGTGATCTCTGTCTGTCAAATAAATAAATAAAATCTTAAAAAAAGAAATCCAAAAGGGTTTTGGAATGCCCACGGAATCTGAGCCTCTAATTCTGAAGTGTTAAGAGTTTTTGCATTTGGGTAACAGGCAACCCAAAGTAGTTTAGGGAAGACGTCCATTCCTTAGATCAGGCATCCCAGTGATAAAGCTGTGTGAGACTGGTCTAGTTCAGTAAGTCAGGGTTTCTTGTGCTTTGAGTTTGGGCTATGTTTTCCTCTGGATGTTGTCCCCCATCTTCATGCTTGTTCCCTCCCCTGTGTGCAAAACTGATGCTGTCGTCCCTGCTCCACGGCGGAACAGAAACCCGGCCCACCTGGGGAAGAAATGCCTCTTACAGAGCAACTTTCTCTCTTTCTCCTAAAGACAAGGTGGCCCTGTCCCTGGAACTGCCAGGAAACCTCTTGCTCAGCCTCAGCCTGAACAGGGTCACATGCCCAAGCCCATCTTAGGGCTCAGTGCATATCACCAATCCATCCTAGCTCTGGGGCTCTGTCCTGAGGGACGTGGGCTGCATGGTGAAGGGAAGACGACTGAATGAAACATGGCATGTCCAAGGGGAGTAAAAAGGGCAGTGGAAGTTGAGTATAACATAGTAACATATATTACTATATCACAGGAAAATGCACATAAGAAGCAAAGATATGTTTAAAAGAATAGTGAGGGTGTACCTGTTGGCTCAGTCAGTAGAAATCACAACTCTTAGTCCCAGGGCTGTGAGTTCAAGCCCCACACTGGGGATAGGTTTAACTTAAATTAAAAAGTGAGGAAGAATTTGCCCTTCTAAATAACAAAGCAACCTGTGAAATTTTGGTGGTAAAAGTGTCTGCTATTGGCTCCAGAATGGGCCAATGAACTGATCAAAGAGAACAGAGAGAGAATTTACTATATGACGAGGCAGCACTTAGAACCAGCAGGCACTAAGGGATTATTCAATAAATGGTATCATATGATTGATGATGTATTTGGGAAAAAATATAGTTAGAGCCCCAATTTATAACAGACACAGAAATAGACTACAAATAAAGAGCTTATGATAAAATGTGTGTTTATTCAAAAAGAAATGAGGAAGTTTTTTACAGTCTTCTGGTGAGGGAAAGCATTTCTGAGCAAGTCACAAACCTAGTACCCATAAAAGAAAAGGCTGACAGATTATACAAGATGAAAATTGAAAATATTTGTAAGACGCAAGATGACATTCCAAACCTGACAGTTAGCCCAGGTGGAAATATCTGCATACTAATGGCATAAGTAGTTACTGAACAAATATCCAAAATACAAAAATGGGTGTGCCTGGGTGGCTCGGTTAGTTAGGCATCTGACTCTCGGTTCCGTCTCAGGTCATGATCTCAGGGTCATGAGATCAAGTCCCATCTCGGGCTCCACACTGGCCATGGAGACTGCTTAAGATTGTCTCTCTCCCTCTCCCTCTGCCCCTCCCCCTGATCATGCTCTCTCTCTCTAAAAAAGAAGGGAGGAAGAAGGAAGGAAAGAGGAAGGGAGAAAGGGAGGGAGGAAGGAAGGAAAAAGAGCACAGACATACTTCCTTTTTTTTCTTTAAGATTTTATTTATTTATTTGACCAAAAGAGATAGCGAGAGAGGGAACACATGCAGGGGGAGTGGGAGAGGGAGAAACAGGCCTCCCACTGAGCAGGGAGGATGACGTGGGGCTCAGTCCCAGGACACTGAGATCATCACCTGAACCAAAGGCAGATGCTTAAGGACTGAGCCTCCAAGGTGATCCTATAGAATACTTCTAAGTCAAAAGCCTTCAAGCTAGAAGAATTTCCTGCTCACAGTTGACCTTTTTTTTTTTTTTTTCCTGGAGGGCTTTCAAACATGCCCTCAGCTGATAGAAGCCCCTCGCCCCCAGGAGGCGCCCTGAGACAGACAAATACAGGGTACAGAAGATCACTCCTTTGCCTCAAAGGGGACCTCTCTGTGGTGTCCTTCCAAATCCTGCCCCTCCCCACTTCCAAATCCCACCCCTGATTGTTTGCCTGCACCTGCCCCATCTGAGTCATCCTGCGCTAAACCTCAGGATAATTCCTTTCCATCAGCATATCCCCTTCCCTGTCCTGCCTCCCTCTCTCCCTCTCTGAAGAGCATGTTCTCATGAACCCGTGTCTGGACCCAGTGCGCAGACAGCACCCACGGCTGGGGATCCCCCACTCCTGCTGCCTCCTCCTGCCTGCTTCATGTAAAAGCCCCCCAAAGGGACGTTCTCCTGACCCTCCAGGCTAACACAGTCCCCTCTGCTACATGTGCAGAGCATCCAAACCCCTGTGAGAATGTTTGCATTCCGCTGACCCACAGACTCTGTCTTGCTGGCTGGACACTTGTTTCTGAACAGAGGATAAGGACCCATTAGTGGGTCAGAATTCAACTTGGTAGGTCACAAAGAGCATTTCGCAGATGTATAGACTAGATTAGAATGGACAAAAGAGAAAAATGTCAAAGAGCACCATTCAGGAAAATAGTAAACATTGATTCTTTGAGTGTTTCCGTGTGTATATGTGTGTGTGTGTGTGTGTGTCAATTTGCATTATAATATACAGAAAGTGTATTTCTTCTTGTGGTTCAGAGTCAAAGGGTTGGCCAGCCCTTGTGCTAGACTGGAAGCTCTATGAGCACAAAGACATTGTTTGCTTGGGGATTGCTGTCCCTGCAGCACGCAGCACAGTTTCCAGCATGTGGTAAATGACATGCAGTAGTAGTGCTTAGATATTACCAAAGTAATAATAACTAAGCAGTAATAATAGCAGTACATACTAACAGCAGTATTGATGTCTAAGAGGTATAGCGTGCCTACTATGTGCTGGGCCCTATCCTATAAGTTTTCTACATAGCTCATTTCAAACTCACAATTATTTTAGGAGACATTATTGTATGATTTTGACATGTAAGGAAACAGATGCTTCTGTAAATACTTTGTGGCCGTGGGTCAATATTTTTATTTGCCTTCTATCAATAATAATTACAAAAATTATAATTTGAGGGACAGTCAGTTACCAATTAGGAGCCTTCTTGCCAATCAACTGGCATACCTTGTACTTCATCCATGCCAAATTGTGAAAGGCAGCCGTTACAGTTGCCATTTTCCACCTGTGAAAATGAGGCCCAAGGAAGATCTATAACTTGCCCAATGTGAGGAGTATAGGGCAGCTTCCGTACAGCGCACAGTTAATACATGTTTCCTAACAGTGAGCTATGGCCTCCCATCTACCGGTTTGGAATTTTCATGCCCCAGGAGTCGCTGATCATGACTGAGTAGAAATTTTTGTACATCGATGGCTTTATCAAAAGCTTCTCTTCAGACACAGTATGTTAGGTGGAGCCAAACGGATGGGTCTGGTGTCTTCGTCTGTGCACCTGCTGCTTCACTGTGACACTCCGGTGACAGGTGCAGCCGGACTTTGGCTCTCCATCTCCTGCTCACTGTCCTGCAGACACTGTACAGGATCCGGAAGGCTAGAGTAACCTCCTTCCGCTCTTTTTTTTTATTATTGCTGGCAATCGGTAAGTGTACCTGGACTTAATCAATTCCAGGTTCATGGGGTTAAAAAGGATCATACAAAAATTGTCTTTTCCTGATGTTAGGTTCCTGGCGAACCTATAACAAACAAGCACAGATTGAGTGGTGGAAACTACAGACATCTGCTCTCTCCCAGTCCTGGAGGCCATGAGTCTGAAATCAAGTTGTCAGCAGGGATATACTCCCTCTGAAGGCTTCAGGGGACAATCCTTCCTGCCTCCTCCAGCTCCTGGTGGTTTGCTGGCACTGCTTGGCTTTCCTCGGCTTGTGGCTTCATCACTCCAATCTCGATCTCTGTCTTCACAAGACTTTCTCTCCATGTAATGTTTACCATTGGATTTAGGCTCTGCTCGGGTAATCTGGGATGATCTCACCACCAGATCCTTAACTTAATTATATCTACAAATACTCTTTTTCTGAATAAGTTCACATATACAGGGTCCAGGGACTAGGATGACACCATTCAACCTCTTTCCACATGGCTTCCCCCAAAGCAGAGTCTAAGTTGGGACCAAGTGACCCAGAGGCCTATGAGGAGGTCATATTTGGGGACAGGAGTGTGTGTACATGGGGGATGATGTGGTCCAGGAAGCAGGAAAAGTCCGTATCAGGCTGTACCATCAAGGTCACCACTAAGACAGCTGAGACTCATTACCCTCTGGAACTTTTAGGGGTGTGTCTAAACAGTCTGTCATATCCCCGAATGTCTCTCTCCCTCCACTGTTGGCAGATTCCCCAGGGACCACCCCCCCACACACACACACACACACCTGTGGTATTGGAGCAGCCCAGGCAGGAAGTGAAACATCTTTGAGACCCAATGCCAGGGAGTCCTGGTGGGCAAGACATCTCATAAATTGTGATACTTTTAAAAATGTCTGTGTGTCTTAAACATTTCAAATTGGTCTGATCTGGAAATTAAATCACTATCTTAAAATATGTTTTATTTTTGCTGATCATCAGTTCCAAATATATTGCTTCTGTAAGACAGACCAATCTTTTACAAGGCCTTGGCTTAATGGTTAAATGTGTTTTAATGAAAAAAAAAGAAATGCACTTTAGACTTGAAAGAAAAAAATCAGAAATCTTCATAGATCAAAGCTGACTTCAGGTTAAAATTTCTGTCAAATTTGCATTTCATTTAGTCCTAAAACTCAAGTCTGCCATCCCCATGACAGGGAGACTTTCCATCCTGGACAATGGGATCCACAAAGAGGTGGCTGAGGTCAGGTTAAACCCACTGCCTCCTAGTGTGTTCATGATGTGATTGATGGTCAACAAATGATTATTAGATGTTTTAAGAGCACTGAGAGGGTACAATGATGCACATAGATTTGTACTCGAAGAACAATAGTAAATTCAGTTTTAGAAAGGAGAAAGATAAATCAGCAATGACCCAATAAAGTGAATTTTACTGTAGAAATAACAGACATGTACGACACAGTTTACAATAGACATTTTGGGAGTCTGTGAGGCTGTTTATACATTTTAAACCAAAGTGAAGTAGCTTTTAAATATTACACATCTTGGGCTTGGATTGTTTGCCTCACCTGTCATTAGGAAAATGTCTTCTGTTTGTAAGGGCCTACTTAGCCAGAGGGAGCCATTTTGTTGTTTATGCAGTAAACTTAGATTGACCCTGCCCCTCCCAGAGGAACTTATTTAAAAGCAAGTCCGGGAAACCAGTCCCAGGTAGCAAAGCCCAGATACAAGGGCAGGTCAGGCCAGGTAGACACATCCAATCAGTGGGGCACGATATTGTCTCCCTAGCTACCAAGAAGAGTGGGCCCCGCCTTTTGGGTGCCAATTCTGACCAAGGTGATAGGCTAGTTCAAATGTCTACTAAGGTAAATTGAAATTCAATTGGCCACCCGTGTGTGACCGAGCATGACTGTGCAGCTTTTTCTGTGTGTTAACAATCTCATAACCTGTGTGTGGCCAGGCTCAACCACATGGCCTTTGCTCTATAAAAGTTAGTCTGTGAGGCTGGGAGGGGTCGCCTTGCCTCTTTGTAAGAGGCGACCCCGACCAGTCGGTTTGATTCTCGAAGCTTTGCTTGACCTTTGCTTTGCATCAGTCCCGCTTCTTTGATCATGGACCCATTATTGGGGGACCTATCATGTTGACCAGGGCTTCTCAGGGCAATCCTATGGATATGTGGGACCAGATGATTCCTCCCGAGGGGGGCTGTCCTGAGTGCCATAGGATGTTCAACAGAATCTACGGCCACTGTGTACTCGATGTACACAGCATTCCCTCCACACATCAGTTAATGCAAACAAAAATGTCTCTAGACATTGACAAATGACAAACTCACCAGATTTGAGTCAGACATCCCTGGATTCAAATCACACCCTGCCACTGTACAACATACAGCTTTATATTTATTTAACAAATTAAGTTATTTACCATTACCTAGGCTTTTTGGACATGTGGAAATTGAAGAAAGGGTACCTACCTCGTAGGGTCACTTCGAGGAATAATTTGGAGCATCTTTGTGAAGTACTTGGCACAATTCTTGGACTATAATGATCAGATGATACACAATAGTCCCCATTATTCACAACAGTAAGTGGCAGACTGTTGGATCCAGAGAAAGTGTTCAATACCATTGTGGATATCATAATATCCATGATCTTGCATAGGAATGCTATGTTTCATAGGTATAAGTGAAGACTTAGTTTTCCTGTCCCAAGCAATGGGATACAAGACAAGCCACTACATCATAATAGGGCAGAATCCTCAGGGGAGGGGAGCAGGACAGGGAGACCACAAAGAATGTCATTTATTCTTTGCACTCATTTATCTGACAAGATTGTATGGCATACACACTCCATTCCAGAATATACAATGGGGAGGGAGGGTAAGATATTGTTCCTGGCCCTGAAGTACTCTAAGAGATTAAGAAAACTTCAAGGCCCCTAGAGAACCAACCTGGTGGCAGGAATTTTGAGGTGTTCTTTGGAAGAAAGCAAAGACCCCCTAGACTGACTGAAAGCAGTAAAGACTCCTGTGTAAATTTTGAACTCTGGGTAAGTACAGATGCCCTGGAGGTCCTAAGAGGAAGTAGCCATCTGTAGTGGGACTCGAATGGCAGGTCATTCTTTGGATTTCTCAAGTTGCCCCCTTCTTTTGCTCTAGCACTTTGGCCTTGGATAAACTAACACACCAGGATCATGGCTTAGAGAGTCCACAAGAGCCAGGACTCCATCCAGAAATGCAAGAGACTGATCTCTGAATGGTAAGCTGTGACTGATGGGAAAGAGGAGCGCAGGACAGCTGGGAGCACAACCCCCACCTGCTCTTCTTTGCACCTTCTGGAGGCGTCCTACATGCTGAGGGAGCACTCCAGCTGGGAGGCCTGAGGTGTCCCCTTGTGGCTGACTGGGAAGCTGTGCCCAGTCAGCAGGCAGCCTGCCAAGTGCTTCACACCTCCCCTGCTCTGTGCTCCTGCCAAAACTCCCTTTCAGGGTCTTTCTCAAGGAATGCAGCTAATACACCATACACCCCGAACTGACATGAGAGCAGCCTCAGTCACAAAGAAGAGATTCAGCAGGACCTGGATGTTGAAGGACAAATTCAACATCCATGAAGGACAAATTCAACATCCATTTGCCTTCGCCATATCTGGCTTAATTTTTTTTTTTTTTAACCAACTCATGGGCAAGAGGAATTGGATATTCATATCAAGACACTATTGCATATTATTTATGGGTTGTAGTACAAAATCACAATTGTATTGGTATTGATATAATTAGATAAACGGGCTCCAATCATTTCAGATTCTGGGCACTTGAGTAGAATCTGGGCGCATAGGTAGAATGATCTAGCGGCTGCCCAATTAAGGATTTTCCTTGCCTGCATGTGTTACAAGTCCCAGTAGAAATGTATAGGAAGCATAAAATCCAGCAGGACAAATCATTCCCACTCCTCAACTCAGCGGAGCCTGTCGGCACTGGATTGGCATTGTGAATCAACCGGCCTTGCGAGACAAAGCTGGGAAGCATTCAGGAGTTAGTTGGAAAATGGTTACATGCTGTTTTCATCTTCCCTAGCAAAAAAAGAAATGTGAGTCTCTCATCTGGGGTTTAATAGTCTGATTTTACAGTGTTGCAGTGAAAACTCTTCTAGAGAAGAGAAAAGCTGTCAGGAAGGTCAAAGATTATTCTCAAGAGATTATGAACCAGGAGAGAGACAGAGCCTTGGAGGGAACTCATTCTTGTCTTTCAGAAGAAACAAAGACTGCGGTAGGCTGGTAGAAGCTGTACTAGTAATGGACCGCGCTTTTAAATTAGGTATTGCCTAGATCAATGTAGCTCATTTTTATTAATGAAAGGTAGAGGAAAGTATCCCTGATGTTACTGATCGAATTCCTCAAATACTTGAAAAAGAAGGTGAAGAAGACAACATGGTACTGGCATAAAAACAGACACATAGACCAGTGGAACAGAGTAGAGAGCCCAGATATGGACCCCTCAACTCTATGGTCAAATAATCTTCGACAAAACAGGAAAAAATATACAGTGGAAAAAAGACAGTCTCTTCAATAAATGGTGCTGGGAAAACTGGACAGCTATATGTAGAAGAATGAAACTTGACCATTCTCTTACACCGTACACAAAGATAAACTCAAAATGGATAAAGGAGCTCAACGTGAGACAGGAATCCATCAGAATCCTAGAGGAGAACATAGGCAGTAACCTCTTCGATATCAGCCACAGCAACTTCTTTCAAGATATGTCTCCAAAGGCAAAGGAAACAAAAGCGAAAATGAACTTTTGGGACTTCATCAAGATCAAAAGCTTCTGCACAGCAAAGGAAACAGTCAACAAAACAAAGAGGCAACCCACAGAATGGGAGAAGATATTTGCAAATGACAGTACAGACAAAAGGTTGATATCCAGGATCTATAAAGAACTCCTCAAACTCAACACACACAAAACAGACAATCATATCAAAAAGTGGGCAGAAGATATGAACAGACACTTCTCTAATGACAACATACAAATGGCTATCAGACACATGAAAAACTGTTCATCATCACTAGCCATCAGGGAGATTCAAATTAAAACCACATTGAGATACCACCTTACACCAGCTAGAATGGCCAAAATTAGCAAGACAGGAAACATCAAGTGTTGGAGAGGATGTGGAGAAAGGGGAACCCTCTTACACTGTTGGTGGGAATGCAAGTTGGTGCAGCCACTTTGGAGAACAGTGTAGAGATTCCTCAAGAAATTAAAAATAGAGCTTCCCTAGGACCCTGCAATTGCACTACTGGGTATTTACCCCAAAGATACAGATGGAGTGAAAAGAAGGGCCATCTGTACCCCAATGTTCATAGCAGCAATGCCACGGTCGCCAAACTGTGGAAAGAACCAAGATGCCCTTCAACGGACGAATGGATAAGGAAGATGTGGTCCACGTACACTATGGAGTATGATGCCTCCATCAGAAAGGATGAATACCCAACTTTTGTAGCAACATGGACGGGACTGGAAGAGATGATGCTGAGTGAAATAAGTCAAGCAGAGAGAGTCAATCATCATATGGTTTCACTTATTTGTGGAGCATAACAAATAGCATGGAGGACAAGAGGAGATGGAGAGGAGAAGGGAGTTGAGGGAAATTGGAAGGGGAGGTGAACCATGAGAGACTATGGGCGAAGAAATAATAAGCAGAGGTTCTGAGGAGAAGGAAAAGGGCGGGTTGGGGGAACCAGGTGGTGGGTATTAGAGATAGCACGGATTGCATGGAGCACTGGATGCAATGAATACTGTTACGCTGAAAAGAAATTTAATAAAAAAAGAAAAAAAAGAAAAGAAAAGAAAAAGAAGGTGAAGGTTTTGAAGAGAAACTCTAGCACATAACATTCCATAAAGACTTACAGAACCTGCTTGTCATGACAGTGAGACATGAACGACAGAGAGTTAATAAAATATTGAGATTGGTATTTTTAAGCCAAGAAAGCAAACAAATCATTTGCATGTAAGTGTGCCTGTGCTTACACACAAGTGTTAGTGCTGGCACCAGTGTGAGAGAGGCTGTGGGCCCAGAATGAGCCGTGCGAGATGAAGGGAGGAGAGAGATAAAGATGGATACGTGCATGTGTGTGAGTGTGAAAGTGTGTGTCTGTGGGTGTGTGAGCACGGGTGTGAGTCTGAGTGTGAGCATGAGTGTCTATGTGTGAGCCTGAGTGTGAGCCTGTGTATGAACATGAGTGTGCAAAAGAATGTTATTTCTGTGTGAGTATGAGTGTGTCTGTGAGTGTGTGGGCATGAGTGTCTATGTGTGAACATGAGTGTGTGAGTGTGTGTCTTTGTGTGAGCATAAGAGTGTGTATCTGTGAGTCTGTATGGGCATGAGTGTGTGTGTGTGCTTGTGTGTGATGGGGAAAGAGGGAGGAAGGGGGAGGGAGAAAAGGAGAGATGACACAGGCAGACAGACAGAATAAATGCCAACTGAACAAGTTCTTGTCTAGGAAAGCTTTCTGGAAAAGGTAAGTCACCCTGAGCCTTGACTGCAGCACAGGGTTCAGAATTCCGTGGGAGGAGAGAACGTTCTGTCTGGAGATGAGGGACAAGTGCACGAACTGGGGCGTGAAGGGCAGAGCCAAGGGCGTGCCTGGTGGCCGCGGTGAGGGCAGCGCACAGCTCGTCTGGCTGGGGCTGAGGCTGGGTGCTGGCTGACAAGGTGGCCTCAAGCTGGGGACAGCCTGGGAGCTTCAGTGCTAGGGGAGCACCAGCCTGGGCAGGGTGCCGTCTGAGGGACCTGGGAAGAAAGGACACAGGAAAGTGAGCGCGGTGTGGGCAGAGGGACCGGACAGTCAGGGCTCAGTATCCAAACAGAGCAGGGAGGGCGTCCCAAGGAACACTTCAGGAATGACTGAGCAAAGCGCTGGAAGCCGGCTGCCTGACATTTTGGCTTTTGATTGGGTGACTGCTAATTCCAAAACAAAATCAAGAACACATGGAGCGTGCTTTTGTTTGGTGTGTGGAAATGTGACGATGAAATCAAGAGCACCAGAAGGCTGATGATCAAGTTTTCCACCAAACCAAGAAACCAACACGGAAAGAAAACGGATTTTAACCACTTCTTCATTAAAACCACAATTTCTCTTCTCTACCCATGGTCTCCATCTCACTCTGAGGAAAATAGAAACAAAACTAGACATCACCTCTTCTGACTGAAAAAAGGACGCTTCGTGTAATTTAAGCATATGGCGTGCGGATACACGCTGACACACACTCAGGACACAGCCGTTCACGTCAACTGAAGTCATGCTTTCCACCGAGATGCAGAATGATCACATACATATATTGTATTGCAGAGCTGTTTCCTGTTTCCTGTCGATTGTCTGTTTCCTCTTTCTTCGAAAGGGGATCCCAGGTTAGAAGAGAATGTCATTCTAGATGTGCTTACAAAGAAGAAATGTCAGGAAATCTACACCAAATTAACTAAAAGAGAAAAGAGAAGAATCCAGAAACAGAAAGACCATAAATGGTGTCTACGGCACTCCCTGAGTTAATAAACACTCTGAAGTGACTTTTATTATACTCCAAGTTTTGTCACATTTGTTGTCCCCCCAAAGTTGAGGACCGTGGAGATCAGTGACAAGTCCGCTGTGGCTGAGGGAATGAAGTATGCTCCGAGTGCACAGTCTTGTCTCCCGTGTGGTACCTGCAGAGCCACAGATCAAAGCAGTGGAACGGAGGGGGGGAATTAGCATCCTAGGGAAACCACAGAGATTTACAAAGTAGACACCGATTCAGGCGAGATGAGTAGCTAGAGACTACGTATATGGTGAGACTTGAAAATCAAGTTCCAGAGAGCTAGAAAACAGAACAAATTATCTTGCTCTCCCTTCCTGTGTGGAAGACGGAGAATGAGAAAAAGCAGAGGGGTCCCAGGAGACAGAGGCAGCAGGATGTAGGCAAGCACAAGGTCTAAAGAGCCTCGTGGAGACACTGCCCAAGCTCCTTCCCTCTATCAAGGAGAAGCAGGATCGTTCTGGGCTGCTGTGAGGAAAGATGGGACCTCTGGAGAGATTCTCCAGCCTGAGAGCTGGAATTTTTCTGGTGTATGATTTTCAGGTCAGTTAAAATCCCTCCAGAGTAAGAAAACTCCTACCAGACTTTAGCTGGACATCTTAATTCCCCTTTCTTTGGAACCTAGTTGCTTTCTGTCTGTGAGAGAAAAACGTATCCGATCCTGTTAGGAATTCTCTCCCTGCATGAATAAAACAGAAAATGTTTTAAAATTCTCATAAAAAAAGCTCAGATCTACCTCTGGCAATAAGAATGATTCATTGACATAATAATCTTCTTAAAAGCTAACCTGGAAGGGTCAGGGAAGAGGGGAGATGGAAAAAGCTTTTATTCCTGGAAAAAAAGTCTAAAATAGACAGTTGAAAAAAATTTTAACTGACAAATTTTGAACAAATTGTTTTTATATTTGCCTTAGAGTAGAAACTTCTTTAAAGGCCCAGCAGTATTGAAGGAGAAGCTGTGTTTGGAAAAATCTTTCTTAAGAGCAATTGAGTGGATACACTCCAGATCCTCTGGAGGGGAGGGAAGGGTGGCGAGCCCCTAACAGGGATGTTCAGCACGCCAGAGGGGAAAGAACAAAGATGAGAATTCCAAAGCGAGAAGTTGTGAGTCAACAGTGACCCCAGTCAAATCAAACAAATATTCTGAACTTCTGTAGTCTAACCTATTAATTTGAAATACTTGGTGTTTGTTTTAAAATGTGTCTCTAAAAGTCTTCCATATTTTTCTCCCTTTCCAAGCTGGAGTCTGCTTCCCCTTCCCTGGAGTGCGGGATGAACTTGGTGAGTTGCTTCCAGCAAATCCCATGTGGCACACGTGATGGTGTGTGAGTCCTGAGTCATGAAGGGCAGCTTTCTCGTTGTGCTCTCTCCTGAACGACTAGCTTGGGGAAGCCGGCTGCCTTACTGGGAGGACACTCGAGTAGGGAGCCCTCTCAATGGAGAGATTTAATGATGAGGAACCGAGGCGTCCCCCTCAGCAGCTGTGGGAGGGATCCCTCTAGAAGGGGCCCTCCTGCTTAAGTCAAATGTTCAAATGATTACAGGCACAGCCAACATTTTGAGTAGTTTCCTTGAGCCAGAACATCCCAGCAAAGCCACTCCCAAGAAGTCCTGACCCACAGAATCTGTGAGATAATAAATGTGCATTGTTCTAAGTCACTAAATTTGGGGGCATTTTGTTATATAGGCAGAGAAGAAAGCATGAAGATCCAGTGAGACGGTGTTGGTGAAAGGACTGTAAGGGCTAGTGCAAATCCATGGTGGCAGCAATCTGGCCCTCAAGCTCCGGTGACCATGGTCTGGATCACACCTGGCACATGGGTTTATCCCAAGACCGTAACCCAGCAAGGCAAGGGTTGCGTGTTTCCAATTCCTCCCCAATGCGGTCTCTTGCCACTGATGCTGTTTCTGAGACTGAGCAGCTCGTGACAAAGTCTCTGTTAACAGAACGAATCAACACATTTTGAGCCAATTATTCATAATCTCCAAACTCCAGCTGCCTCCGTTAAAGGAGTCCAACCAAACCACCCAAGGTATTTGTCCTGGTCCTGTAATAATTCCAACATTCAGTGGGTAGAGGTTCACATGATACTATTTATTCTCATCTATAAATAAAAGTACTTATTTATGGATGTTTCATTTATTTATTTTATGTAAGTAAAAATCAATAGCTCTTGCTATAGGCTCTGTGCTAGGGACCATATTAAGTGTTGTGCAGGTAGAATTTATTTCATGTTGTCAACAACCGTATAAGGTTGGTAGTTATTGTGCCGATTTTAAAAATAAGACATCTATGGCCCAGAGAAGTGACCTATCTTTCCTGAGGTTCCAGGAATGGTAAGTGTGAGCCAGGATTTGAACTAAGGAGACTAATCATTGTAACCCAAAGATGAGCCTGTTTGAAGACTTCGACTTTGTGGTTTGGTGAACTGATCTGGATGAGGAGCCGAGGGCGATCCCTTGTGAATGTTCATACCCCCAGGGCCTAACACACCGCTGATTCTTGCACAGTGAGCGAGTGGATGGTGAGTGAATGAACAAACACACAACGTGGTGTGGAAACACCTTTAACTCGCCCTTAACATGATTGCAAAAATTGTGGAAAAATTCAATATTTGGGATTCTGTGGGCTGTTCACTTATTATTCTTCAGTTACTGGGGCTTCTACTAAGTGTTACAGGGAAAGCCCACCTCTTAGCCCCCTTTCAAAACATCAGACTGTTACTTTATACTCTATAAAAATAAGTGAATAATGTATAGAATTGTCAAATCACTATGTCGGACACCTGAGACCAATATAAAATTGTATCCCAATTATACTTCAATAATGAAAATTAAAACTACATTTAAAAGATCAATGAATTAAAATTCAGAGATATGTCATAACTAAATTTTAAGTATAAGGGGTGGGGCAGGTACCAGTCATAGGGTTGTATGATATTGGGGATTTGATCTACTTCCTCTCAGATATAGGACAGATTTGCTTTTCCATCCAAGCTTCAGTGTGAAGTCTGGGTATTAGGGATGTTATTTGGTTTTCTGTGGCCCACGGGTTCCAAAACAGTCACTCTCTGAAGTGTAAAGATCCCATAAACTGCTCTTAGTCAAGGCTATTACCTTAAGCTAGAATTAGGAAAATTAAAAATTGGTGAGAATCTATACTTAAGAGTTGGAAGTTTGGGAGCACATTTGACTCTTGACCTGAGCTCAGTCTTGATCTCAGGGTTATGAGTTTAAGGCCCATGTTGGGCTCCACAAGAAAAAGAAAAAAATTGGAAGTTTTAAAGTAGCTTTGATTTAAATATTGTAATTCTCTTAGAATTACTAAATTCCATTTTTATGGGGTAGATCATTAAGTCTTTGGAAGAGATGACTTCCAAATGACTTTATAATAGCAGTTGTACTACTAAGGTTTTTTTTCCCTCTCTTTCAAAAACTCGAGGGAAGATACACATGCCAGCTTCAGATGAATGGTTTTGGGGTGGGAGAGCCATCAGAGATGAGAAAAGACCAACAAGCTAGAGCTACCTGTTTGCTAGGGTTATGACGGCCAAACATAGAAGCCAGTTCCCAGAAGGGAGCACAATCCTAGAAACAGAAGTAGACACATCATTTTGAAACAGAAAAAGAATGATGCCAATTAACATGAAGCCCTAGTCCACATAGTCAACTGTAGTTCCATAATTTTGTTTTGTACAAAATGCTCATATTGTAAGTGTTTTAAATTGTGGAAATGAAAACATACCACTCCAGCCCTGACCCTGTACATCATTTTTGCTCAGAGTTATGTGGATTCTCTGCTTTTTCTATGGTTTCTCTGCACCTGAGTTATTTTGCTTCTACATTAATTTGGTAGATTTTATCATTTAAGTTTTTACTCAGGTAGGGCACGTAGGAACTGTATATACTAAGCTGTTTCGTGTTTCAATGACTTTATTTCTCGGTGACGGTGACAACGACAACAGACACTAATATATTTCATTACCTTGTTTCTTGGGTTCTTTGCACATGTCAAACCCTGCCCTGGATTCGTCGGCCCACCTAACATCTCTTTCAAGTTGGCTTGTTCTCTTTTGTCTTTTGTCCTTGAACTTCTCCTCAGAATGGCCTTGATAGAGAAGAGTGCACATCAATTTGTGTGAACCCAAGTGTGATTTTCCAACCTACATATTCAGTCCTTTACTGATTCAGAGTGTATGGTGATTTTACCCTCAAGGTTAGCAGTTATACTAGATCGTGGCAGTCTGTTTTCCATATCTACTAGCTTCTCTGATTATAGTGAAATATTTGTTTTAATTATTTGTTCTTCTGTCATCTCTGATCATCTCAACTCCTCTTGGTGAATGATGTGGCTTTCTGTCTCTTCCTCACTCTTCTGTCTTCTCTATTAATTCAGAGAGAATATTTCATTCTTCAAGTGTGTTTCCTTGGGCATGCCATCTTCCTTTCCATCTTGTTCCCTTGTTTGTTCATATTGCCTTTGAGCTATTATTTCTTTGAATGCATGTCTCATTAAGTTGTCATGCAGCATGACACCATTGTGACAAATTCTCTGGTGCTTGCTGAATTTTGTTTTCCTTTTAACTTCTTAGTCTGTCATTTACATGGCGTGTTCCTTTCTTGTATGTTCTGTGATGAGGTGTAATTGTAGACTCCCCACAGAATTCTTTATCCCGCTCTGGAGTGAAAGGCTGTGCCAGCACATTCTCCTTGCTCTGACCTGATATTGGTGTTTTCACCTACTTCCTATCAGATCTAGGACAGATTTGCTTTCCCAGCTGAGCTTCAGTTTGAGGGCTGCGTATAGGGGGTACTGTTTGGTTTTCTGTGGGGCCCGAGGATATGGAAGGGAGGAAGAGGATCTTGATGAGGTCCTGTTCTCTCTTCTGCCATATCACTCTGTCTCTTAAGTGCCCTGTACTCACTCAGTGTTGGGAGGTGCCCTAAAGCCTCAGACTTGGACCACAAATGGTGAACTATGGAGCCCTTCCTTTCCTTGCTCACTTATCCCCTCTTGCCCATTCCCCGCCCCCACAATTCTTTTTTTATTTAAGATTATTTATTTATTTATTTGAAAGAAAGAGAATGAGAGAGAGAGAGAGCATGAGAAGGGGAGGGTCAGAAGGAGAAGCAGACTCTCTGCAAAGCAGAGAGCTGGATGAGGGACTTGATCCCGGGACTCCAAGATCATGATCTAAGCCAATGGCAGTCACTTAACCAACTGAGCCACCCAAGCATCCCTCTCCCCAGCAATTCTTTCCAGTACCCCTCAGTTAAGAAAGCTAAGGTTACCTCTCAGTTTGAATTTCCACATATTTGGAAGACAGAGACCAAAAACTCTCGAGAATTGTGAAATCACCACTCAAGTTTCTGAGGAATGGAGCAGAGTCAGGAGTGAACTATGCTGTACTTCACTCAAAATCCCTTTTCTTTCTTTGGTTTCAAGTTTGGGGGTTTTTGGAATCAGGTTATATCTTCTCTGTGTTTGGTGTTATAGGTACTTTGGGGTTGTACTTCTGGTTTCTACTAAGTTTTTGCTCTTTGGGTACAAAGGGAGAGATTCTAATGCAATTGCAATTTTTGTCTTAAGTTGCAATTTATCTTTACAGCAAACCTCTAGTATCTTTATTAAAAAACAACAAAAACAACAAACCTTCCTTTTTACTTTATCTCAAGCATCTTTTTGCAGGCTTAGCTTCTTTTTTTTCCCCCTCATCAAATGATATTTTGGAGACAATGATTAATAATACAGTTGCCCTGGTTGATTTAAATAAATAGCTCTTTCTTAATTTTTGTGATTGGTATAAATATAATAAATGACCATTATTAAGTCTGGAAGGGAACACAAATGATTGAGATGCAAAATATTTATTTTATATATGTTTTTAAAGATGTAATTGAGAAGAATTACATCTCCCTTGTCGTCTTTGGGGCGGAACCTAGCCTTGTGAGGACAGAGTGGGTCAGCGAGGTGGTAGAAAGGAACATCATTCCTGCTTCCCCAGCCCAGCCCTGCCTGGTGCTTGTCAGCCCCAGCAAGCCTGGAGAACAGCAGGAGCCCACATGAATTAGCAGTGCTGCCCTAAGGCTGTGTCTACTGTCATCTGTATCACGGCTCACTTACCACATCCAAGTCCACAGACGTTCTCACTGCTCCTCAAAACTGCCACAACCCCCCAGCCCCCCGCAGCAGCTCCCTGACCCTTCCTCAAAGAACCCCTCCTGCCCCTGGCTGAAGTGATTCCCCTCTGGGAACCCCCCCCCCCCCATGCACTATCCCCTTCACATCCCCATTAGCATCTATAGCCCTCAGCAAACTTGCAGGTGTATGGGTCACATGCACTAGAACATAAGCTCTATAATGCAGGAGGTCTGGTCTGACATGTCCAGCTCTACATTTTTACCACGCTCAGGATTTCCCCATCACATGAATCAAATGTTTTTATGAGCTGTAAGTTGGGTCCACGGGATTCATCTCAACCCCAGATTCCTGCTTTGGCATTGGAGTTTTCTTCCAGCACCTGAGCTCTCCCCCTGAACTCACCTTGGCCTTGGGACCTTTTTAGTCTTCCTGGTCCATGCTGTCCCCCTTGGGGCCCTGTTTGCCATGCATACCTACCCCAGCCAGCAGCTCTTCCCATGAAGGCGATCACCTGCGGACTCCCCAGCCACATGCATCTCGGTGGCTATGCCCACCCCACAGTGATTCTTCAGATCCATTCTGACCTCACCTTGTCCTGTTGCTGTCAGCAAACCCACTGAGATCATGAACACAGGATGACAAGCAAAGGGCAGGTCACAGTGACTAATTGCCCTAACTTTAGCTCACTTCTGAAATGCATTATTCCTTTCCACTCTGGAATAGCATGGATAGTCCAAGCTGGAATCCTGGAAGATGCCATGGCCTCGGGGAAATTGTGCCAACGCGCCGCTCAGTGCTGTCCACTGCTCCATTTTTTCATTTCACTCCAAACTCCCTAGTGCTGAAGGAAGGCAAGTCAGCCACTCTCATAGAACAGAATTCCATATCTACTTGATGTAAGAAAGCTTTAGGAACAAAGTACAAGTTCTGCTTTTGTTCTCCTCTGCAGAAATTCTTTGCAGGAGCAACTGATCCTATCTGGTTGCTTTGTGGTTGTTTGGAGTATTTTTCATGATTCCTTTTGGGGTCAAGCCCAGGACAGGCCCTTTCCTGCTCAGACCCCACCCTCAGAGGGAGTGGGAGAGCCTCAGTCTCTGAAAATTACTCTTTTTTTTGTTTAAAGATTTTATTTATTTATTTGACAGAGATCACAAGTAGGCAGAGAAGCAGGTATAGAGAGAGAGAGGAGGGAGAGGAGGAAGCAGGCTCCCTGCTGAGCAGAAACCTGATGTGGGGCTCAATCCCAGGACCCCGAGATCATGACCTGAGCCGAAGACAGAGGCTTAACCCACTGAGCCACCCAGGTGCCCCTGAAAATTACTCTTGTTCCAAGGAGGATTCTGCATGTCAGACTTGCTAGAGAGAGTGACCGACCACAGAGATGAGAACTGAGAGTCCAGGTCTAATTGTATACCTGGATGGGAATCTTTGCAGGAACATCCCTCCTTTCTTCCCTCTTCTCTAAATGACAGGCAATTTCCTCTTGTAGAGTCAGTCCTATCTCAGTAAATCACTTCCAGACTGGCTCACCTTGACTTCACAGGACTCAAATAGGAAGGAAAGAGGATTACCTTGCTTCTCTGCTTTCACCAAGACATCAGATGAAATTATTTTAAGTTCACATGTTTAAACATGTTCACTTGCCAGCAGGAAATAAGCTTCAGAAGGAAGATTCAGGTGGAAAATACGGGATCGGTCACAGCAATAATGGTCAGGCCCGGCTGATACAGAGTCCTTGCTCTCTGTGCCTCAAGAGCCAGGTCACCTTTGCTGTTCTATTTATAAAACTCACTCCTGCAGAAGTCACTTTTAATGCCTGCTATAAATTGGGAATTGGATAATTTCAAATGCTATTACCTGTCAGCATTCAGAAAAGCCACTTTTCTATAGCTTTTTATACAAGTAAGGATGGGTTCCCAGCTCAAAAAGAAGCAGAGCTTTGTATCATGAGGATTTATATGAGCAAGTCAGCAAACACTCCTTAGAGAGCCTTTACCATGTACCTGGTCCAATGCCAGCAGCTGGAAGTCAATAGAAAAATTCAGTTTGTCCTTACCTCAAGGTGTGCACCATCTAGCAGGTGAAGGTTGCTCAAGGTGACTTAAATAATGAAAGACAAGGAATTTTAACCTAAATTCTATTGTGAAAGGAGAGCTAAATGTTGAAGTTCTATTTCATACTCTCTAGCTCTTACTGCTTAGAGTGTTATTTTAAAGAGCCATGGGGCGCCTGGGTGGCTCAGTGGGTTAAAGCCTCTGCCTTTGGCTCAGGTCATGATCCTAGCGTCCTGGGATCGAGCTCCACATCGGGCTTTCTGCTCAGTAGGGAGCCTGCTTCCTCTTCTCTCTCTGCCTGCCTCTCTGCCTACTTGTGATCTCTCTCTCTGTCAAATTAATAAATAAAATCTTAAAAAAAAAAAAAAGTAAAGAGCCATAACCTGTGAAGATTCTCCAGGAGCTACTGAAATTGTCAAGTCTCTATTTTAAAATAGAATATTTAGTTACTGGGTCATAAATAAGTAACTTTGTATATACTGGTAACCTGAACAATAAAAAAAAAAATAAAAACCTAAAGTAAATAAGTAAAATCTAAATAACTAAAGAAAAAAATAAACGAGCTTGAACATTTATTTAAAAACACTTTATCACACAGAAATTTCCATGGTCAGACTTATTTTAATTGGATGGAAGGCTGGCATTCTTTCATTAACAGTAATATTTGTTAGGATTCAATACCATTACTTTTTTTGGATATTACTTTTTAAACATTTCTTTTGAAGTAACTACAGACTCACAGGCTTACACAAACAGTGCATAGATTCTCATGAACAATTTATTTAGCTTCTTCTAACAGTAACATTTTACATGAATGTACAATTATATCAAAACCAGGGAACTGACTTGGTATAAACCTGTTCACTAGACTACAAACTGCATTCAGTTGCCACCAGTCTTTAGGGTTTTAAATTGCACTCATGTGCATGTGTGTGCATGTGAGTGTGCTTGAATGCATTCACAGTACCATCCTGTGTGATCTGATCCCACCTGTGACCCCATCGCAGCCAAGATGCAGAACCATTCTGTCACCATGAAGGCATTCTCTCCCGCTACCCCGTAGAGTTGCACCCCCCACACACCCCCGTCCCTGTCCCCTGGCAACCACTAAATATTCTCCTACTTGGATTTAATTTTAACCATCCTGTTTGGCCCACCACACTGGCTTCGATCTTGTTGATGAAGAGTTTCAGCCAGATTGTGCTTGGCATCCAGACGAATTAAACATTAAGGGAATATCAAAGTGGGACACAATGACCTTCTAACAAACTGAAGAAGGTAATTCATTTACTTTGTTGTTCTTTTCCTTTTTACTAATAGAATAAATCTTGGTTGCTCCTTTTTGTAAGGTCAGAAAGCAGAAGTGCTCTCAGAGACAATCTAGAGGGAAAAGTATCTGTCATCTATCTATCTACCTATCATCCATCCATCTATCCATCTATCATCTATTCATCTATTATCTATTATCCATCCATCTCTTTATCTATCTATCTATCTGATCATTTTCATCTGTTCACCCATCCAAATATCTATCCATCTATCTAAAACGAAAGTACAACCTCATTTAAATTAAAATCAAATCTACTCCCCAGTAATTTAGCAAATAATTTAACAAAATATCAACGTTAGGGATTGTGAAGAAAAAAAAAAAAACAAGTTACTTGGTTTCAGAAACTTAACAAGAATTTCATAAATCCTAGTTCTCTAAGTGGTTAGCAATAATTCTAAATCCTGTTCTGATCTTCAAGTCTTTTTCATTCACATCACCTCATAATATTTTCAAATAGTTACATGAGAAGTTCCCAAGGGAATTTTTGACATTCATAGACCAAAGAACCAAAATGATGAGAAACATCTGGAACTGTGTAACTAAATGAGTGGTTTTAAAAATGTTTAAACTTATTATTTGGCAAGGTTACATTTTCAAGATACAATAATTTTTATTTATATTTCATATACAACAATAGTATCATACTATGTATATTATATATTATTATTTATATTGATATTACATCACCATATAATATAGTGATATTAATACATAATATGCTCATTATATATTATTGAAATTATTACTGTATATGTTTTATTATATATAATACAAGTATGTAATACAAGTCAGTATTACATATGTAGCACAGCATATAGTATGTTAACTTTATATTAATGTTTTTATTTTATAGATTTATTATATATTATTACTATTTATCACACAGATCATTTGGCAGCATGCCATATAAGGATATATATATACATATAAGGACCTTACTATATACATATTGCATTTAACACAGGGAGGGATTTCAGGCAGTTACCCTTACAAGTGACACGGAGATTGTACTTCACAGTGAAACTGGAACTTGCATCTCCCACAGGGTCTGGAGCACCTGAGTATTTAATTTATATGTATTCATTTTTCTATTTGATTCTAAGCTTGTTTAGGGCAAAGTCCTATTGTTCTTTGGATCCAAATAACAGCTTCTATAAGATGCATACCATATGGGCAAGTTGGAAAGGAGCTGTTAGAGTATTTCTACTAGATTCAAAAATAAAACCCAATCTAAATATTGGGTGTTTTCTTCTGTAAAGGCAGTAGGTTTCCAGTGTTACAGGAATAGCTGGAGAAAAATTTCTTTGGAGTTAGTCCCTGTCCTTGGTGCTGAGCATGATTTACCCTGCTGGTCTAAAGACTAATGCCTAGTAAAAATATTTTTCTTACACACATTTTCTAATAGAAACTATTGGTTCTTTCTTAGACCTGAAATCATGAAAGACTTATCTCATTAGTGTCAAACATTTTATTCAGCTTAACTACAATATAAAGTGTTTTTTCTCCAACAATTTTTTTAGAAAAATTTCAAACATAAAGACAACTTAAAAGAATTGTATAAAAAACATCAACACAGCCACCTCCTAAATTCTATTTTTTTACTATTTTTTATTACATTTGCCTCATCACATATGTATCCATCTATGCATCCCCCTATCTATCTATCAATCAACCTTAATTTTTCTCCACAACAAAGTAGGTTTTTGGCATCAGTACAGGTCAGCCTGAGTCCTCAATGTGCATTTCTTCAATTAATGTTCCATATTTCTTCATAGTTCTTTTTTTTATTAGAAGACCTCACTTTTAAAAGGGAAAAGAAAAGCCATTTCCCCACAATTTGACACTCTGTTATGAATATTACAAATAAAAACCCATCCAATACCACTATTGTTGACATATGCTGCTAGGTGAAATTCTATGGTTATAATTCCAGATAAAGTAGTTTGCACATTTTCCTGGATGCAGACAAGTAGGAATGTTCTTTACCTTCTTGAGAGGAAAGTCTGGGACATTCTTTCAAAAGACTCTCCTCACCAAGTCTACTCAGCGTGAGGTTATCTTGAATCTCTCAAAGCCATAACTTTTCTTTCTACCTGAATGTGGAGGGGGGCCTAGTTGGCCCCAGGGAACTTCTAGGCACTAATGTGCCTTCCCCCACCGAGAAATGGACTCTGAACAAGAGTGTTCTCTGTTCTATGTTGAGCTCATGCTTTCTTTATGTGTAACACATGTGTTTCCTTGTGCATTCCCTCTGGCATGTGGCATCTAAAGTTTCTTATCACTGGCCTGATTTTTAATGTGGGCTTTCCAGAGTGTTTCCCTTAAAATGGTGTTTTGCTAATTTAAGATTACATAATATAAATGAAAATGTATACAATTCCTTGTCATCTATGATAAAAATTGACCTTCTGATGAAATTCACTTTGGATGCTCAAGGGAGGCCCTTCTCTCAAAAACGCATGGTTCCCAGATAGGAATTCAGATCCCCTGAGTTATATGGATTTCTCTAAGTTTTCTAGAAGGAAATAAAATATGTAACCTAATAAAATTATCAGCTAATTCCTTTGTGTATTTGCTTTGAACTACTTGTTTTTGTGGGCCATCTTGGAAAGGGTCTAAAGATTACCATTGACTTTGCATTTAAAAGTTGCATATAAAAAGCTATTTTAGTAGCACTAATACTGTGTAATATACATTAAGGGCTAAAAAATACCAAATGCTAAGGGCCTTATGTATATAAACCTGCTCAATCCTTTTAGCAATCCTATGAAGTGAGTACTCTTATCTTCAACACTTTACAGTTGGGGAAACTGAGGCCAGGCTAGGTAGGATAATTATTTACTGAGGGTCACAAAGCCAGTGAAAGACCAGCTGTAAACTGTGTTATTTTGTTCTAATTTGCTCTGAATGCACTATGCCACATCTAAAACTAAGTCATATGGAGGTATTTCCTGAGAAAGAGCTTCAAGTGTCTTAGTTTGTAGTGTATCATTTCATTATTTTCTAGCATGGTCCACCAAACGTACTTCCAAGTGGCTTTAAGGGAAGAATGAGTCTGTCTCCATTTTTGATGTGTCACTGCTGACTTCTTCCTAGGCCTCACCCTACTTTCTGCTTTTGCTTACATCTGGACAGACTGATAATAAAGATTGAACATGGCTTCATCGTTCGGCACTGGTAGGAGATCCAAGTCTCCCACACATGGGGACTTTCCTCCAGTCCCAACCCTAGCCACTCCAAAGGTCGACCTCTCCTTCCCCTTTGCCCAAGCCAGCCCAGACTACCTGTGTCTGCCCAAATGCTTTCTCCCAAATTCTCTTGATGTGTAGAGTGTCATGATCCTCAACACCCAAATCAAGTTCTGGGTGAAGGGTCCATCTGTTTTCTGTGGAGTGATCACAAAATATTTAAAGAATTTTGATTTGGCCTAACTTTAAGGTCCTTATTAGTTCCATCATAATTATGCAAAAAGAATGAACTAAGACAGATTAAGATCAGAGACATAAAGTGGGAACTATCCCAAGATTGTTCTTTATTACTATTTTCACTAAAATGCTTTTCATGATTTTGTTTCAAGCCCTAGGTCCCTATACATCCCTCAATTTCTTTATTAGGTTGTCCACTGCTGACTGATTGTGATCCTGGTGTGAAGGCACAGCTTACATGGTCACCACAGCCTAACCCTTAAGCGGCTGTCCTCTGCCACCAGAAGGCCAAAGCTCACAGGCTGAGGGATGGCAAGGCAACAAAGAAGGAGGAACCTGCTCCCTGCACTACTTCATGGAACACAGAACCAACCTCAGTCTCCCAAACTGTCTCCAGGACCATCTGGATCACCTCTGAATGACCACTGGTATCCAACAGGTAGAAACCATCTATCTTGTTCCTCCTTCGGCTGCCACCTTGTTAATAGTGTTTATATTCACCTCATGGCTCAGGAGAAAAACTGGAGTACTTGTCTTTAGTTCATGACCCACATTTGGTCAAATTACATTCTAATCCATGTCATCATCATGTCATCATGCCTTAATCCTCCAATGGCCCCCTAACTGATCTTTGCTTCTCCTTGCCACCCCATCCTCAAATCCATTCTCCACTTAGGAGCCAGAAGAATCTTTCTAAAAAAAACATAAGTCCAGGGTGCCTGGGTGGCTCAGTGGGTTAAGCCTCTGCCTTCAGCTCAGGTCATGATCTCAGGGTCCTGGGATCGAGCCCCGCATCAGGCTCTCTGCTCAGCAGGGGGTCTGCTTCCCCCCCCCGCCCCCACCTGCCTCTCTGCCTACTTGTGCTCTCTCTCTCTGTGTCTAATAAATAAATAAAAAATCTTTTAAAAAAATAAATACATAAACATAAGTCCAATCACTGCTCCCCTGACAAAACCATCTGATAATTTAGGTTTTTACTTTATAGAAACCCAAATGCCTTATCCCAACTTATTTTGATAAGAATTTTTTGATAAGTCAGAGTTGTGTGCAGAGAGGATTAACTACAGCTAATTGGGTTATAAATTAATATCCAAATGACTAAGGATGATACATTTTAAAACTCAGTTTTCCTTAATCTTTTAATTGCCAGTTGTAAGCCTGATTACTAAATCTAACAAAATAAAAACAATCACCTTCTGATTCTGATCATGATCGATTTTTATTATTATGATCAGTGTTAGACTAGCTCAAGTCCACACCATAATAAACTCCCTTAAATGATTTATTATTTGCAAGCTTATTTAAGTGAATTTCTTTAAAATTTCCACTGCATTTATAAAATTAATGATCTATGTTCACTTTGAGTACTTCTAATACCTGGGCAAGTTTAAGACCATAGCAAGAATTAACTCCTGTGACTAACTCCTATGTGCCTAATATTGTACACAGCAAACTGACCCACAGGCCATGCCCCCTTGCTACTTGTTTTTGTAAATGAAATTTCGCTAGAACACTAACACACCCATTTATTGATGTATTATCAATGGCGGCTTTTGAGATACAGTTGACAGAGCTGAGTAGTCACAACAGAAACCATATGACCCACAGTTCACCAAATCCTTACTATCCGGCCCTTTACAGAAAGTTTGCTGACCCTTGATCTAAGATATTAAAACTATATACATATATGTCTCAAATATCCAATGGTGCTAAGTCGACACTCTTTACAAACTAAATCGAGTTATCTTAACACTGTTCAATTTAAAATGACAAGTGTAACATTTTGACACATTAATCTTTTTGCCAATATTTTCTTCTACAACTTTTCAAACATACAGGAAACGGAGAGTTGTATAACACTCACCACTCTCTCCTCCATCTCACATCTTGCTCTGTTTAACCACATCTCTAGTTGTCCATCCATTCTCTTACCTGTCCATGGTTCATGTCTCTCTTTTTTCTTTTTGGATGCATTTCCGAGTTAGCAATTAGTAAATTTCACCAGTAAAGACTTCAGCACATATATCCTTAACCAGAGTTTATTATTTCTTATGGTTCTTTTTCCTTTTATTTTAACTTGCATATAACAATGTATATATGTAAAACATATCATTTGAAAAGATCTGACAAATGTGCATGCATTCATTTGGAGGAGGTTATTTTTAAAATTTCATTTATACATTTAAATTTAGTAGCTTTTACCCTTCTAGTATACAGTCTTACAATCTTTTTAAATACATAAAGCTGTGTAAATAGCATCATTTGCAGATACAGAGAAGTTCTATCACCCCAAATTTCCCTTGCAGTGCTCCCTTGAACCAATTCATCCTGACCCCCAATGTATGTCAATCACTGGTCTTTTTCCAGGGGTTCTTCTCACTGCCTGACTTCTGTCTTCATAGTTTGTCGCTTTCAGAATGTCATGTGTATGAGAGGACAAATCCCACTTCGCTCTCCATCTAGAGATGTCATGCTGACAAATGGTGAGGTGCCCCATCCAGCATCAAAATTCCCCAGCCCAGAATTCCAAAATTCCCAGCTCTGCTCATCGTGTAGCCCTGGGCAGTTCCGTTTCCTCTCTCTCCAGGACTCCATGCTTCATCTACAAAGTGGAGATCGTAACAGAACCTGCCTCATAGCGTTTTCTCAGATAACAAATAAGAGGTCTGGGAATCCTGAGAAACACCCACTAAGTGCTACAGAAATCTTGAATATCATCATCATCTTTGACCCCTACTGTCCTGTTTTCTAAAATGCCAAATTCTCCTAAATATTTCCTATATTTTGAATAGCTTACATATATAAATTATTATAAATTCAGCACACAATACTGACATGGTATTAATTAATTCCATAATTTTATTTCATATATTTAATTGGAAGTCCTTCAGAGATTAAAAAAATTTTAAAAAGACACTTACCTACTAAGGAAAGGGTTTTCTCATTTCAAGGGAACTGAGACCCCACTAGGATGGTCATATCTGGAGAGCCACGGGTACTTATAGGCCTTGGCTTCTGAAGCTGGGAAGTAGAACATGGGACATCATACATCCTGGGTCAGACTCTGTACCACAGATGGGCACTCTGAGCTCATTTTATAATATTCAACATGACAACATGGCTCTTGTAGGGGAATGTGATGACATTCAAGTTTTCTGGAGCTAAAGTTACTCCCTGATGTAATTCTTCTGTAACTTCTTTTAATTTTACCATCAAGCTTGTTAGCTGAAATTCAGCAACATCACCACCCGTGATCAGAGATGACTTCCTACTGTCTGGTGGAATCCTGTGCATGTCTACCACCCTCACAGACATTCCAACAATGTAGTTAGGCTCTGAGTGTTTCCAAGGCCTGAATGTTCCAGCCCCTCCCACCCACCTGGCTTCACCACCTTGTGCCAATGACCCTCCTTACTTACCTTCCTGGGCCACTGTCTCGTAGTAGACCAGCCAGTTCCTAACACCAGGCTCCATCTCTTCTGGCCATCGGTTCCATGTCGGATGCTCTTCTAGATCTGTATTTACAAGAGTGGTTTCTTGTCATCATTTATCCCACCTCTTCAGAGAGAACTGCACTGACCTTGCAAAAAGAAAAAGGAAAAAGAAAAAAAAAACCTACATCAGCTCAAGCATGCTTCATTATGGCCCATTCTTCATTTTCCTTTTGGATTGTATGTGTATTGCCCATCTTTCTCTCTTCTTTTCACCGTATCTGTGAAGGCAAAGTTTGTATCATTTCCTGCTTCATCTCCAGAACCTGGAACAATGCATGGAACAGAATGGGTGCATACTCAGCAAACAATAAACAAATGAATGAGTTAATGGTCTGCTTTTTTTTGATGGAGCAATGGTGTAACATTTACTATTGCTAACATTTCTCAGGAAAACAAAAGAAAGGCTAACTTGAATAATCCCTCGGGGTTTTAGATCTATTTGAACCATGTGTATATAATGGCTGTGCGATTTAGGAAAAGTGTCCTCGTGTGTAATGTGACTGTCTCCTTGTCCAAGCTGTTCTTGGGCAAGGAGGATTACGTCTCTAGAACAGCAGCTTCAGCCCAGGTGGCTGGAGAGATTGTTATCTGATCTGTGCTCCACCTCCCGGTTTGGTTTGCCTAGAAGACATCCTTTGTCTCTGTAGGTAAAAGGCTTTGAAGTGGAAATGAAGGAGGACCTAGTTAAACTAACCCCAGGACATCCTGTGCAAAGCACTGAAACTTGAATGATTAGTGATACCAATTAAAACATTAAGAGGCTCTGCCAAAATAGTGTTCGTAAGAGGACCTGCAGAGACATATACAGCCACAGCGGCAGCCTCAGAGCCTGTTAGCTTTTGTGGAAGAAAGCAATCACAATTTTTAAAATTCAATCAGTAGACTAGAAATATAGCTGAAATCTAACAGAAAAGAGTAGAAAAACAAAAAATAAAAAAGTAGTAGCTGAAGTCAATAACATGGGTATTGACTATGGGTTCAGGAGGCATGCGAGTGTATTTTAAAAGAACTTCCAAGTCACATCTCCCATAAAAGAGTTTCAAATTTTAGAACTAATGGAATTTGAAATGCGGGCTGTATTCCTCATTCTTTGTTTCCATTTTGTGATAAGATATCTTCAGGGACGTAATGACCAGCTGTATCCAGCACTCATGTTGGTGAGATAATGTTTTCATGATTTCAAGCGATATTAATTTAGCATTATTTGAAGGTAGATTGTCACCAGCTGCCTAGTAAGGATAATGTGCAATGCAATTGAACCTGTGAGTGACCATAGCACCGTTATTTCAAGGGTGCCATGTTGGGGAGGGAAGGGCAGGTACCAGTCCCTACTTGAATTGTGAGAGTAATTACAAGTCCTCCCTCCAGAAAAATGCCACATTCAAAGATCTGATGCAGCCTTCCCCTCCTCTGCACCACGGCAGCTCAGGAAAGAATTCCAACACCCCAAGAGGAGTGAGTGCATCAAAGGCAGGCAGACCCCTGGCCATGGTATCATGGGATCACAGAACTGAATCAGAGTATAAAAGAATTTTGTATCATAAATTAAAGGAAAAATCATAATAAAAGCACCGTAGGCCTTAGGCCTATTAGCAATAGACCTATTACCAAACTGTTCTTGCTACCAACATCTTCAGAGTGAAATGGAAAGTGATAAGCTTGTGTTAAGAATCTCAAAATGCGGGCACCTGGGTGGCTCAGTGGATTAAGCCTCTGCCTTCAGCTCAGGTCATGATCTCAGAGTTCTGGGATCGAGTCCCACATCGGGCTCTCTGCTTGGCAGGGAGCCTGCTTCCTCCTCTCTCTCTCTCTCTCTCTGTGCCTACTCGTGATCTCTCTCTGTCAAATAAATAAAATCTTAAAAAAAAAAGAATCTCAAAATGCTACACAATAATTTACTGTAATGGCAAACTTTATAAGTCTGTTTTAATTTATTTTATCTATGGATAAATTATCTATAAATTTAAGCATGAACCCCAAATGTATATCCTGGGGCAGCTGAAGGGAAAGCTGATGATTTGAAAACAAAAATGAACACCTGGAAAAAGATCTTGGTATCTGTAAGGTTTTATAGGCGAGATACACATGACACCAGGCGAGACAGGCGCGAGGCAAGGTTTATTAAAGGCACCCTCAGGCGAGGTTCTGTGACTCAGGAGAGGTGAGTCGGGGGAGTCGCCAGTGGGATGGGGTTGAGTGAGTTTTTATTGGGCCAAGGCAGGGTGGGGGCTCATAACCATATTTGGTAAGGTTAGAGGTTGGGGGTTGGAAAGTCCCAAAGTGGTTGGTTTCTGTTTCTAGCATAGGTTTCGGTTTGCTCAAGGTGACGAGTCCTTGACAGATGTCCTTCTGGTGGGAAAGTCCTGGGTGGGGAAGATGGCGGCCTGGCGGCCATTTTATTGTTCCTCCTGCATTCCCAGGGCCACCCACCTAATATCAAGTTGGGTGAGCTTGAACCATCTTAGGTGTGAAGGGATAAAGGTCTGTTCACCAGTATCTGTAGAAATTGGCCTTAAGCATGCCACAGCAAAAAAGGAGAACAAAGGTTTTTTGTACTGAGCCACAAGAGGTGGAACAGGGGATGGAGACTCAGGTGTCAGCAACAGTAGCAACAGAGTATTAAGCTGGATTCATTCTTTTGTCTAAATTCTCATCCCATCTGTGATCATGAGATGCAAATAAGGGGAGATCACAGTTTTCTTTGAGAATTAAGGGGTCAGAATGCACAAGGCCCTGCCTCCTCCTCTGTGTCAGGAGGACAAACACTTGGCTCCTAGACCTCTTTCGAAAGCATAAGCAGGACTATGGTTGCATTGGTTGCATTATTAACTTAGCTCCAAGTTCTGTTTTAGGCAATTATGTTTTATGCACCTCTTAACTGCATGCTCGATCAATCATTAACTATGCCTTTTTTACCCCTACTCTCTGTTTACACATTGATTGTAGAAACCTAATGGGGAATGAGCCATAACATTTGACTTGAAGTCATCCAAGGTACCTCATGGTACCAGGCCCCGAAAGGCACCTCATTGTCCGGAAGAGTGCATGCCTCCAGATTGTTTCAAGGCCTCCCTTCCTGAAGGTTTTAAGAAACCCCTTTCCCTCCTCTCAAACACAGATAAGCTGTCCCTAGGCTCAGCGGGGAAAGGGGGTTTTGGGAATCATCCCCAGCCTTATCACTGGGCCACCCTTTTGATAATAAAGCTTTCTTTGCTTCCAAACCAGTGTCTTAGACATTGGCTTGAGACAGAGCAGAGACTAGACTCGGGTGTCCTCAACCCTGCTAGCAAATTCCAGAGTTCCTTAACAGCTGAAACCCTAGCCCCTTGAGTAGCACACCTTGCAACATATTTTGGAACCTGGAAGCAGGACGCTTAACCAAAAGTGCCCTCAACTATGAAGACTGGCCAAACCCAACCAAACCAATGTGTGCCAAGGTGGACCCCAGTGCTAACTCTTCAATGCCTTTCCCCTCAGTAGAATACTAAAAGCCATGCCCATGGGTGGACATTGAACATGCTAATGAGACATGCAATGCATGACCAAGCAAGCTTCACAGGGCCTGTGCCCTCAAATTTCTGTGTCTTCCCCAGCTATACATACTTAGACGTCACTCTTTTTCCCGACCTTTGTTAAGATAGCCAGCATGAAGGACCCTGTCCTCTGTTCTGTTCCCCCAGTGCTTGAGCATAAGCCCCCAGGAAGAGCATTGCCAAGGAATTCCAGCTTGGCCCCAGTCAGCATCTGTTGCTTGGAGAGCCCAGGACCCAAGCCGGTAACCCAATACTGATGCATGAGTTGTACAGGCAAGTCTGACTTCCGTAACGTCACATGGGCATTTTGCTCCCACTCTTGCAAAGGCCATTACATGCTGGGCTTTGCCCAGGGGACCTTACTGCCCTCCTTCTCAACTCCCTGAGTCCCACGGAGGCCGGCAAGTGCTTCGCTCCCCGTGACCCCCTGCGCAGCGCTCAGAATGGATATTCTTCGTGAACCAATGAACTTGAACAAACTTCTTATTTTGTAGTAAAATACTTGTGGGCCACAGGGACTAGAATTTGAAAAGTTCAACCACAGCAGCAGAAGGAAGAAAAATTCCGAAGATAGTGAAGCAGCGTGAATGTCCGACTGCCTTCAGAGTTTTCCAGGAGCCCAGACGAGGGAGGTACTGTGTGCTCTGAGTTGACCTCTTGCTCAGCTGGGCAAATATCTTGCTTCCTGTGATTGCTGAGAAGGTGGCTCCTCTGCTAAGCTGAAAAACCCATAGACCAGGACTTATCTTCCGATACTAACTTTTTGTGTTTTGCTTATAAATTATTTATTGCTTAAACTTTTTCATACTTACCTCCAAAGAGCCATAAATTAGTCCCACTCCTTTTCTTCTTCCTTATTCCTTTTGCTAGTATTTTCTCTGAAATTACTGTTAGCTGTCAAATGGATATATTGTTTTCAGAAAAGAGTAAAAGAAGAAAAGCGTGTCTCTTTTTTTTTTAAGAAAAGAATGCCAAGGAAAAGAGAAAAAAATCAAACCAAACTTGTCAACACAGTTTATACAAGAGATCACATCATATTTTAATGAAGATCCTTTTCTGTAAATGAAATCATTTGGCCAGGACCATTCCCCAAATATGTAGAAAATGTACCCAATGGGACTGCCAACATAATATTGTAATGGGTATTTCTGGGATGTCGTCTAGCATTGTTATAAAAATAGGACAGTGTTTAAAACAAGGCTGCGTAATTGTGGGCACAAACAAAAAACACCTCCCAAAACAATATGAGGAGGGATGAAAGACTGGTTTTCCCCACTACTGAGAAGAGGAGGGCACTGCCAAAATTCTCCCTATAAAGTGCCCGTTGTTTTGCAGTCTCTCCAACTTAACAACTAGTGGCTACCTCAGGAACAAGTCAGGAAAGTGGAGGGATATCACAAGATGGATATTCTGCAGTGTGCAGCCTGTGTAAAAAGGAAGGAGAACACTATTTCTATAACTAGAGGTTAGATGGATGAGAAATTTAGTATTTTGTTGGCTTAGGACATTTTCCGGATCTCAGGTGGTGGGACCTGCTTGTTCTTTAAAGCTGGTCAAGCTGGGGGCACCTGGGTAGCTCAGTAGGTTAAAGCCTCTGCCTTCAGCTCAGGTCATGATCTCAGGGTCCTTGGATCGAGTCCCGCATCGGGCTCTCTGCTCAGCAGGGAGCCTGCTTCCCTCTCTCTCTCTCTGCCTGTCTCTCTGCCTACTTGTGATCTCTCTCTGTCAAATAAATAAATAAAATCTTAAAAAAAAAAAAAAAGCTGGTCAAGCTGATCTCCACAAGATGCCATGGCTGTGAGATTTGGGGGGAGTCTCCTTGATGGAAGACTTTAAGGTACATTCACACATTTCAGACTTCTTTGAGAGACGCCTCAAAATTTAAACAATGGATCCATTGACATGTCAGTATTAATCTAAAATTTTAAGAGAGCTACAAGCAATTTGGAAGAACACATAGTAAATGGAAAAAGAACCCAAGAATGACTCTGCAGAGTGACACCAAGAGTGTAAGACATACAGCAAAGGTTGAAGGAGAATTCACCAGAGAGATAAAACATTAATCACTTCTATCTCTGAGTTTTCAAATTAGAATAAATTTTTGTGCTATTCTAATCCTAATGGTCTACAATGAGCTTGTATTGATTTATCATGAGGATGAAATAAAAACCAAGCTACGGATGTTAATGTTCAAACATTACAAGTTTTTTTTCTCTATCTTTTCTTGATCAGCCATGGAATCCATTTTAATTTTAGAGTTAGGAACCAGCCAGGTTAGCTGTGTTTTCAATGATGGCTAAGATGAAAGGTGTGAGGGGTGCCTGGCTGGCTCAGTCAGTATAACATGTGAGTCTTGATCTTGGGGTCATTGGTTTGGGCCCCAGGTTAGGTGTAGAGATTACTTTAAAAAAGAAAGAAGGTGTGAAATCGCGATGCCAGTTTTATGTGGCACAGCGGTGCCCTCTGGTGATAGCTCTGTTGTTAATTAATCAGCAAATTTTTCATTCATTCACTCACTCATTCATTCCACAAAAAGCTATTGATTGCTTACTGGTGGGGTCAACTCTGTGTATAGTACTGAGCTGGGCAAACAGGCCCCCTTTCCCCCACAAAACCAATACAAGGCACTCTATACCACTGCAGGCAAGTCCTGAGACCACCAGGCAGGACCACCAAATGCATTTGGGGTGGGGAAGATCGGAACACATATGATGTCATTTTGAGCAAAATGGGCTTTCAGTGTGGGAGAAAGGATATACCTAATTTGAAAGAAACCCTACGAAACATACACAAAGTGGAGCTGGAGAAATTCACACAGAAGAATGAGAAAAAAATAAGTTAATAAAAAGGAAAGAAGTGGCCAGGGTAAGATGAAAGTCAGTCAGGAAAAACTTCTTGGAGGTAAGACATCACTCTCTCCAAGGAAATAAATGTGACAGTAGACAGTGACTTGGGGGGATATGATGATGGTGGTTGAGAGTCTTACATCTAGGGATAGAAAAGGCTCTGGTCTCTGGAAGATGTGTGCTGGATTGCACAGGTACCTTTTGCTCATACCAGTGTGTCTGCAGGAACCCAGTTACCCTTGTCAGTGCACGGTCCATGTCTACCTGCCACTCCTGTTGGTTGACGACATTACTATCATTAACCACCATCAACCATCACCAACCATCACCAACCATCATCAACCATCACCAACCATCACCAACCATCATCAACCATCAACAACCATAACAACCATCAACAACCATCAACCATCATCAACCATCAACCAACCGCCCAGATGGTTCAACCGCCATCTCTGGGATGGGTGGCCGGACATGTCAGGAATATCTCCTGGGAATTCCCATTCCCGTGGCTTCTCCTATTCAGTGCCCTGTTGGAATCTCCTTGGCTCCCACCAGATTGGTTATCCAAAACAAATATCTCCATTCTTTTCTAAACAAGTGCAGGTCCCTGGGAGCAAGGGCTTTCATCTCTATAGCCACACAGACTTGAAGTTGAGTGCCACTAAACACACAGGTTATTGACAGATTCTGACAGCAAGGCCACACGCTGAAATCCTGCAACTATGAACAATGGACACACTTAACAAAACTCAGATTTACTGCAATCAGAGAAACACAATTATCATATGATCTCCCTGATATGAGGGAGTTGAGAGGCAAAGTGGGGGGTTTGAGGGGTAGGGAAGGAGAAAATGAAACAAGATGGGATCAGGAGGGAGACAAACCATAATAGACTCTTAATCTCACAAAACAAACTGAGGGTTGCGGGGGGAAGGGAGGTTGGGAGAGGGTGGTAGGGTTATGGACATTGGGGAAGGTATGTTCTTTGGTGAGTGCTGTGAAGCATGTAAACCTGGCGATTCACAGACCTGTACCCCTGGGGCTAATAATACATTATATGTTAATAAAAAATAAAAAAAATTTAAAAAAAATAACAACTCAGACTTCCTGGATGGCCATAAGCTCATCCAAAAGGAAATCAAACTGGAAAGAAAACTCTAAAGCCATTGAAGAAAAGGGCCATATCTGGCTCTAAGGTCAGAGCTGCATGGGAACTTAGCCTTGCCAGCAAGGGGGAGCCCACAGGTGCCTTGTCTCTGAAGTACATGGGACCTACACCTGCCTCATTCCCCCAGGCGCAATAGTGTATGCTACCAGAAGAACACAAGACTTGCCCTATTGGAAACATTGTATCTTGGTAACTGATCTTCTGTGAAAACGACACATTACTTCACTATCGTGGTATCTATACTAAGAAATGCTGGTAGATTCAACAGGCAATCTGTTCCCATATTGTGACTCAGACAGAAGAAGCTTTTCCCCAAACATGTCAAAATATAATACTTAATATCTTCATCAGGTTTACCTCAGAAAGAATCTTCACCAAGTCCAGAGACTCTACTGGAGGCTAATGATGAACCCATCTGTAGGAATCTCTGGGCAACAGGGGTTATGTGCCCTCGGACAAGGGAACTGGTCCCTGGCATGCTGGCATGGGGGTCAGCAGTCCTAAGTGACACAGTGTCAGGGAGTCATCCGAGAAGGATGAAGCTCAAAGCAGCTGGTCCTGACACAGCAAGGGATCATTCTATTAGGTTTTGTGCAGAAAACTGCCTCCAAAGAGGTGCCCCATGAGTTATCTGGAAACTGACTTGCAGTGAGCAATTTCTGAGGGAGGCAGGAGTGAGGGTTCTTCTAATGAGAGAGCAGGTCTGGTGACCAGACAGCTTCTTGCTCCCCTTAGCTGCTTTTGACTGAACATTGTCTTTCCAGAATTCAATTTCCTCATCAATATATGAAAGAGCTGAACTAGATAACCCTGCAGCATCCTCTGACTGTAAGAAATCTTCAGTTAAAGAATATGTGTGCATGTGTCCCTTCACAGTTTTCTGATCCAACAGGATTCATTATAACACCATCTGCGCACTGGTAATGGACACTCAGGACATGAGGGCAAGAAAGAATTTCACTGAATCGATCTACCTGAATTTTAAACCTCTTTTTCTTCTTCTGAATGACGTAACTCCTAATAAATAATATCGATGATGTAGTTTGTTTCTGCCCAACAAATTCCTCCATGAATCTTGTAAAGCTTATCTAGAAATTGATTCTGGGCAAAGTTTGTGCAAGGCAAGCAGATGCTGACATTTTCCTCAAATTGAATTTTTTAACCAAAACAAACGTCAGATTACCTGGGAGGAGATCGGAGCATTGGCCCCATGCAGACCCCTGGCAAAAAACACAGGGTTGATTGTTTTGTTTTGTTTTTACCAACCTCCCTGCCCCCCCCCAATCATAGTGGTACTTCATCAAAACAAATGGTTTCTAATTCATGACAAAGCAAAAGCCTAGTAAGTATGTGGTATACAAATTGTAGTATTTTATATTTTTCTAGGAAGCTCATGGTACGAAACAAAGGAAGAATGATGTAACACATTTTAGAGCTGCCTTAAAGATAGACCGTTGCTTTTGGCTGACAGATACAGAAATCCATACCGGTAAGCCATGACCACACTCTGAAAAACTGCACAATGCCTTCAAAATAAACTCCAAATGTAAATCTGTGTTTCTCATTCTTGAGTCACAGAGATTAAATATTACCTCTGGGCGTGGTTGCTTCGTTGTCACTCTTACCTTCTTCTGTAATAAAGTGTATGAGAGACCAACTTTTTAAGGTCATTGTGGGTAAATCTCATTCACTCAACAATGAACACCCACTATATGTAGGGCAGTGTGTTTTGCATGGAATACGGCATAAAGAAATTCTCCTGACCACCCCTCCTGCACAACGGTGGGGGACAGGCATTTCAAGAAACAACAGGATTTCAACCGCAGGAAGCCTAAAGGTTAGCATTGCTGTTTCTCATTTGAGGGAATCTTCGAGAAGCTGCTTCTGGGAGTGGGAGGTAGAGTTTAAGGCTTATAAAGGTCTGATTTGATAAGTTATATTATCAGGCAGATAGAATGTGAATTGGAAGGGCGGGCTGGGTGTTGGGAGAAGGGAAAGGCCAGAGGGAGGCTGGAGTGTGGCGGATGTGAAGATGGGCCCCAGAATGAGGGCACGCATGAAGAGAAGCTGGCTGCCAGCCCGTGCAGGTGGGATGGTCGTCTGCTGCCCAGCACCCACGGGCCCTTTAAGCTCACCCGCAGCACCACTACACAAAGGCTCTTATCCCACTGGAAAGTAAGTGTGCACATCTGTGTGCACATGTGTTGGGATGAAACAAGGAAATGGATGGGAGGCAGAGGACCATTTCACCTGGTTTTAGCTAAAAAGTCCAGAAGAGACCATGGCACCGCAGACCATGTTTTCATCTGATGAACAAGTGAAGATTTCAGACAGGGTAGTTAACTTTCTCTTTCTCCACAACAACCTGGACGCTAGGGACAGACAGCCACTGACTGATGAGGCTTTCCTAACTTCAGGTATTTATTTGTACTCAACACCAATTGAGTTGTTTGTGAAAATACTTTCTTTATGTTTTTCCCAATATTAACATCATGCTTTCATAAAGCTAAGGTGAACATTGTGAAAACATAACCAAAATGTATCCTAGATTAAAACTGATGGAGAGAAGAGATTATTATCAGATTAGTATTTTAAAAATATGTATTTTATATTCAAAGCAATTCAGGAGGCTAAACATAATGCTATTTATCTTTTTATTTATTTTTCATTATGTTATGTTAGTCACCGTACAATACATCATTAGTTTTTGATGTAGTGTTCCATGATCCATTGTTTGCGTATAACACCTAGTGCTCCCTGCAATCCATGCCCTCCTTAATGCCCATCACTGAACTAACCCATTCCCCCACCCCTCTCCCCTCTGAAACCTTCAGTTTGTTTCCCAGAGTCCATAGTCTCTCATGGTTCGTCTCCCACTCTGATTCCCACCCCCTCTTCATTTTTCCCTTCCTTCTAATATCCTCCATGCTTTTCCTTATGTTCCACAAGTAAGTGAGACCATATGATAATTGACCTTTTCTATTTGACTTATTTCACTCAGCATAATCCCCTCCAGTCCCGTCCACGTTGATGCAAAAATTGGGTTTTCATCCTTTCTGATGGAGGCGTAATATTCCATTGTGTATATGGGTCATATCTTCTTTATCCATTCGTCCGTTGAAGGGCATTTTGGTTACTTCCACAGTTTGGTGATTGTGGCCATTGCTATTATGAACATTGGGGTACATATGACCCTTCTTTTCACTACATCTGTATCTTTGGGGTAAATACCCAGTAGTTTTTTTAAAAGTGAGGAAAAGACTGCAGGGAAGTAAAATGAATTATTTACAACAATTTTAATGTTTATGTTCTTTTTTTTCTTAAAGATTTTACTTATTCACTTGTCAGGGAGAGAGAAAACACAAGTCGGATGGGGGAGAAGAAGATGGAGAAGCAGGCTCCCCGCCAAGCACAGAGTCTGATGAGAGACTCAATCCCAGGACACTAGGATCATGACTTGAGCCAAAGGCAGACGCTTAAGTGACTGAGCCACCCAGACATCCCATAATCTTAATGTTCTTAATCCTTCAGTTCTATAAAGGTTTAATATTAAAGGTTTGATATACATAGTGCAAGCAAAATCCACCTAGTCTCCACCCAAATTCTCATGCTTTAAGCATTTCATGCCTTTATTCATCAGTTTGGGGGAATGACTCAAGAAGCCCCACCAAGACGGTCAACTCATAGCAAAGTGCAAGAAATTTGAAGGTCGGAAAAAGAAGATTAGAATCTGAGGTAGAAGAGAGCTAAAATGAAACCAACATGGCTGCTATGATGGCAGGAAATGAAGACCTCACCTCATAGTGGACAGTGTCCACAGGAAGCTCTAAAATAAACAATATAAACTATTAAATAAATACCATAAAGACCTGAAGCCATAAAATTCCCAGAATTAAACACAGGCAGTAAGTTCCCTGATGTAGGTCTTGGTGATGATTTTTTTTTTTTTAATCTGACTCCAAAAGCAAAGCAACAAAACCAAAAATGAGCAAATGGGACTACACCAAACTAAGAGGTTTCTTCAGAGCAAAGCAAGCCATCAGCAAAATTAAAGGGCAATCACCGAATAGGAGAAAATACTTGCAAATCACATATATAATAGGGGGCAAATATCTAAAATATATAAAGAACTCATATAATTCAAGAGCAAAAAAACCAAGCAATCTCTTCAAAGAATGGGCAGAAGATCTGAATGGACTTTTTCTGAAGAAGATGATACAGATAGCCAACAGGTACATGAAAAGGTGCTCTACATCATTAATTAAAACCATGATGAGGTATCCCTTCACACCTATTATATGGCTATTATCAAAAAGATAGGAAACAACAGGTGTTGGTGAGGATATGGAGAAAGGGAGACCCTCCTACATGGTTGGTGGGATTGTAAGCCGAGCAGCCACTGTGGAACACAGTGTAGATGTTCCTCAAAAAATTAAAAAATAGAATTATCATATGACCCAGAAATTCTGCATCTGGGTATGTATCCAAAGAGAATGAAAACACCAACTCAAAATAACATATTTGCCCCCATGTTCACAGCAGGATTACTTACAGTGTCCAAGGTATGGAAACACCTAAGTGTCCACTGACAGATGAATGAATAAAGAAGATGTGGGAGATAGCATGGAGTGGAATATTATTCAGCCATTAAAAATGGAAATCTGCCATTAGTAACAATATGGATGAACCTTGGGGGCATTATGCTAAGTGAAGTAAGTCAGAGAAAGACAAGAACTGTATGATCTCTCTTATCTTATATGTGGAATCTAGAAAAAAAAGTCTGAAAAATCTAAATCTTAAAAAAAAAATGTTTAAAAAGCTTATAGATCCAGGGAAGAGATTAGTGGTTGACAGAGGTGAAGGCAGTGGTGGGAGTGGCAGGGGTGGAGGGGAGACATGGGTAAAGGGGGCCAAAAGGTAAAGAGCTAAAACGAAATAATAAAATAAGCAAACAATATAAACCCAGACCAATCTGAGCGGTAAGGATCAGAGGAGTACCCGTATGGTATTGGCACATCCGCGATGCCCTTCACGGCTGTCTTGGGCTGCCCCATGGTGGGCACCACAGTAGGGGGCAGGCTGGGTCTTATGAAGGCTTCATGACAGGCTGATGGCCGTGGCATGGTGCCATTCATTGGGAGTTATGCTGTGTGTGTGTATGTTTGTGTGTAGTATTTCTGCGGTGTGTATGTGTGTGAGTATGTGTGGGTAACAGTGTATGTGTGTGAGATATGAGATGTGACTGTATGGTATACATATATGTACTAAGTGCATGATATGTGAATGCATGTTTTTGTGTGTAACTGTATGTATATGGGTGTGTGTGTGTGCCTGAATGTAACTATGTGTGTGAGTGTATGTGGATTTATGAGCATGCATATGTATGTGAGTATATGAGTTTGTGGATTGTATGAATGTGCGTGCACAAGTGTGGGTTCATGGATGCAGATGTGGATATGCGCATGTATCTGTAGGTATGACTGTATATCTGAGTGTGAATATGTGTGTGGTTGTCTATGGATTGCATGTGAGTGTGGATATGTCTGTGTGGGTGTGTGAACCTGTGGGTGTGCATACATAGCATGGTTACATATAGGTGCTGGGTGTGCATCCGTGCATGTGCAAGGGATATGAGTATAAGTGCATGTGACTGTGTGTGTGTGTGTGTGTGTGTGAATGTGTAAGTGTGTGAGTGTGCGTGCTTGGGGAAAACTTGACCTAATAGCTGCTCTGCCTTGAGCTCAGGATTTGTTTTTGAGTGTCTAGGTCTGTGTGTCCTTGAACTACCTTTTTTGGAATACTGTGCTTTTCAGCTGAGGTTTGGATGAATGCTGAGTGGAAGGACATGCACATGCAGACAGTGGGGGTCTTCGGAATGCAGCTGAGTCCAACCCCACAGACAGAACACAGCCCCTCTGCATGGTGTGAACTAGGGGCAGGTCCCACCAGCCAGCCTGAGGCTGTCTCTAGAATTTCACTGTGAATCTGCTCTGTCACACATCTGGAGAACGACAGGGCCCCACACCGTAAGCAGCACCCCTCCGCTTTGAGGAGATGGTTGTGGCTGGGTGCGGGTGAGGTGGGCTGCACCAAGCAACACCAGGGAAAAGACGGCCTCGCGGAAGCATCCTGGGACGAGCCTGGAGCATGGCCGCATCCCCATGAAACCTCCCTGGTTAACGACTTTGGGGACACACCTAAGAGAAGCAGATGAAGTACTTTGCTCCATCATTGTCCTCATGCAGTTAAAAGACAGAAAAACAAATACAAAATAAGCTATGTTTACTTTGAAAAGGTTGCTCTGAGGTCCTTCCTGGCAACAGTAAGATACCAGCAATGGTGTTGTCTAGTAACAATCTCTGGAACATTCCAGAAAGAACTTGCTAAACCCCTCTATTTTTACCTTAATCTATTCTCAGATACAGAATCATCTAAAGAGGGTTTTTAGAGACAGAGAGTGATCAAAGAGGAAAAAACATAGGGTTGGGGATAGTTTTTTCTTTCTGCTTTCTTGTTTATGAATCACACTCTCTGACAGATTATTAATCCCCTCTGAGCTTTCTGTTTTTCATAGGCTCGGAGGGGATGGAATTGTCCCTCTTGCTCAGTCCGCATGAGGGTTGTACAGATAGCATGGGATTTACACCAAGAAGAAAACACATCCTCCCGTCCTCCCTCTGTCTCTGAATGCGGTGCTTTCTTGTAGATTAAGTACTGACACGTTTGAGATTTTCAGACGGGATGTCTTTAGAATCCCTAGAAGAAATCCGCATTAAGGGACCTCTTGCAAAAATGCAGGCCCTCCCCTCAACCTTCATTACAGGTCTCCATCTCCAACACCACCTCCCGGGATTCTGGTGATTTACCGGTAAGGAAGGTTAATGATGGGCAATTTGCAGTGACCACAGGGTATCCTAAAATGCAATTTCTGCGACTTCAGGCTGACCGTGGGAGGCAACACAAATTTGCGCTCATTTGTTCAAAGGCATATTTTGAGGGATTTGAAACTTCAGCCGGAGTTGTGCTAATTGAAGAGCATACGTGGCTGTCCAGCTGCGTCTAACACCAGGGTACAGCATGACTTTTCCGAGAACTGAGGAAATTTCAGTCCGAGTGACTTAGAAGTCTGTTTCTGCAGGTAGGAAGGGGAGGGGGGTGCTTCCTGGGTCTGTTTGCCCTTCCCCCCCAGCAGCAGGAGGAAGGGTTGATTGTTGACAAGTGACCTAATTCTCAGTGAGGACTACTTTGGGTAAAGCGAGGGCCTTTATAGGCACTTCCCTTCTTTTGGTAGGTGAGAGCTCCCTCAAGTAACACTTGAGGAGTGGGATTGATGACTAAGCAAATCGTGTGACTATTTTTTCATTGGGAATGGTTCCAGGAGAATGCCGGGAAGATACCTCTGGCCAAAAGAGGCCGGAGAGGGAGCAAATTACAGCCACAGAAGGCAAACTTCAACTGCACCACCAACGTGATACACAGTCTTGTTCCAAATTAATACATAATGCACATATGACAAGGTGATGTCTCTAGCCCTGGGTTCACGACTGTCTGTTTTGTTATTCACGTGAGAAAAGAAACAACAAAGCCAAAATGGAGTCATTTGCCCGCAGTGACAGGAAACCTAGACTTAATTACCCTCTTTCCCGGGAATGTGACCTCTTAACAGTCAGTCTGAAATTTCCTGAGGAGATTTAGGGAGGTCACCGGCACGATAATCCCCCCAACCCCCATCCTTTCTGCCTAAAAGAAGTTGTCCCGGCCTGAAATAATGCTTTCTTTTGTTTTGCTAACACCTTGGTTTGCCCTATTAACACCTTCCAAGCTACCCAACTCCCCCCTCCACCCCCAGCAAGTCTCTTCTTCCCAGATGCAACAGTAATGACGTAGAAAGCTCTTAATAAAGCCAATTCTGTCTTCAAATGTATTCGGCTTTTTGAATTTTGTTTTTTAACATTCTCTTTGTTATATTTATTAATTTAGAGAGAGCCAAAGCAAAGATACAGACGACAGAGATGAAGAAGATGGAGGCCTATGACCATCGTCTGCACAGACGCCCACCACAAACCCCAGCCCTGAAAATGCCAGAGCCCAGAGATTTCCCGCTCACCTGGGGTCCCCTCCAGAATACTTTTGAAAGTACAGATTCCTGGATCATAACAGAGACCTCTTAAATCTGAACTTCCTGGGGGCCGGGGAGTGGGGGCAGGGTGAAAAAACGTCTATTTTTCAAAAAGAGGTTTTCTCGATTAGCAGAATTTTAAAATGACCTTATATGCCCCTCGGAGAGGCCCTGGGCGCTGCCTGGGCGGTGTCTGGGGAGGGGGGGTGTCCGGTTGTTACTGTACAAACACTGCATTAGCCCCCCCCCAACCCTGGCCCCCATCACCCTGGTGCCACCGGTCTCTCAAAAGCCACCTTCCTACAAACAGCGCGCCCCACACAGAGCCGGACTCCAGGGGCGACTGGAGGCTGGCCGAGCCCATTCCTCCAGCTCTCTGCATCCTGGTGGCTTCCTCTATAAGAAGTAGGGGCGGGGCGCCTGGGTGGCTCAGTGGGTTAAAGCTTCTGCCTTCGGCTCAGGTCATGATCTCAGGGTCCTGGGATCGAGCCCCGCATCAAGCTCTCTGCTCCGCGGAGAGCCTGCTTCCTCCTCTCTCTCTGCCTGCCTCTCTGCCTACTTGTGATCTCTGTCTAATAGATAAAATAAAAAAAAAAAATCTTAAAAAAAAAAAAAAAGAAGTAGGGGCACCTGCCTGTCTTGTAGGGATTCGGGGAGGAACTGATGAACCACGGGGGACATGGAAATGCCTTGCATAACCCATGGCATGAAAAATGTGAGCTGTTTGCCCCCAGCCAAAAAAACAAATACCAACATAAATCATCACATCTACGTACAGGCTACCTATCTGTGCTGTTTTAGACTTTATGAGCTCTGAAAATAAACACTCGTTTTCCTTTTCTCGGAGTGAGACCATTACCTGTTCTCTTTGTTAGGCCTACTTCGACTAACAGGCCGCGGTTACTTTGTTTGACAAAACGCCTTTCTCCGTTGTCCACCCCTTTTCTCTCTGAACATTTAAGACCATTAAACAAAAAATGTAGGTTTTGCTGGAAGCTAATCAAGTTTCTTTACATCCCTAGCCCTGCTGTCACCTGGCCTATTCCATTCTAGAAGATGTGCTAGGCCCAGGAAGGAGGCTGGGGAACTTCACCACCGGCGGTGCAGGTGCCCGGCTCTCCCGTCCCCCCCCCCCCACCCCGAGAGAGAATTCAAGGACCAGAGTCACGTGCAGCAGAAGCAGTGTTGCTGCACAGCAGGAGTGCACGCTCCAAGGGCTAAGAGCACTGACCCACGGAGTTAGAGGATCCAGGTCGGGCAGGGCGGATCTGGGGCTCTGATTCTTGCAGACGGTTACGCTTAGGAGGAATGTGGGATTCTCGGAATGGGCGGGGATTTGCATGACTTTGCATGTCATTTGCACGTCCCTAGGACCTACTATGCGCAGGCGCAGTCTGATTTTTCTGGCACCTATGCCAAATAGACTCTAAATATATTACTGTCCCTCTGGCGCCCCCAGCGGAGGGGTCATTCTCTGTCACTGGCAAGCCGACGGGGTCTTTGCAAGCAAGTGTGCCCTGGGCTTCTACCCCAAGAGGATGCTTGTGGCCAGGAGAAACCGCCTGTTATCACAAGGTCGCTTAATCGCTGCAAAGTCTGTCATATGTCAGACTGAGACTCGGTTTTCCGTTTTATGCTCCTCTTGCAATTACCCAGCCTTTCCTATTCTACCTGTCTCAGTGCCAGCTTTCTAAGAGTCTGCAATCCAATGCTTGAAAATAAGGACATTGTAAATTGCTGGGTCAGGAAAACCCCGAGTGAGGCTTGCAGCCTTTGCTACATCCTTTCAGCTGACTTTTCTCAGTCCATGCCAATATGGAAATTCACTTGTTTTCTGGGCTTGCTTTCTTCCTATCTCATTAGGATTCTACAGTGTGCAAAATAAAACTACCGCGGGACACTTAGATATGTGGCCAGGGGAATACTTCCAAAGCCCACATTATTTTGATTCATTTGCTCTCTTTCTATCAAATCACCAAGCCAAGATGGTAGAATTTATTGTACGTGGCAATAGACATGACAGCTAGATGCCCAAGTCACCTTATAATCCTCTTGGGAGAAAATTTGAAAATCTCTCAATGTTAGATTTCAGTACCCTTTAGAGTTCTGCAAGTATAACTGAAAATTATACTTTTGTTTTTGCCAAACTTTTAAGCTTGACATGATTGAATCTCCTAGATTTCTCCGGGTTTCTCTAAAAACAATATAGTCACCAAGTTCAACCGCTTCACTCAAGAGCAAGTTTATGATATTCTGGGATGACCTGGACAAAATTTTAGTTTACAGCGAGCAGAAAGGTTAAAAAAAAAGTGTTTTAACCTTTTAAAAGGTTAAAAAAAGTGTTTCTTTGTCTCACAGAGGATTTTATTATTTTATTTTTATGTTTTTATTTTTTAAAGATTTATTTATTTATGTATTTTGGGGGGGGGTGTAGGAGGAGAGGGAGCGGGAGAAAGAATGCTCAAGCAGATGCCCCCTTGAGCACAGAGCCCCGTTCAAGGTTGGCTCTTAAGACCCTGAGAACATGACTTGAGCCAAAACCAAGAGTCAAATGCTCCACTGACTGAGCTGCCCAGGCGCTCCCGGGTTAATAGCAAAAAACTTCAAGTCCTCGTCAAGTGGGCACCAATGTTAAATCTAAGTCAATGGGCTGGTTTACTCTCAGAGAGCTCCAAAACCGAGTTGAAATCTCCATAATCTAAGATAAACTAACAGCCTTTTCTCCTTAACCTCTGCTGTTGTCTGGGTTTTGTTCTGTTTCTCTCTTTCCCTCACTGTGAAAAATCTCAGCAGAGGAGGCTCCCTTCCCTGATTCCCACAATTGCTCAACCCTTGAGAATCTGCTCTGTGCCCACACCAGGTCACAGCCACCACAAGCTTCCAGACTCACAAGGCGTCTGCCCTGTATGACGCTGCTGGGAGCGCTCTGGGATAATTGACTTCAGCCGCTCCCTGAAGCCAGTGCTAGGACGTCTTTACAATTTAGGGTCAGAAATATGGAGAAATTAACTACAGACAGATCAAAAGCCATTTTTCATTTCATGTTCAAACATTACAAGACAGTGACACTCATGGGGCTTGTTTACTAAATCTCGGGAGACCACCATTCAGAAACCCCCTGTCAAATCTGGGAGACAAAAATGTCTTAACCCCACAGAGATCGTACAGGCAGAAAATGCGATTTTTTAGGACATTTTTTAAAAGACTTTACTTATTTATTTAATTTTATTTATATTATTTTATTTTGTTTTTTCAGTGTTCCAAGATTCATTGTTTATGCACCACACCCAGTGCTTCATGCAATCTGTGCCCTCCTGAATACCTACCACCAGACTCACCCATCCCCCACCCCCTTCCCTCCAAAACCCTCAGTTTGTTTCTCAGAGTCCACAGTCTCTCATGGTTCATCTCCCACACCAATCCCCCAACTTACTTTTCCTTTCCTTCTCCTAATGTCCTCCATGTTATTCCTTACGTTCCACAAGTAAGTGAAACCATATAATTGACTTTTTCTGCTTGACTTATTTCACTCAGTACAATCTCCTCCAGTCCCGTCCATGTTGATACAAAAGCTGGGCATTCATCCTTTCTGATGGAGGCGTAATATTCCATTGTATATATGGACCATTCATCTGTGGAAGGGCATCTTGGCTTTCTCCACAGCTTGGCAATTGTGGCCACTACCGTTATGAACATTAGGGTGCATATGGACTTTCCTTTCACTACATCTGTATCTTTGGGGCAAATACCCAGTATTGCAATTGCTAGGTCATAGGGTAGTTCTATTTTCAACTTTTTGAGGAACCTCCACACTGTTTTCCCAAGTGGTTATACTAACTTGCATTCCCACCAACAGTATAAGAGGTTTCCTTTCTCCACAACTTGTCCAACATTTGTTGTTTCTTGCCTTGTCAATTTTTGCCATTCTAACTGGTTTAAGTTGGAATCTCAATGTGGTTTTGATTTGAATCTCCCTGATGGCTAATGATGATGAACATTTTTTCATGTGTCTGATAGCCATTTGTATGTCTTCTTTTGAGAAGAGTCTGTTCATGTCTTCGGCCCATTTTTTGACTTGGTTATTTGTTTTTGGGGTGTTGAGTTTAAGAAGTTCCTTATAGACCTGGATATTAGTCCTTTATCTGTAGTGTTATTTGCGAATATCTTTGCCACTCCGTGGTTTGCCTCTTTGTTTTGCTGTTTCCTTTGCTGTGCAGAAGCTTTTGATCTTGATGAAGTCTCAAAAGTTCATTTTCACTTTTGTTTCCCTTGCCTTTGGAGATGTGTCTTGAAAGAAGTTGCTGTGGCCGATGTCAAAGAGAATACTTCCTATGTTCTCCTCTAGGCTTTGATGGTTCCTGTTTCACGTTGAGGTCTTTCATCCATTTTGAGTTTATCTTTGTGTGTGGTGTAAGAGAATGATCAAGTTTCATTCTTCTGTATATAGCTGTCCAATATTACCAGCACCATTTATTGAAGAGACTATCTTTTTTCTATTGGGTATTTTTTGCCAGTTTTGTCAAAGATTATTTGACCATAGAGTTGAGGGTCCATATATGGGCTCTCTATTCTGTTCCACTGGCTGTTTGTCTGTTTCTGTGCCAGTACCATGCTGTCTTGGTGATCACAAATATAGGTTAAAATCAGGCAACCTGATGTCCCTAGCTTTGCTTTGCTTTTTCAACTTTTCCTTGGTGATTTCAGCTCTTTTCTGTTTCCATACAAATTTTAGGATAGTTTGTTCCAGCACTTTGAAAAATGCTATTGGTATTTGAATGGGGATGGCATTAAAAATATAGATTGCTCTGGACAGCATAGACATTTTAACAATGTTTATTCTTCCGATCCATGAGCATGGAATGTTTTTCCATCTCTTCATGGCTTCTTCAATTTTTTCATGAGTGTTCTGTAGTTCCTAGAGTATAGATCTCTTACCTCTTTGGTTAGGTTTATTCCAAGTTATCTTATGGTTTTTGCTGCTATTGTAAATGGGGCGGATTCTCTAATTTCTCTTTCCACAGTTACATTGTTAGTGTATAAGAAAGCCACTGATTTCTGTGCATTGATTTTGTTATCTTTCCACATTACTGAATTGCTATATGAGTTATAGTTGTTTGGAGGTGGTCTTTTGGGTTTTCCACATAAAGTATCATGTATTCTGTGAAGAGAGGAAGTTTGACTTCTTCTTTGCCAGTTTGAATACTTTTCATATCTTTTTGTTGTCTGATTGCTGTTGCTAGGACTTCCAGTACCATGTTGAACAATACTGACCAGAGTAGGCATCTTTGTCATGTTCCTGATCTTAAGGGAAGGCTGTTGACTTTTCCCCATCAAGAACGATATTTGCTGTGGGTTTTTCATAGATGGATTTTGTGAAATTGAGGAATGTTCCCTCTATCCCTACACTCCAAAGAATTTTAATAAAGAGATGATACTGTATTTTGTCAAATGCTATTTCTGCCATCAATTGAGAGGAACATGTGGTTCTTATATCTTCTCTTATTTATTGATTGATTTTTGAATGTTGAACCACTCTTACATCTCAGTGATAAATCCCATATGGTTGTGGTGGAAAATCCTTTTAATGTATCCTATTAGCTAGGATCTTGTTGAGAATCTTGGTATCCATATTCATCAAGGAAACTGGCCTGTAATTCTCCTTTTTGATGGGGTCTTTGCCTGGTTTTGGGATCAAGGTAATGCTGACTTCTTAGAAAGAGTCTTTCTGTTTCTATTTTTGAAACAACTTCAGGAGAATAGGTATTATTTCTTCTTCGAATGTTTGGTAGAATTCCCCAGGAATCCATCAGGTCCTAGACTCTTGTTTTTTGGGAAATTTTTGATCACTGCTTCAATCTCATTACTGGTTATTGGTCTATTCAGGTTGTCAATTTCTTCCTGTTTCAGTCTTGGAAGTTTATAGGTTTCCAGGAATGCATCCATTTCTTCCAGGTAGTTTAACTTATTGGCATATAGTTGCTGATAATAATTTCTGATAATTGTTTCTATTTCCTTGGTGTTAGTTATGATCGCTCCCCTTTCATTCATAATTTTATTAATTTGGATCCTTTCCTTTTCTTTTGGCTAGGTCTCACCAGTGGTTTATCAATCTTATTAATTCTTTTCCAGAAGCAGCTTCTAGTTTCCTTGATGTGTTCTACTGTATTTCTGGTTTCTAATTCATTGATCTCTGCTCTAATCTCAACTATTTCCCTTCTCATGCATGGGTTAGGCTTAACTTATTGTTGATTCTCCAGTTCTTTAAGGTGTAAAGATAGTTTGTGTATTCAGAATTTTTCTATATTTTATTTTTTTAAAGCAGTTTTAGGTTCATAGCAAAATTGAGTGGAAGATATGGAGAGTTCCCATATTCCCCTCCCCCCACACGCACAGCCTCCCCTTTTATCATTATCCCCCAACATTGTACATTTGTTACAACTGATAAACCTACAACAATATTTCATAATCACTCAGAATCCATAGCTCACATTAGTGTTCACTCTGTTATTATACATGCTATGGGTTTGGACAAACATATAATGGCATGTATCCATCATTATAGTATCACATACAGTATTTTCACTGCTCCAAAAATTCTCTGTGTCCTATTGATTCCGCCAGCCCCTAAACCCCTGGAAAACATTGATCTTTTTGCTGTCTCCATAGTTTTACCTTTTCTAGAATACAATATAGTTAGAATTGTACTGTATGTGGACTTTTCAGATTGTGTTCTTTCATTTAGTAATATATGTTTAAAGTTTTTCTCTGCACTTGATAGTTCATTTCTTTTTAGCAATGAATAGAATTCCATTGTCTGGATGGACCATATTTTATCCATTCACCTACTGAAGGACATCTTGGTTGCTTCCAAGCTTTCAATTATAAATAAAGAGGCCAAGAACATCTGTTCACGATTTTTGTGTGGACATAAGATTTCAGTCCATTTGAGTAAATATAGAGGAGTATGATTGTTGGATGGTACGGAAAGAGTGTTTAGCTTTGTAAGAAACCACCAAAACATCTCCTAAAGTGGCTGCACCATGTTGCAATCCCACCAGCAATGAATGAGCGTTCCAATTGCTCCACATCCTTCTCAGCATTTGGTGTTGTCAGGGTTCTGGATTTTGGCCCATTTCATTGGTGTGTCGTGATATCTCATTGTTGCTTTATTTGCATTTCCTTGATGACATATGATGTGGAACATCAGCTCATGTGCTTATTTGCCATCTCTGTATTTTTTTGGTGAGATGTCTGTTAAGGTCTTTGGACCATTTTAATCAGGGTGTTTGTTCTCTTATTGTTGCGTTTTAAGAGCTTTTGTACATATTGGAGAACAGTCCTTTATCAGATGTGCTTTTTGCAGATATTTTCTCCAGATCTGTGACTTGTCCTCTCCTCGTTACTGAAATTATGTTTCTCAGGGCAAAAGTTTTTAATTTTAATGAAGTCCAACTAATCAATTATTCCTTTCATGGATCACATCTTTCCCACTGTACCTACAAAGCTATCTCCATGACCAAAGCCATATAGGTTTTCTTCTGTGTTATATTCTACTTTTATAGTTTTTCATTTTACATTTAGGTCACTGATTCATTTTTGAGTTAATTATTGTAAACAGTGTAAGGTCTGGGTCTAGATTATTTTTTTGCATGTGGATGTCCAGTTGTTCCAGCATCATTTGTTGGAAAGACTATCCTTGCTCCATTACCTCACCTTGGCTTCTTTGTCAAAGATCCATTGACTATATTTGTGAGGGTCTGTTTCTGAACTCTCTATTTTGTTTCATAGATCTATCTGTTTATTCCGTACCATTGTCTTGACTATTGCAACCTCACGGTAAGTCTTGAATTCAGGTAGTGTCAGTCCTCTGACTTTGTTCTTTTTTAATACTGTGTTTACTATTCTGCGTCTTTTGCTTCTGCATATAAATTTCAGAATCAGTTTGTCAATACTCACAAGACAATTTGCTGGTATTTTGATTGGAATTGCATTGAATCTGTACATCATGTTGGGAAGAACTGACATTTTGACAATATTAAATCTTCTTATCCACAAACACAGAATATCTCTTTATTTAGTTCTCCTTTGGAGTCTTCACTAGAGTTTTGTAGTTTTCCTCATATAGATCTTGTACATATTTTATTAGATTATACCTAGATATTTCATTTTAAAGAGTGCTAATGAAAATGGTATATATATATATATATATTTTAGATTCCACTTGCTTGTTGGTGGTAAAAAGGTAAAAAGGTTGATTACCTTTTGTATATTAACTTTGTATTACTATGCTGCATATTATAATCCACTGGCTTTCCACTACAGTAACAATAAAATACACAATAAATGCATTTCCCAGGTTTGTAATGCTCTCACCAATGGTTCTCAAATAGGGGAAGAGCTTATCTCCAGGGGACATCTGGAGACATTTTTGCTTATCACAACTGAAAGAGGGGTTGCAGCTGGCATCTGGTGTGTAGAGACCAGGGCTATTAGTAAATATCCTACAGTGAACAGGACAGATTTCTTATAATAGCTTATTAGTTCCAGCAGATTTTCGTTTATTTATTTATTTGTTTTGTTTTGTTTTGTAGGTGGCATTTCTTCTTAATCAAAACAAATTCTTCTTATGATTGAAATGATTAAAATCGTGGTGTAGCTTAGGTGGAAAATGTTGGAAAAGTGTATTTTGATTTAAGGAGATATGTGTATGAGTCAGGTTGAGACAGTATGTATTGTGGGGACAAATAGCCCCTGTAATCTCATGGCTCAGCACACTCAAAGTTTATTGCATGCCCATACAACACCTGATGTGGGTTGGGGACCTTCCATCCTGGCTCTCCTATAAGAAATTAGGAAGTTTCCGATGTGGAAATGAGCCTGGCAAATATGCCAGATGGAAAAATTGAAGAAAAAGTTCTAATGGTGAATAAGCATGGGCCAGGTTGTGTAGAGACAGACTTTTCACTGCCAGCACTATTGATCTTGGGAGCAGATAATTGTTTGTTGTTGGGGGCTGCCCTAGGCACTGTAGGATGTTCAGTAGCACCCCTGGCTTCTACTGCTGTGAGGCGGCTGCACTCCCTTTTCCAGCTGTGAAAATCCCAAAAGTCCCTAGACGTTGCCAGATGGTCTTTAGAGACAAACTCTCCTCTGTTTGAGAACCACTGGTGTAGAGCATTACAAGCTTGGGAAAAGCATTTACATTTCATTGTCACTACAGTGGGAACCAGTGGAAGATAATAGTCAGTATAGTGATACTAACCACCTCTACTTTAACAATATGATACCACATGGTGACTAACATAACATAAGAAAAAAATAACAGTATGATTCTAGGCAGGACTGAAACTAGGAAAGCCTTTGAGGAAGTTCCTTCATTCAAGAGATGATTGCTTTACCCGCATGGTAGCAAGGTGGCTAAGTGGTGTTATTGGTTAGATTTGAGATCTATGATATTGGTAAAGCTACAGAGCTTGTGGTTGAGTTGAATATTGCATGTGAGGGGAAAAAAGAAGAAAGCAATCATGAAGAATCATTAATCATGATAGATACCAGTGGCTTCAAAACACCTATTTTTGGAATTGCACTGAGTTGGCTTTATAAGAAATGTCTAGGGAGATTGTTAAAATTATAAATTCTTGAGCCTCACACCTGGAAATTCTGATATATTAAACCTGGCAAGTAGCCCAGGAATCTATTTTTAACACAATTCTTCAGTGATTCTGAAAGAACCTTAGTTTTGCAACTCCCAGCATGTGCTGTGTGGGTTTACATGGGGCTATAGCTGGGTTTACATGGGGCCATAGCCCTGATGGGTCAATATTGTGTATTACTCTATTTGTACATTAAGGGCCCAGAATCATAACCGTCTTTTCCTGAGATGAGGAACTAAGTGGGGGTGTTTTTTTACTTTGTTTTTGACATGTATCTTTATTTCAGGTTAATTGTAAGCACGGGCTAATTCATAATCAGAAAAGAATATGTCACATAATAATGTGGCAAGAGCTTACAAAGAGACTTATAAAACCTATAATATGGTAAATAGAATGCTATTTGGCATGCTTCCAAATATATGTTCAATGTAGATTGCACAAAATGGCTGTTTGATGTGGGGGTTTTATATTTAAAAATTTATGTTTATCAGCATGTTTATTGGAATTTGTATGCTGAGAGCTTTTTAAAAATTTTAAAATATATGTTATAAGGTCTTTAACTGAAGTTGATTTATTTCCGAGAGAAAGACTTTGGCCCTGAGAAATCTCATCAAAGGGAAATTTATGTAGATACTGAGGTACAGTGTGTGAGCTCCAAATGTGGGGCAGAGGTCCTTGTTTCATGTCTTGAAGAGAGTTGTTGTATTCCTCCGAGTGGGAGAGATTTCTAAATTGACTCACATTCCCTTCTTTTCTCATGATGGTGGGAGCACATGTTAGCACAGAGATACCATTAGATCCAAACAAATGAAAACCTGAGGCAGGAGGTAAGTGGCTCTGGACAGGCACTGAGACCCATGAGAATAAAATATATATATATATATATTATTATGCCATACAACTGAGAGTTGGCTGTCATTTGTCAACTGAGTGTAATCTAGCCTAGCCTGAATGGTATGCTCAGTTTTGAACATTAGGGTCTTTATGATGAACTGTTGCAGAATGTATTAGAGGTTCCATGATGGTTAAACAAGTCCTTGGTGTCTCTTTGAGGTAGCTATATTGACATGAATTGTGGCTCAAGAGAAGCCACTGCCAGGGAAATGGTTAATACATGCTGTAAAAATTAAAGTAGCAATGTCTCATAAAATGCCCTTGATATTGAAAGAACATGAAGCACTAAGTGTTATACGCAACTGATGAATTATTGAACACTTCATCTGAAACTAATGATGTACTATGTGTTGGCTAATTGAATTTAAATTAAAAAATAATAAAAATTAAAATTAAAAAAAGAACATGAAGAAGCTTATAGAACAAACAAATTTGAATTTGAAATATTTGAAGGTGACTTCAGGCTTCCCAAACCCTGTCTGTTGGGTTGTATGCCTGCATAGGCTCCACACTCAGAATGTACAATATTTTCTGGAAGAAGGAATACCTTGAGAAAATAATTCATATCTGATTCTTCAGGGTGGAGCCTAGGAACTGTTTTATTCTGTAGTATCACATGGTCTTCACTATTCATTTGAATTATTGAATCCTTATTCTTTTATAAAGATCCAGGGTTGAAAATATTCAGAATAACAAGGAATGTCATACTTATAAATCTCAGTAGAAAATGTTGGAAGTAGAAGTGATCAAGATTTGGTAATCATTCCTTCCATAATATTTTTCTGCAAGAGTTTTTGCCAACTCTGTTGATATTAAAATACATTCAGCAAGATTTTAATTGTCATGCAGTTTGCTGTAGGAAGTTGAGCTGTGAAATGCATCTGAAAACTGACTTATTTAGAAGCATAGAGCTAAATCTCCTTTGGAGGAATTGGATTGGTTCACCCCATGGTGGGTAGGCACCATCCTGTCCAAGGATACTAGCCCCTAAATTGCTGGAAAGTTATAAATATGTCCTTGAATATAGATTTTAAAAAGGATCCTGTTCACCCAGTCATATGCAGATATGTTGTGGATGTCAACAATGCCAAAGCCCACCAAATTTTCCATGCTTTCAGGGGATTATCCTAGCCTTGGTAACGGAGGAGCAACACCCACAGCCTTGTCTCTCCTGGGTGTTTTTGCTGGGGGAAGAGTCTTTCCAAAGTTGGCTTTGATTGCAGTTATAGCTTGCCACAGATGATGCCCTGCAGACACTCAAAATTGGGACTCAGTATTTAACAGGACTTTTCTGAGTCTCCTGGAGAAGGTGGTAGAACTTGGAGAAGGTGGTAGAGAGCTTTCACTCCAGAGTCCTGGTGTGGAATGAGAATTCCATTTGTGTTCTCACAGAATCACTAGGAAATAAAACTCTCAAATCCTCCAGTCTTTTGCTACACTGGCAGGAGGAAAGGAGATATGAAATACATGATTTGCCTGACTGGTCATACCAACTCCTGATGTCACCTCCACTGGAGACAAGGTCCATCTTATGCACATGCTTCACCGGTCCCCTCCGCAGGGCTGCTGACAATGTTTCCCCACAGAGTAGGGAGCTGTGCAACCCCGTTAGTGGTTAGAAAATGCAACCGACAATGATGAATTCTCCAGTGTTAGGTGTTGCCCAAAGTGCCATGGAATCATCATATCTGAATTTATGCTATTAAAATGTATGGAAGATTTCCAGGCTCTTATTCTTTATACTTCCTTTATTAGAAACATCACCTAGTACCAAAGCTTCTATTTTAGAACAATGTTAATTCTAAAACAAGTTTACAAATTTTAAGGTTATGTTATCTCAGAAGACAAGAGTTTCCTTAACTGCCCTTAGATTATTTTTCACAATTTATACTATCTATAAGTTTGTTTTGGGGACCCTTTCAAAGGGTAACCATTATGATAATATTTTTCCATCCAAGTCATCAAATATAATTGGGGATTAAGGAAAAGAGGAAGAGAAAATCACCTGTAACTCCCCTTCCAGAGACTACCACCATTAAAGAAAGGAGGTTGTATTTCTAAATGTCTTTTGTGAACATTCATACATTTATATGTTTGACATGGGGATATACCAAATATACTCTTTAATTATCTACTTTTTTCCACTTGTAAGCTCATTTTTCATATAATGCATAGTAGATATTATTATTTATATAATGTTATCAGGCACATTTTAACACACAAAAAGTACCAAGTACTAATTAAAAGTATGTGAGATTAATAGAAGCAAAGAACAGAGAGGTGGTTTCCTGGGGCCAAAGGGAAGGGGAAATGAGGAGATGTTGGTCCAAGAGTATAAAGTTTCAATTATAGGAGATAAATAAGTTGTAGAGATCCACTGTACTGTGCGGAGCCTATAGCTAACAATACTGGATTGTGTACCTAAAATATGCTGAGAGTAGACCTTATGTTAAGACTATATCCACACACAAATCATGATCATAATACAGGAGATGGGAAGAAACATCAGGAGGTGATGGATATTTTTATGGTCCTGATGGTGGTGATGGCTTCACAGATGTAGACATGCATCCCAAACTCATTGACTTATACACACTAAATATGTACAACTTTTCATTCCTCAATCATACCTCTACAAAGTAGTTATATTATTGTGAAAAAAATACAATTTTCAACAGTAGACTAGTAAGCAAACATCAGCAACCCAAGGTTAAAGTTTGCAAAATGACCACTGTGGGAGAGTTTCCTGCAAACAATTTGCTCTCTTTTATGATAATACACAAAATAATTATAAATCTTGTGGAAATCCTTTACCCTTCAACTTCACTGTCAGTTCATACGGTGGTGTTTTCCAACTGAACTCTTTGTGGTAGGTAGAATAATGGTCTCCATCCTTGTTAATGCCCTAATTCCCACCCCATGAATGTATTACCTTACTTTGCAAAGTGATTTTGCAAATGTGACTAAAATTAGGGACATTGAGATGAGGGATTCTCCTTAATTACATGGGTAGAGCCAATGTACTCACATGGGTTCATAAAGATGGAGACTCTCTCCCACTGTGATGACCAAGAAAGATCCAAGAGTTGGCTTTGAGGATGGAGAAAGGGGCTGAAGAGCCAAGGAACCCAGGTGGCCTCTGCAAGCTGGAAAAGGCAAGCAAATGTGTTCTTCCCCGGAGAAATTGTTCAGAAAGGAGCACAACCTAGTCCAGTGTGTGTGATTTTAGTCCAGGGGAATCTTAGAGACTTCTAAGTTAAAGAACTGAAAGATAATAAATTTATATTGTTTAGACCACTAAGTTTGTGATAATTTGTTATAGCACAATGGAAAGCTAATCACACTGATCTATAAAACAAAAGCAAAACCAGCTGACAGCACTTTATTATCAAGGCTTTGTGTTAAAAGCTGCTCATTATTTTTCAATATTTCAAAAACAAGTCTACTAATAGTTGTGTCCTTTATCTTAAAAATTATTTTTCCTGAATTTTAAAATGTGGGTTTATCACTTTTATTTTCTTAAGTTTTTACTTAAATTCTAGTTATTTCACATACAATGTAATACTAGTTTCAGGTATACAACATAGTGATTCAGTGCTTCCAAAGGACACCCAGTGCTCATCACAACAGATGCACTCCTTCAACCCCATCAACTATTTCACCCATCCCTTTCCCTATCACTATCAGTGTATCAGACTCTGTAGTTAAGAGTCTGTTCCTTGGTTTGTCTCTCTCTCTTTCCCTCCTCTTTTCTCCTTTGTTTTGTTTCTTAAATCCCACATATGAATGAGATCATATGGTATTTGTCTTTCTCTGACTGACTTATTTCACTTAGCATAATACTCTTTAGCTCCATCCATGGCATTACAATTGGCAAGATCTCATTCCTTTTTATGGCTGAGTTATCATTTTTAATTCTATAGCATGAAGCACTTTGGGCCCTCTGTGTGCCAAAGTTTAAAAAAATAAGATCTTTGCCAATCAAAAAAAAAAAAAAAATGCAGTTGTCTCTCTTCATCTTGACTGTTGGTTCTAGAAGCTGCTGAGATTCTGATTTCCACCATTTCCAACACTCACCTGGAGGTGACCATGCCCCAGAAACAGCCATGCAGACAGTGGCACAAAAGAGACAGGAGGTAGCACATTGAATCTTGGAGACTTAATCCTCACAGTGTAGGTGGGAACAAGAGCAGAAAGAATCCTGGTAGCAATGGATGCTGCAGATTATAATGGGTTTCATCTGTTCAGACTCTGGAGTGTAGGAGAGTCAGACACTAATCAGAGAAAAAATAGAACTTATGAAAAAATACTGCAAAAAATAGAACATATAAAAATGAACACTGTGAGAAAGAAATGAAATGGGAGCATCATTATGAAAATTCAGAGAAAGAGCATGTCTCTGAAAAAAATTAGCCACATAAATAGATGATAATTTAGAAATGCAGGGGGTGCACTCACTAAGACCCAAATTGATCTGTCCTCCATCAAAAGGAGCAGAAAGGCTTTCGGAGCAAACTGGCTGAGATGAAGAGGTAGTCAGAGGAATACAGAAGGCATAGCTGCAGGCAAGTTGGAAGCTCAGTAGCAATGCGGGTGGACTGGAGCAGCAACGTCTGCCACAGGGTGTTAATGGGGTCCCGAGGGGGTCAGTCTGGCAAGCCATCCTATATGGGTGGGAACCCAAAAAGAAAAATGTACATAATGACAGAGAAAGTGGCAGAGATGGAAGACATGGAAGGTTTATCCAAGCCTCGAATTATAAGTTGTTTCCCCAGAAGTAACAAGAACAATTACAACAAGGACAAGGAACATAGACATAACTGACAAATGTTGCATTGGGTTGAAAGATATGTTTTCTCAAAGATAAAAAGGACTTAACATCTGATACAATCCTTCTCTTCATCTCATTAACAATCCATGCTTCATTCTGGGCTGATATTCCTTAAAATCATTATATTAATTATGATATCTAAAATTTCAAAATTCATGGGAAAAATAACACTCCATAACACTTAAATTTAAGTTTTTCTATTGTTATGAGCTTCCAAGTAATTTTTTATTATTTTTTCTACCTTTTTTTTTCAATTTTTTACAATGAGCCTATATTACTTTTAATCAGGAAAGCTGATATGATATTTGAATTAAAATATATTAGGGATGCCTGAGTGGCTCAGGCAGTTAAGTGTCTACCTTAAACTTGGGTCAAGATCTTGGGTCCTGGGATCAAACCAGAGCTCCCTGGGGAGTCTCCTTCCCCCTCTGCCCTTCCCCTCACTTGTGCTCTCAGGTTCTCTCTCTCAAATAAATAAATAAAATCTTTTTAAAAAATTAAAATATACTAGTCAGAAACACCATACAATTGTGTTTAAAAATAAGTACAGAAAGAGACTGGAATTCTTTGTAGTATCTCTCCCTACATATTTCTGCATTTACTAAATTTTCATGAAATTTTTAAAATAAACATGTATAATTTTATAAAGTAAAAAAAAAAAAAAAAAGAACAATCCTCATTTCAAAGCATATGTGGCATCATGGAATAAAAAAGTGGACCGTATGCCAAGATCCAGTATAAATTCTCAAAGGCAAGTGGTTCTCCACCGTGAGTGACCAATGATGTGTGAGTAAGCAAGGATCACTGTGATGTGGTGGAGAATTCCAAGGTAATAACTTTTTAAATCACGGCCAACTTCTTCTCAAAATGGTATCGTGGCTCTTGGGCCACCATCATCACGTGGCTGAACAAGTATTCTAATACGTAGGATTTTTCACAAGCTAAAATTTCTCATAACAAATTAAACAAATATGGGAACCAGCAACTTAAATTGATTCCTATGCAAATTGTCCATCTTAGAAGCCTGCTGAAGATTCCTGACGCAGATTGCTTGAGGAGAGCCACTGTATTTCACAGGAAATTCAACATCCGAGACTACTTTTAAAGGATTATTAGTAGGCAACAGTATTTATCAGCATGAATATGGATATCTGACAGTAAATGTTTACTATGGGCCTACAGCCATTCTAGGCATTGTAAATGTGTGAATATATTTATAAAAATATTCATAAAAATTGCAGGATAGGTGCTGATGTTACCTCCATTGAACAGATGCAGATGCTGGTGCAGAGAGAGATTGTGCAACAAACTTATGTTTTCTGCAAATCTGTGGGTGAGGGGTTTTCTGTAGGAACCTCAGGTGTTAAACTGCCTGTATCATCAGTTGGGATTCTCCAGAGAAACAGAATGGGTAATCTGTATCTCTATCTATCTATCTATCTATCTACCTATCTATCCTGTATCTATCTATCATCTTTTATTATCTATCTTTCTATCTCCATCCATCTATCATCTGTCTGTCCCTCAGTCTCCTTGCATTGTTACTCACATATTCCACTCATCATTCAGCTAGAGTAAATATTTAGAATTTGAGAAAATTCTATGCTACTTGTTCTACCCCTATTATTTTAATAGAAGACATTTTGTAAGACAAAGGAAGCCTGTTACCCAAGTTCTGTGTCCTGAGCCTTCTGGGGTTCTGTAGCATCTCAAAGTTGGCCAATCCACCAGGTCACTGGGATCCAGGATATCCCCAGAGTCTTAATTACAATAGAGGAGCTATACTTCTGCTCTGGGCACCATGGGTGACCTGCCATTTCTAAACCCATCTAGATTGCACAGAATCTTGGCAAAGATTCAACAAGGTCATTAGCTAGAAAGAAATTAGATGTATCTTATGAATGAGTACAGATCAACTTCTTACATGTGGGAGACATTTTAGAAGTTCTGTGACCGCTTGCTGGCATCGCTGGCATACACAGTAGTGACAGGGTATCCTACCAAGACCAGCTCATTCTTGGTTTGTGTTATTTCATTTTCAGTGCTAATACAACATCAGTGTGGTTACCAATTTTCCCACATCTTGAGGTTTTAGGTTTTTGTTTTTTTTTTAAGATTTTATTTATTTATTTGAGAAAAAGAGAGAGAAAGCAACTCAGTAGGGTTGGTGGGGGAAGGGTGAGGAGGAGACAAAGAGGAACAAGCAGACTTCACACTGAGCGCAGAGCCCCACACAGGACTCAATCCCATGACCCTGAGATCACGACCTGAGCTGAAATCAAGAATCAGATGCTTAATCGACGAGCCACCCAGGCACCCCTACACATCTTGAGTTTTGAATAAGGCACAAGCCTTTTTTCTTATCAGTTCCAAAACCTGGAACTTTTTATGATGCACCTTAGGACTCATCCACGTTCTAAAGTTTGGGGAAAGTGTTCCATTTGCCCTCCACTCTAAGCCATGCCAGTGAGAGCAGCTACTTGGAGAAGCTTTGAGAAGCGCTCTGAGGAAGACTCTCTTCTCAGGGAAACCATCTGTGTCCTCCATCACCAAAACCCAGAATATTGACAAGCAGAGAGATTGCCTTTGGCAAATGAGCAAGCTCAGAAATAAAGGCCAGCTTTGGACCTTTCCCCTTTAACTGCTAGAATTTTTTTTTTTTTTTCCTGCCTTAAGGCAACTGGGATTCAGCCATCAATTTGGAATAGCAAGATCTGGAAAGTTACTGCCAGTGCTTAAGGGAGATTTGTCCTTCCCTTTAAAACCTCATATTCCTCCTTGGTTTAAAAATAGAATCAAACCTCGTAAACCTAGCCTCATTTTCAGATTCTGTCAAGCCTTCTAAATTGTCAGTGCCAACAGGCTGGTTTACGTAAGTCAAAGATGGTGCAAGGCATGCTGGCTTTTGTTTATTTCAGAATTGTTTATTCTAGTGTTGCAAATTCCACTTTGATTACAGAATATTCCAAGTGGATGTGAACATTTTTTTTTTGAGGATTAAAATTCCTATAGGGTTATTTCTCAAAGCACTGTTAGTTAAATCTACACCGTAATTCCTAAAGAAATAGCCCAAGGGCACTGCAGGTAAAGTTCTGGTAACCCCATTATTAGCATTAAAATTCAGATCTCCAGAGATAATTATTTGAGCTATCAGTCATAGAGAATATAAGTCATTGAAAGGTTGTCTGATTGACCTCAGATATCTGCATGAACAGTGTGCACTTAGGTATATGCAAACATGAAACCATTAACAAGCCACTTTTTCAGGCAGAAAAATTGCTAGAAATAAATCACTTATTATTGGAAAGTAACAGAAGCTCAGTGGTATTTCTCTGACGGTGGTGACAGTTGAATGTCCAAAGGAAAAGTCAGAAGTCTTTAGAAAGGTGCACATTGACTTCTTTTTAAGGCACATTAATATTATGGTCTTTAGGAAAGTGAATATATTGGGACAGTCCCATTCTGTGTTTCTTCTGCAGTGTTTCAAGAGGGGAATTTTATTCATTGGAGGAACGCACTGGAGAAGAGCCGGGCTCAGAAGGGTGCACCCTTGGTCTCAAGTAGCTTAAGGGCAAATAAAACTATAGACTCCACTTCTAATCTGCGGGTGGGAACAGGACCTCTGCATTGTCCAGGAAAGAGAGTAACCCAAGAACACTTCTCTAGACTATCCCATTTCTAAAAATAGATGTTTAGCAATTTGACTTCCAAAGTTGATAAAATCAAAACACTGAGCTAGCTAAGGCTGTTTGTTCTTTCCTTTCCCTGAGAGAAGCAAGTTCATTCTGCTTGCTTCCAGCGTTTAGTTACCAGGTTAACTTGGTTATTTTAGGGAATGATTCTGCAGATCAATAATCCAGAAGTTAGGCTCTTAAAAACAATATCAAAGTGAGTGCCTAATGGTTATGACTAGTAGTTTAATTGATATGAAAGATCACAAGTTTCCCATGCATTGTGTGTCCCTACATATTTATCTTTAATTACTTGGTAACTGATTTAAATACCAACAAATATCTATATTTATATATTCAACATATAATTTATACATATTAAAATTATTTGACAGTATTTTTTATCTTATAAAATTGGGAGAAATGTAACTATGTGTTGGGTATATCTATACTGTTAGGGATCTCTACTAGAACAGAGAAATATTGCAGGTAGGTCAAGGAATTTTCACAGTTATAACACCCAGCCCATGCCCCTCCATAAGGCCATCTCTGGTAGCTCACTTAGCTCTTGCCTGTCATCCTTCAAGTGTGGATTTTGAAGACCTAATACCTCCCATGGCCCCTTGCTCTTTCTATACCTACCAGGCCCTACTCATTCATTCATTTCATTCATGCATCTAGTAAATATCCGAGTAGCCTAGGGCCCCTGCAGCACTCTAGGTGGAAAATACTGATACAGTTTAGAACAAAACAGTTTCCCTCCTCATGGCACTCCAACCTTTTATGTTTCTCTTCCATTCTCAGTCCTTTGGCCATTTCAAAGTGTCATTTGTACCAATACAATCGGTAAAACCACCTTGTATTTTTTTCCCTCTCTAGTTTACTTTGGCTTTGCAGATATCAATAGAAGCCAAATTCACACTTGGCATTTTTATGGCAACTTTTAACTACCGGGTTTTATCATCCAGTGAGTTTGTGTCTTAAAGCCAAAGCATTGAATTTAGTCCCCAAAACACTTCAACTCTTGAGTCCTTAAAATGTCCTCACATAAATCACTGTTAGAGAGCAGTGCTTGTTCACATACAAATTCTTTTTGAAAAAGCTTATTTTTCCCCATTATTGTAGCACTTACTTTTCTCTTGCAGACTCAAGAAGACTAGCCAACACAAGGTGACAACTGGGTCACATTCCCAGTACAGCATGTTTCCTGACCAAATGCTCCCTTTTCACAAAGACTGAGTTTTGGTGCAGATTCTGTAATGTCTCCTGGGAGACAAGACAACCAGAATGATAGACAATAGAGTGGGGAGATACTGGCATTCAATTCTCCTGAATTTTGCTGTTATTTTTCACTGAAATTTATTTAAATGAAATGCTTGGCTTTCCTTCAAAGCATGTATTTCTCCTGTTGACTTTTATTGGCAGTAAAATGGATCCCAGAGGCCAAAGAGTCGGAGATTTATAATGCCTCCTGGGAGCCTTGTTTGTTTTTCCACATCCTGTTCTGACATTGTCAAATATTAGTTTTGGCAGGACGGTGGGGGCTTGTCAGTAGCAGCTCAACAGCTCGATGGCTGTCCCATCATATATTGTCCAGCGATGGCAGAGTTGCAGAAAGTGCCCTTATCACCCAAGAAGAGCAAATTGATGGAGCTGACTCCTACAATTGCAGCAGACAGGAACGATGCACCGCATTCTGGCCGATTGCATGCGTGGTGGCAACGGGAAGCCAGTGTGGGAAAGTTCTGTAGAGTTTGCATTACCCACAGCATCCAGGGCAAGAACGATGTCCTTGGGGCCTTTTCCTTAGCCAATTTATAACACAAAGTTGTTGTATTGGATTTTTTGTTTCTGCAATAACTCTCCGAACTTCACATCTTGGTTTTGCTCATCAGGGACCAACTCTCAAAATGACCTGGGCCAAATCTAATCAGGACACAAAAGCTACAGAGAGGAGCCAGTATCCAATGTCTTTCAAAGTTAAATACAATTTAGTATTTAAACCAAAATGTGTTTCTCTGCTTCTCTGTATCAGCTCAAATAGGATGTTTTCAGAAATAGGCAGCATTATTTTGCTAGAAATAAGTACAGGTATTTAATTTTTTCAAAAGTATGTGCAGTGAATTGGGAACTCACTGCTGATGGCAATGTAAGTTGAAGTAATCATTCTGGAAGATAATTTGGTTTTCTGAGGCAGAAGCCTTTAAATACATTACATACCCTTTGATCCAGAAATGTTATTTTCAAGAAGACATAATAGCATCAGATTTTTTTTTTTCCTTCCCATACTGTGTTTTAAGCATCTTAGGATTTTCCCTCCTCTTTCTTGGGGATAAAAATAATGGAATGCCAGTTCACATCCTTGAAAACCAAAAGCTCTCTAACTGTCGCTGAAAGAAATCTCAGGGAAATAAGAAGGTAAAAATGTTCCCCTTTCCCTATAGTTAGAGAAAAGCTGATTCTGTGAATAAGCTAACACATATTCTAGTTTTTATAAAGTAGGAAAAATTGGGAATAACTAGAGAATTTTCCATTCTCACTCTCTTGTCCAATGTGAAGCCTCAAATGTACAAACCGATTCCATTTCTGTGATGAAAATTGTCCTTGAAATTGTTTTGTGAAACAGAGACATGAATACTATAAAAAAAAATCCAGTCAAGAAATAAACAGATATTTCTCCAAAGAAGACAACAAATGGCTAACAAACACATAAAAAAATGCTCCACATCAACTCACCTTCAGGGAAATACAAATCAAAACCACAATCAATACCATGTCAAATTGGTCAGAATGGCTAAAATTAACAAGTCAGGAAACAACAAATGTTGGTGAGGATATGGAGAAAGGGGAACCCTCCTACACTGTTGGTGGGAATGCAAGCTGGGGCAGCCACTCTGGAAAACAATATGGAGGTTCCTCAAAAAGTTAAAAATGAGATACTATATGACCCAGCAATTGCACTACTAGGTATTTGCACAAAGAAGACAAACATAGTGATTCAAAGAGGCGTGTGCACTCCAGTATTTATAGCAGCAATGTCCACAAGAGCCAAACTATGGAAAGAGCCCAGATGTCTACCAACAGATGAATGAATAAAGAAGATGTGGTACATATACAATAGAATATTACTCAACCATCAAAAAGAATGAAATCTTGCCATTTAAAACCACATGGATGGGGGCGCCTGGGTAGCTCAGTGGGTTAAAGCCTCTGCCTTCGGCTCAGGTCATGATCCCAGAGTCCTGGGATCGAGCCCCGCATCAGGCTCTCTGCTCAGCAGGGAGCCTACTTCCCTTCCTCTCTCTCCGCCTGCCTCTCTGCCTACTTGTGATCTCTGTCTGTCAAGTAAATAAATAAATAAAACCACATGGATAGAACTAAAGAGTATTATGCTAAGAGAAATAAGTCAATCAGAGAAAGATAAATACCATATGCTTTCACTTATATACAGTGCAGTTTGAGTACTTGAAATGTGGAACTAAATTTTAAATTTGATTTAATTTTAATGAATTTAAATTTAATAGTGTAAGTATTGAAAATAGGGGTTTTTTTTAAGCTAACATAATGAAGCTTTTATATTTTAAAAGTACTGTGTCATGTGGAATTTAAGAAATATGTGCGGAATTTAGGAAATAAAACAGGTAAACATAGAGGAAAGAAAGGAAAAATAAAATAAGATGACAATAAGGAGATAAGCAAACCAATGAAGATGCTGAACTCCAGGAAACAAACTGAGGGGTTGCTAGTGGGGAGGTGGGTGGGAGGATGGGGGTAACTGGGTGATGGGTATTGAGGAGGGCACTTATGTAATGAGCGCTAGGTGTTGTATGCAACTGATGAATCACTAAATTCTACCCCAAAACTAATAAGTTGACTAAATTTAATTTAAAGAATTAAAAAATAATAAATAAAACTGCCAGTTATCTTAACAGCAAGAAAAACAAAAGCAACAATAACAGAAAAACCCTTATTGCTGCTTCCTATGAAAGGCAAACATAAACTTGAGGGCTACAGCTCTGTTTGTCTTACTTAAATATGTGTCCCAGTAATAAAATATCAACCGGCACATCTGCTTTCTAAGAGGATGTAACAGTTTTGAGTTTTCTCCATAAGCCACAAATGGGCACATCTCCCTTTTCCACATGGTTGGAAGTAAGACTGATCCACAACATTGCTGGATTCTAGAATTACATTGAAAGTTTTAGAGACTTTTAAAATTTTATATTAACTGTATCTGAACAGAATAATCAGAAAAGTTGATGAAAAGATTTGAGCTCATGAATGCTCATTGAGAGTTACTGAGAATAGCAGAGAAAATCAGCCACGGTCCTGACGGTTTGACCATTTGGGCAGGTCAGTCACAGCATCCTAGAGACCAGGCAATTGCAGTACATCTCCCAGACCATTGGAAATGTACCATGTGTCAAAGAAAAAATAATGCAGGACACTGAACTCTAAGCACAGAGCAGAAAGATGAAAAATCAATGTATGCAAAGTGGTTGGCCCTGCCTAGCAGAACTACAGGTGATTTAGGTCTTCTGTTCCCTTACATTCTTCTGAATTATCCACTCCTCCTACAATGAATGTGATTTTCTTTTATAATTAGAGAAAATTACTAAAGTATCACAAGAAAACCCAACAAAATATTTATAAGCATCCCAGTATTTCGGGGTCATATACCAAAGTTCTACTTGACTTTAGGTCTCTTTTTATATTCAAAAGATGTCAAATGGGAAGTTGATTTAGTTGTATCCAAACGTGATTTCTGTCTTTCTCTGGAATACTCTGCCTTCCTCTAAAGGGCATCGTTTGTGAAAAACTGGACTTTTCTCTACCAGTTGTTTTCTTCAATATGCAAGAAGTCTATCCTGCTTAAAAATCAGTGTGATTTTTCAAAATGCCATTCCCTTCTCTCGTTGTCAAAATAATCAGAAATGAATATACCTACTGAAGACTGTAAAACTGTATAGAATATATAGACCAAATTGTGAGCCTACAGAATTCTAAAATCAGTGCCAATGTCCTAGTTTTTCAGAGACCTGAGAAACTACAGAAGGCACACTTAATTTATGAAGCAGTTTATTAACTCTATGCAGCATGCCATCCCTAAAGCAGCTTCTTTAGGGGAAGATGAAACTGTCCAGATGCGGGGTCATAGTACAGCACCCAGAGGTCTATTCACTAGCTTCTATCTACCCGTTATTTTTCATTCTGGTGCAGCTGGCATTCCCCCAGAGATCAAGAACGTTTCCCAAAGCGATCATCTCCACGCTGTCCTCACAGGCTTCTGCACTGGTGATGTCTCTCTGAGGGAGTCATCATGCTGGTTGGCAGTTTTTATCCATATATTTTTCTTGTTGGATGTCTTGGGTGACTATGTCTGGTGCCCCTTCTGCAGACTTGTCCTTGAAAGAGGAGGCTGATGGCGGAGGGTCCCAGAGGCTACAGGAATTGAGCAATAAAAGCGAGAGGAAAGGCCCATGTGGGCAACAAGGCATGAAACGTTGAGAACGCAGTGGAGTGGGGCTCCTGTGTCTTATCAGACTTAGTTTCAGGGGATACTGGAGTTCAGCAAGAAAGAATTTTCCTAAAATTAGAAAGAAAAAATTTACCAAACCAAGACTGCCTTCATAGGTAAACCCCACATTCTCACCGGCAAATGGTTATAACATGCACCAGACAGTGTGCAGATTTTGAGCAATTGAGCATTGCCTGCATGTGGTAAAGGGAGCATCGAAGCAGAAATATTGTGCCAATAGATTTACGAATGTATGAATGTTAAATATGAACGAGGGTTGGCTGTGTTAGGAGACCAATCCTATAAGAAAAAAAAAAAAGGTTTGTGGGGGAAATTAGTCTTGGCCAAGGGCTAAAGAAGAATCTGTCATTTTTAACTCAGAAAAAAAAGAGACATTATAAATGCAATTGATTTCTTCCTATAGTTTTTTTTTTTTAATGTATGGATCCATTTCCTTTATATCCCGATTGGCTAAAAATTAATGAGGACATTAATAGAATGACTAACAAACTTGTTCCTGTTAGTCTCATCTGTCTAGACATTGTGGCATGTGTCACTGAATTAGTCACCCCTTACCAAAGCTTGTGAGGACTTGACAGCGCCCCGGTGGGCCCCCAGGAATGGGTCCAGACCCAGAAGGAGGACTTCAGAAGTGCATGAAGGAAGAAGCAGTTGTCAGTTTTGTGCAAATACAAAGAAAAAAAACAAAAACAATAATAAGCAGAGCAAGAGAAAATGCGGTCACTTAGAACCAGAATGTCCGCAGTTGTGTCTGTTACCCACTTGTAAGTCATGTTCAGGAGTGACTGAAAGAGGGGAGAGGGGCACACAGACGAGGATCATCAGGAAACACAGACCCAGGTCACTGCCAGAAGAGTTCTGAGCAGACAATGGAGCGCGGCATGTGAAGGGTCTGCCGGGGTGCATAAGAGACGCATCTGGAGATTACGGTGTGACCCAGAAAACGTCCCCCGAACGGTACAAAATTCCTGGTTTCTGGACCCTGCAAATGTACTTTATGTGGCAACAAGGGACTTTGCATGCGAATGTGATTAAGAATCTTAACATGGAGAGATTATCTGGGACTATCGACGCAGCTCCTAGATGTAGTCATATGTCTCTCCGTGAGGGGCACGTTGAGGGAAATCCACGTGCATCTAGAAGAGGAAGAGACAATGTGACCGCAAGCCACTGGAGTGATGTGTCACAAATCAGGGGACACTGGCAGCCACCAACCGCCAGAGGAGCAAGAAAGAGATTCTCCCTAGAGCCTCTGGAGGAAGTACAGCCCTGCAGACGACTTGATTTCGACCTAGGGATACCAACATTAGACTTCTTCTCCAGAACTGTGAGAGAGTAAACGTCTGCTGTTTTAAGCTACCGGGTTTATGCGGATTTGTTACAACGGCCACAGGAAACCGGTGCAGTTGTCTCTGCGGCTCCATGTCTGAGTATCTGGAATTGACCATAATCGTCCACTTGAGTATGAGTCTAATTGTCTTCTAACCCTTCCGTTATTATAAACACACAGGTCTTAAGATCACAGTGGAATATAGGGGGAACGACAACAGTGCCCCAGAGCTCAGGCACTGGGCTCCAAGAACTCGATAGCAACAGGGTCCCTGTCATTGAGGACAAAAAACCCACAAGGACACTGTGGTTCATGGGTATTCTGTAAACCTTCATTTGGTCACATGCAGAGGGAAGCCCCTGAGGGCTGCAGGGGTAGGGTGAGATGATTCTGGCATTGAGGACGGGAAGGGTAGGAGGGGGAAAGAGAGGCGGGTTGTATCCATCCCCTGCTGTACAGCTCTAATAAAATGCAGCTACGGGCAAATGCCAGCTTTATATCGGGCTCTCGACAGACTGTTTAGCCTACGGTAACCAGCACCATATTACTATACTCTCGCTCTGTACATGGGAAACTGGGTCTCAGAGAAGTCAAGTAATGAACCTGGGATCAATACCGCAGTAGAAATGCAAGCCGAGACTCGTCCAGTTCCAAAACCAGCGCTCCCTTTTGGTTTGACCACTCGGGATTTCCTCCTCCACCTGCCTCCCAGGGCTGCTGTAAGGCACTGACAAGGCAGGGCCGGCTCAGTGCCACCCCTGTGAGGGCAATGACACAGGATTGTTACGATAAAATGTTAAAAACAGCAGCACACGCACTCAATGGAGAGTTGTTTTCTGACACGTTAATTCTTTCAGAGTAAAGCAGAGAGCCCGTGACTAATGGGACCCCGTGTGATTGGAGCCCCCTCCCCTGCCACAGGAGTTCTGCTCAGAGAAGAGCCCTTGGAGGTTCTGCCTCACCTCAGTTCTGGAACCTACTCTCTGGCCAGATTTTTCTCAGACGCTCATCCGCAGTGGTGCTTAGGGCATGGACATGCCTCCATTGTTTTGAACGCCTTATTTTTTAATGTCTTACCTCTTCTGGCTTCAGTTTAAAAACCTCTGCGTAGAAACACCACTTCAGAACCCGTCAGAGGGAGGTCCCACCACTGGCTGGGCTGGACTCCTCACGCATCCCCTCACACACAAATCCTCTGGCCGCAGGCTTTTGTTTGCTGCCTGGAAATTTCTTTACATAGCTATCCCTTTTGAACTTTTTTAGCCATTCCAGATCTCTTTAACCAAACAGAACACACCCTTCTTCTTGTGGTCCTTCTATAAAGGTGTCTCTTTCCTCAACATCAGCCATTACCTGGGAGTCCTGGAGAGACCACCCTCTCTCTCTCTTCACTGCTCGGCCAATTGTCCTGCCTCCTCATGCCATTGTCTTCTGTCCTGCCTTGATGACCCAATCCCTGTTCAGAGCGAATCCATTCTCCATATTGTTGCTATGTCATCTTGGTTCGTCCCTTGATGCCCTGTCTATTCTCGCCCCCCCCACCACTTTCCATTTCAGTTCGTCTTCTGAGATTTTGGCAAAAGAAAAATCTATATGAAGTCTTGAAAGAGGATCCATTGTTCCCATACAAATATTGCAGTTGGGATCTTTCTGGATCTTTCCTTGTCCTTGACAGGTATTGTTTCAACCACACGAGCCCATCTATGGTTCCTTGAACAAAGCATGCCCTCTCCTGTCCTGGCCCGAGACATTCCCTTTGCCTGAAATATTCTTCCCCTGCTCCCCTAGCCAGGCTCCCCAACTCTCCACTAAAGCCGTCTCTCAGGGAAGCCCGTTCCGACTCCTTGTCAGAAGAGCTGCCCCCTCTCTCGACTCTCAGTGAGCCAACCCTGACCCTCACTGCAGTATCCACCACCTGCACTGAAATGACTGGTTCTATTTCTCTTTCCACCATTAAGACCTTACCTGCAGGCGCTCCTGACCACCATTCCTGGCCTGTAAAAATATCTCCCAAAGTTCTGTGGAATAAACAAATAGATACATGGCTCAAATACATATTGCTCCACAGATAAACCAACCAGATTATGTCCCACTTGCGTTTAAGAAAGATGAGGACATTGGGGAGGGTACATGTTATGGTTAGAAAAAAATTAACAAAATTTTTAAAAAAATTTTAAAAAAGAAAGATGAGGGAATAAAGTGGGTTAAAAATGATAGCACGGTGAAGAACATGGTGGGAAAGGCTAGGTAGCAAGAACAGGGAACCATATTAACAAAAAAGAAAAAAAATTGGATTCATTAAGAAGTGATTCTTAAGAAGGGAAGTTAACTTTGTTCTAAAGGTGGTTCCTCCCTCTAGTCAATGACCAAAACAGCACCCTCAGTTGCCTCGTGTTAAATTAAGTAGGCTGCTACTCCACGATCGGCAGGCGGTCACAGAAAGAAGCAATTAGGAGTCCTAAACAGCAAAGATGACATACCCTTGGCTGCAGTGCTCGCCTATGAAACTCTTTCTGCTTTTCCTCTAATTAAAAGGGACCCAATTTCCCTCTTTAGTATGCCAGATATACAACATCCTTGTAATTGAAAGGAATAAAAATGTACTTTTTCTTCCCCACACTGCACAGCTGATGCAGAGAGGCGGACAGCGCCTCCTGACAAGTGTGCCCAGAGCACTCTAGAGAGAGGACAGCTGACAAGGGTTCAGGAGGCATGGCTCTGCATCCGTACTTCTTTGCACTGCACTTGTAAGACTCAATGCTGTCTCTGTGTTTCTATGTTTAATGAAGGAAGTTTCAAGGGGCGAAAGGTTTGGCTTATGTATTTCAACCCTGGCTGCTTATCTTTAATGAAACTCTGGTTTTCAGTATCTCGCTTATGCCATCCACTGGAGCTGAGATTTTCCACTCAATGCTTTCATTCCTTTCTAAAATCAGCAGCCCATCCTCACAATATTTTAAAAAGTGAGGCCCTAAAAAAAAAAAAAAAAAAAAAAAAAAAAAAGTGAGACCCTGGCACGTATTGCATGGAGCACTGGGTGTGGTGCATAAACAATGAATTTTGGAACACTGAAAAAAAATTAAATTAAAAAAAAAATAAATAAATAGAGACCCTGGGACAAGCACAGGATAGAGGTTCACACTCTAAGTCTTGCCTGAACACATAGTCAGCTTCTTCTGCCCCCAGTAGGTCCTGGGTGAATTTATGTCACCTGCTGGGCAGGCAGCCAAGATTGCCTTTCCTTCTCAGTCAGGATTAGAAGGAAGGAAGCCACTGGGCAGAAAGCCAGACCTGCCACCCTGTCTATGACCCCCCTCCAGTAAACATCTTCACAGTATTAGATCAATATTCTTTTCTTGATTTTTATTTCCAGCTGGCCCTTTTTGCCTGGAGGTGGAATGGTTGCCCTCATCATTCTGATATTGCTACACAACCTCTAACTCAATTTTCGAAATGTCTCCTTCACTGAGGAGCTGAATCCTTTATTTAAAAGATTGATATTGGCAAGTCAATAAATAGTTAACCCAATTTCTGAAATGGCCTACAAGACGAAAACGTTTGCATTTCTGTCTGTCATTTTTATTTTTTAAGTAGAATGTGAATGATAATTAGACCAACATGGGATCTCTCTCCTGCAGCAACTGACTCACAAAATGTGTAAGTAATGACAGAAATTCACATACTGAAGGCTTTTCCTGCTTAGCGGAAAGAAGAGAAATCAACCCTACTAAGATGAAAACCCTACGTGCATTCTTTGGTGAAATTTTGACCAATAGATTGCTAAGTTATTACAGCTTGTGTTTCTTGTGTTAAGTGGTGGTGGTTCTTTGGGGTTCTTTGAATGAGTTTTTCCACATAAAACACTCATCACCATGCCTGGCTCATGGTGCTTGTGAGGGCTGATGGATTTAGGAAGAACATAGAGAGACTTATTGACCAATAGACATACCTTAAGAACACAGGAGGCAAGTAAGACAGGGTAAAAATCAGATTCAAAGAGAGATTTTCCCTAATACTTTAGAAGCCCAAAAAGTATAATACCACCAGTCTTCTCCCAATCCCATGACCTCTTGGGATTACGTGACAGTAAGTGCAGTGGCAAGAGTTCCCGACTTCACCCTTGCATGAGGCCACTTCAGGTTCCTACCACCATCTGCAGGACTGAATAGATCAGCAGAGTTGGGTCCCATCTGGGCAGTTGTGGAAGGATTATTGACATTCTAGAGTAATTAACTTTGGGGCTTCTGGGTGGTTCAGTTCATTAAGAATCCTACTCCTGATTTTAGCTCAGGTCATGACCTCAGGGTCATGAGATTGGCCCCACATGGGCTCCGCGCTGGGTGTGGAGCCTGCTTAAGATTCTCTCTCTCCCTCTTCATTTGCCCCTCCGGCCTTTCTAAACAAACAAGCAAACAAATAAATAAAATGAAGTAATTAATCTTATAACAACAGAAAACAGAAAGACCTACTAAGAAAGTCATTTTATAAAAACCTTCCCAGTCAAAGCTGTTCTACCATGAGGACCCTAGCAGGAGAGGAGACAGCTAGAAATTTGAAAAATATTCTAACTGAATTTTTGGATCTTCTCACATTTTAATGTTAGTGTTTTTTTCATGAAAGGAATGTTTTTCAATAACTACTTTGAATGTAAATGGACTAAATGCTCCAATCAAGAGACAAAGGATGTCAGAATGGACCAAAAAAAAAAAAAAAAAAAAAAAAAAAAAAAGAATCTATAATATGCTATTTACAAGAGACTCATTTCAGACCCAAAGTCACCTGTGTATTGAAGGATTGAAAGTGAATTGATGAAGAAACATTTATTATGCTACTGGCTGTCTAAAGAAAGCCAGAGTAGCAATACTTACATTGACATACTAGACTTTAAAACAAAGACTGTAATAAGAGACAAAGGACACATATAATAATTATAATGACAATCAAACAGAAAGATAAAACAATTATAAATATTTATGCCACCAACATGGAGCACCCAATTATATGAAACAATTAATAACAAACATAAAAGAACTAACTGGGGGACGCCTGGGTGGCTCAGTTGGTTAAGCCGCTGCCTTTGGCTCAGGTCATGATCCCAGGGTCCTGGGATCGAGTCCTGCATTGGGCTCCTGGCTCAGCAGGGAGCCTGCTTCTCTCTCTGCCTCTGCCTGCCACTCTGCCTGCTTATGTTCTCCCTCTCTCTGACAAATAATAAATAAATAAAATCTTAAAAAAAAACAAAAGAACTAACTGGTAAAAATACAATAATAGTAGGGGACTTTAACACCCCCTTACATCAATGTACAGATCATCTAAGCAGAAAATGAACAAGGAAACAATGGCTTTGAATGACACTGAAGCAGATGTGTAGTCATAACATTCCATCCTAAAACAGCAGAATACACATTCTTTTGAAGTGCACATGGGACATTCTCCAGAGTAGATGACATATTAAGTCACAAATCAGGTCTCAGCAAATACAAAAAGATTGAAGTCATCCCATGCACCTTTTCTGACCACAAGAAACTTGACATCGACCACAAGGAAAAATTCTGGAAAGACCACAAATACCAGAGGCTAAACAACATGCTATTAAACAATGAATGGGTGAACCAGGAAATCAAAGAAGATATTTTCAAAATATGTGGAAACAAATGAAAATGAGGACAGCCCTCAAGAATGTTCGCCATCCAACAAATGGGCAGTCTCTGAATTCATAGAAATGGCAAGCAGACATTTACTATAAATATAGACTCTCATGGTAGTTCAAATTCTGCCTTTGTAGTGAGTTGACTGGTGGCCCCCCAAAGGTTGTGTCCATGTCCCAAACCCCAGAACCTGTGACTGTGACCTTATTTGGGAAAAGAGTCAATACAGATATAATGTAGTTAAAGAGGTTGAACTGAGGTCATCTTGGATTATCTGGGTGGGCTCTAACTACAATGACAAGTGTCCTTATAGGGACACGAAGAGGGCCATGTGAAGACAGATGGATAGATTGGAATGATGCAGTCCAGGCCCAGGGGAGCCACCAGGAGCCACCATTACATGGGGGAGGCATGGAGCAATGCTTCCCTAGAACCATCAGAGGGGATTTGGACTTCTGACCTCCAGAAGTGGGAAAGAATAAATTTCCATTGTTTTAAGCCACCCAGTGAGTGGTCAGTTGTTACCACAGCCCTAGGAAATGAATACGGCCACCATCTGCATCCTTCCACTACCTGGCCTAATGTCTAAGCTGGAAGGCAGCCAGGGCCACGCTAGGTGGGATTTCATAGCTGTCAGGTAACTGAATTGTTGCCAAAGAAGCGAGCATTCTTAGTTGTCAACGAGTCTCAACATGGAGACCCATGAGAAGTGAGAGTGGGTTGAAGCAGCCTAACATGGCAGCTGTCACTATTGTAGGAACACAGTCGGAAGAGCAGCAGAGAAGCAGGAAGGTGGGACAGATGCCTCAAATCAACCAGAAAAAAGATAGAGCCCCTTAAGAGGCATGTAAAAAATCATAAAATACTGTCATAGCCCTAAAAAGAAATCCACGACTGCTTTGTTAAAGGAAACTCTGGGGAGGATGTTATTTGTTGTGGACTTCATCAAAGCGCGAGGACATCCTGACTCCTGAGTCACCAAGCTTCCAAATATGCCTTAGATTCGAGGTAAAATCAGCCACAACGACTGCCTTGCCTCCAAGATGGCCACATAAGAGCATCCCAATGAGCTTTGCATAGAAATGTCATAGGTTACCCTGTATACTTCTACTCTATAATGTAAAAGCAGAGTTTGTTAGACTTTCAGCAAATGTATTCTACTGAGTTGAAATATTTTTTAAAAGATGACATGCAAAGATTCCAACTGGGACACAGCTTTAGATGATAACGGTCTTATTTTTATAAATCTTTAATTAAGATGCTTTGAGTGTCCTTGGTGTGTAGGGACTATTTGTGGAAGACTTTGAGCAAATCAGTAAAACTTTTCAAAATCTCCCTTAAACCTTTGGTGTATGTGGGTTTAAGCAGACTGAGCATATACTGGGTGTGCCTTCTTCTGTTACCAACCCATCACTCAGACCCCGGGGACTGGGACACACATCATCCTAAAGCATGGATGAACGGGACCTCACGTCTACATGTTGTTTTCAGAAACATCCATTTTACCACATTTTCTGTAGAACAACAGAGCTTTTTGGAACCAAGGAATTGCCCAAAGGAGCAAGGTTTGCCATCGTGAGATCCAAACAGATTTCATCCCGAGAAACAGGGAATATTTCCATCTCCGTCCTGCCTCTCCCAGGTCTCACTGATGCCAGTGGGGTGTGTACCCGAGCTGAGCGGTAGCGAACTGAAGCACTGGCCAGGGGCTGAGAGAGACCCCCATGAAGTCTGCACAGGTCCTTTTTGGAAATGCTGGCTTGCTGTCACCTGAAAAGGCAGACTCTTAATGCTGCTTGGGCTTCAAATTCTGTTGAAAGTAAACTAGGTCAGATCCTAGGAAAAATTACATATGATTATATCTGCAAAACTGTCTTCACATAATCATGAGAACTTCCAAGTATCATAAAAAGATACAGGCCATTGAAATTATCACATTGCTGAGGAATGCCCTTGCCTCATTCCGCTCTCCTAGCCAACAGCATCTTAGGAGATGAGGAAGGAATAAAGCCTGCGGGATTGAGAAGAAACAGTGCTGGGGCAGAAATAATCAGGCTCCATGTCTCTCAGCTGTCAATCACGGACAGTCACTCTCTACTACACGGAAAGGAAGTGGGGGAAAGGTACCTGGGTTTGTGATTTTGTACTTTAGTTGTGGAAGATAAAGAGCATTGACAGACCAGTGGATCGTGCAATCACAAATGTCCTCAGGCAAGCACCCTGGAAAACTGCAGATAACAAGAAAGTAAGTTGCTGTCAATAAATCACATTTTGGGGTATGTCCCAGCCTCCATAAAGGTTCAGCCAAATGTTCTAGCTTTACACATCGATAAAACAACCCCATGACTGATGCTCAGAGTTCTCACTGAAGGCAAAGGGCACAAAAGGTCATAACATTCCATCCTAAAACAGCAGAATACACATTCTTTTGAAGTGCACATGGGACATTCTCCAGAGTAGATGACATATTAAGTCACAAATCAGGTCTCAACAAATTTAATAAACACAGAATAATCAGTGTAAGAACACAGAAAAATTGATTTAATATGGTTCCCAAATATTCCCATGCAACGTCCGAAAAGCAGAGGGGATTGCACTGAAAGGTCTGTCAGCTGCTCAGAAAGCCGTACTGTCAGGTATCTTTCTGCCCAGTTTTGCCAGACAATGAAGGACCCTTATTTTCGTAGACAAGAAAATGTTATTCACAGACACTGGAAGAATAAGTAGGTGGTTGAGGAAACACAATTTGGGCCTGATTCAAATGTTATTTTTAAGCGTCAGCCTGAAAACGCTTCTGGTTGCTTAGAGAACATTTGGCTCCTGGATTAACGAGGTATGCTTTGTGGATTGCAATAGAAGGAATCTGAAAAGGTGATGTTTATACAATGCCAGTGAGGGTTCACTAGTATTTCCTTGTTCCATCTTTGGCCCTGGTTTTACCTCCCAGAGAGGCTGAGTAGCAGACAGAGAGGATGGGAAGCATGTTCGGGGCAGCCATGCAAGTATCGGGATGAATAAAATGTGACGTTCCAGCCACTAAATGCAGGAGACATACGCTGAGGTTTACTTGGCAGGGCTCCTGATGGGACATTTCTAACCTCATCTGCCTGTTTAAAAGGTCTGGCATTACAAAACTGGGGAGATTTGTTCCGGTTGCAGAAGCCAAGCAGCATTACCCCCATTTGCTTGCGAAGTTTCTTTCACTCTGTGGGTGTCTGACTGTGTTCAAATGAGTCCTGATCCGATTGATGATTCCAAGCTTTTAATTAAGCCAAGATTCAGGCCCTGCCCCTGAATAATTTAACGAAACTATACCCTTGAGGGCAATGCTTATTTAAATAAACAAGGCTGTGTGAACTCAAACGCCCATTTCCAAATAGTATGCAACAGAGCAGTTCATAATTAAAAGGATCTCTACTTTACATAACCTAAAAGATTGTTTGGGAGTCTGTCATGGGTGCTCGATACAAAGCGAATGGACCACAAATATTCAAATGGGGTTAACTCGTGAAACAGAAAGTCCTATTCTAGGTGGAAAATAAGAGGTTGTCATAGCAAATAGGTCATAGGTTTTATGTGATGATTAATACCTAGACAGGGTCAGCAGATCCCAGCAGGGTCACAGCTCACAGACTGTGATTTGTTCATTTAGCCCATGGGTTCTTTCTTTATTGTCGGTGCTTCTGCCAGTCTTTTACCCTAAAACGAATGCTCTCTCGTTATTTAGAAAACTGAGTTAGATTCAAGATCACCACTTCTAAGCATGAACTTGTGCAAGTAACTTAATCCCCCGAATCTTGACTTTCTCAACTATCCAATGGAATTGCCTCCCTCCCTCATAGAGTAGGGATGGGAATACAGTTAGAGTACTTCCCAAGGATATACAGTATATAGTATGATTTTAAAAGTTCATTTAGAATTAAGCGTGTGTGCCAATTAAAATCCTCAGCAGACTTATTTTCGCAGCTACGTATCCATCATTTCCATTTGTAACAAGGGGACTTAGAGAAGTTGTAGTTTCATAGGACGATTAAGCATTAATAGGTTAAAAGTTTCCTCGGAAAGAAAAGAAGTCACACGTGGAGAGTCTGATTGAAACCCGCACTGGCTACCACCTCTTAGGAGGCTGCCGGCGTGCTCGGATGCGTGGTTGGCGACCCTGTGGCTTTATTTCTCCTCATGTTCCAGTTCAAGCCCCATGCAGAGATTCCCCACAGTGTGCCCACACCTGTGTACTGGATTTCACTGTCCTTGGTTTTTCACTCCTCACAAAGATCTTTAGGGTATTATGGACTCGGTATTTTAAAATGAGAAACCAGCTACTCAAACCATTTGAGGGCTCTCCCAGATTGCACCCGTGGTGAAAGGAAAACCAGCGTCCAACCTTTGTATCCATCTTGAGGGCAAGTTTACATGGTCTACAGGCAGAAGCCAGGGACCGAGGACCCCACAAACAACCCAGGGCTCCACCTCTGTGTGTCTCTGCTCTCTCACACGGCAGCCCCACGCCTCACCTATCCACTGCCTGTCTAGGGCTGGCCCCTGAAATTGGGCCGACGCCCCAGTGCAGCCCTTCCCCGTGGCTGCGCCCGCGCTCCGGGCTCACTTCTCGCTCCGCCACCCCACCCTGTCACCACTCGTCCGTTCTTCTACCGTGGCTCTTCCTTCCTCCACTGGGGTCCCCACAGCCCACCCACTGCTGGACTTTCTCCTATGCGGATTTCAGACCAGAATTAAAGTTCGTGTCCTCACCAAAGCCTTCTTGACTCATTCTAATGGCATCAGAGCCTACCATCTCTCATAACGCCTCATATTTTCCCTCAGTTGAGTTTTTCCCCATCTCTACTTACATATGTGTGAGTAGCTAGATTGACAGATAGCTACAGAGGGTATAGACACAGATGATGATAGATGGATAGATAGACAATGGATGGATGGATGAATGGATGGTGGATTGGTGGATGGATAGATATGTGGATGGATAGATGGATGGATGGAATGATAGATAAATAGACAGATAGATAGATCCTGCTGACTCTTTACTCTGCAGAACCCTGATTATTGCTTCTCTGTATGGTATAATGGCTCAATAAATGAGCCTTCTTAGTTAGAAAAATACCCCTAGAGGAGCCTGGGTGGCACAGTTGATTAAACATCAGACTCTTGGTTTCCTCTCAGGTCATGGCCTCAGGGTTCTGAGATTGACTTGGCCCACGTTGGGCTCCACGTTCGGGGGGAGTCTGCTTGAGATTCCCTCTCCCTCTCCCTGTGCCTCCTACATGCACACTCTCTGTCTAAAATAAATAAATAAATCTTAAAGGGGAAAAAAAAACACAAAAAAATACCCCTATGCTCTGAATCTGATTTTCTGCCCCAGTTTTCCTGGGCCCTCTTATCTTTGTCTGTACATCCCTGCGTGAAATTCTGCTCCAAGACTTCTCTGGTCTCACTGTGGACACAGGTGCAGGGGTTATTGTCAGAAAGTGAAAAAACTGTGCATCTCCTCCATGAAACAGTTTTGGAGTGCTACCTCTGTTTATGTAAGAGTTTAGATTTTCATAGGTATTTCCTTTTCCTGGTAAGTTCCATATGACCTACATGTGTCCCCACTCTCGCTCACTCTGCCTTCATTCCTTGGAGATGTGAGGGGAGCAAAAGTCCAAGCCCAATGAGGACACTGAAAGAGAAACATTTTAGTGTCTCATCTAGACCCATGGGAGCAAGATACAAAGGCACTAGAGGCCCCTCACTTTCTGCTCCTGAACAGGTTTAAACTGAAACTGTCCTCTTATTACCTTTGGTTCATACAAAACTCTGAAAGATATGTTTTAAGAAACGTGTTTTTCTCTGTCATCCAAAATTCTGCATGAAGATCAGATGAATCCTGTGAATTATTTGACTTTTTGTCATTTGAACACCTCTTGGTAAAATAAATAGGCACTGGGCATGCTCAGTGGGAAACTCACAAGGGGAAATTACTTAGAAATTAGTTTCAAAAACCAATTTAATTTAATAGCTTAAATAAAACCCCATAAAACTTGAATTTATCCAAGGCATTAAAACTGAGAACTAATGAGACTTAAAAAAATAAAATAAAATTAGGATAGGGACACTGCCAGGCTCAGTGAAGGGCTGTTAGGAACTAACAGGTTACATCATTATAATATTCTCATGATTTCATCTGCAAGCTAGATAGCAGTGCACTTGGGCATATGCAGGGAAAACATGATAAAACATCACTTTTTTTTTTCCATGAGGCAGTTGCTCATGAGGTGTCTAAATGTCCCTGTCTCTTTCACACCATTTATATTCTGGATGCTGTCACTCTCAGAACATGTCCCCCTTTCCCTCATAATTCTGCCTCGGACAAAATGAGCCTTTGTCCTTTGAAGTCAATATTCCCACTAAAAAATGTTTAGATCGATCAATATGATTCTTCTTTTCATGTTGATTTACAGACATTCTAGACCATGTTAGCCACCAAAAGGAAACAGACTTGAAAAATGTGAATTCACCCAAAACGAGCTTATTTGGTTGCTTTCCCCAGTTCAGTGGATGGAGACTGCTCTGCTTCCAAGCATCCAAGCTCCAGTCTCCTAGGATTCATGGTCTAGCCACCTTCCTCCGGTCACACGATGCTGCAGGGCCTTGCTAGCTCTAACATCCTGGTGGGGTTCTGGTTCAACTTCTCCCTCCCTGGTCCTCTTCCCACCCTCAGCCTGGTGCGTGGTCCTGCTCCTGTGGGAGACTGAGTTCCAACCTTCACCATCTCTCCTGAGGTTCGGGCTTGTTGCCCCATTTCTCTGCTCTCCACCCAGCTATCCACATGGTCCTATGACACCAAACTTGGGTTTGTTTCTTATCTGTCAAGTTCCTCCTGTGCAGTCCCACTTCCCCCAGGACAACAGTGAGAGCTTTATCCACTTTACACACCCCCTGTGCACTCCCCATGCTGGCCACCCTCAGTCCCCAGGCATGCCAGGAGTCCTCCTACCTGGGAACTCTTGCCTTCTGATTTGCCTGCAAGGTTCTTCCCCTTCTCACTTGCTCTCTTGCCTCCTTCCTTTAGGTGTTGGTTCAGACGCCACCTTCTCTGGCCCCTCTCCCTGACAGTTTGAACCTTGGTCTGGCCTATGTCCCTCCCCTCTTTGGTTATTATCCTTGCTGCTTACCTGCCCTTGGCACACTTTAGATATGACTGGAGCTTCCTGCTTGGTGTCTGTCTCCCCTCTGTGATGGCAGGGTCCCATGGGAAGGAAAACTTGTTTTCATCCCATCTGCAGCCCCTGGACTTGGAGTGGAGTTCACACAGAACACTTGAGTATATGTTTTTTCAAATAAATGTACCAACAAAAGGAACTCAGCAATACAACCATACGGGAGTAGACCCAAACCCAACCACTATCTCCTCTCCTTGGAGAACTTACTCAGAAGGTTTGTCTCAGCCAAGACCTCCCCTTCTTACCTGAGGTACAAGTGAGAAACCACCCACTCCCCGCCACTCTCTGTCCCAGCTTTGGTCTTCAAGAAGACATAAATTTTAGGAATTAAGAGAATAATCCAGCTAATATCAAAGGCTTAGAATTATGTTTTCTTAATTGATATTTTTATCAACATGTCTCTCCAGGAAAGTTTTTTCCCTTAACTTAGTCTTTTTAGATTTTTTCCCCTTAAATCAGTGTATGTTTAAGTCTGTGTTCATAATGTGGAGGCCGGGAAAATTAAGGGCATCCCACCTCGAGTTTAGCATTAACACAAGTACAGCCATTTTAGCTTCAGCAGCCATCTCAGGTCCCTGTGACCAAGGGCTGAACTTTCCCCTTCTTTACTTTAGTTCCAGGGACCCCCACCCTGCTTTAGTTCCAGGGACCCCAACCCTGCTTTAGTAACAGGAATACCTAACCCTGTAAACACTTACAGGAAAAACCACTATACCTAACCCTGTAAACACTTCTAAGAAAATACCTAACCCTGTAAATAGCCCGGCAACAGCTAATCAGCTTACTGCAGAAAAGTCTGAAACTTCTTCTCCCCCACCCCCAGCCTCTTGTCATGACCCATAAAAACCCCTGCCTTAACTAGCGTTAGGGTCCAAGTCCCTACTCCACTGTGTCAGGTATACTTGGGCCCAAGCTTAAGCTTGTCAGATAAACCTTCGTGTGATTGCATCGGTGTTGGCTCCTTGGTGGTCTCTCAAACACGAAAACTTGGCCATTACACATAAGTGTTCACTTAAGTCTGATGATGTCAGCATCGTGTGGGGCAACATCTCCCTGGACCTCCTCTCCCAGCCCTTTTCTGTGTCATCCATGTGTCCTTCGTAAAAAGTTGGATCTGACTTTTAATCTAATCAGGAAACCTTAAATCAAGCAGAGAAAGACAATTATTACATGCTTTCATTCATATGTGGAGCATAAGGAATAGCACGGAGGACCTCAGGGGAAGGGAGGGAAAATTGAATGGGAAGAAATCAGAGAGGGAGACAAACCATGAGAGACTCTGAACTCTGGGAAACAAACTGAGGGTTACAGAAGGGAAGGGTTGGGGGGATGGGGTAACTGGGTGATGGGCATTAAGAAGGGCACGTGTTGTTATGACCGTTGGGTGTTATATGCAACTAATGAGTCGTTGAACACCACATCTAAAACTAATGATGAGCTATATGCTGACTAACTGAACAAGAAAGAAAGAAAGAAAGAAAGGGGGGGGAGGAAGGAAGGAAGGAAACCTTAGTCTTTTCAGTAGAGACTATGATTGTGTTTGTTTACTTTTTAAAAGATTTTATTTATTATTTGTTTGAGAGAGAGAGAGAGCACAGGTGGCAGGGTGGGGGGAGAGGTAGACGCAGAGGGAGAAGCAGACTCCCTGCTGAGCTTAGAGCCAGAGGTGGGACTCAGTCCCAGGACCCTGAGATCATGACCTGGACAGAAGGCAGCCACTGAACTGACTGAGACACCCAGGGACCCCTCTTTGTGTACTTTTAATGAGCGATATATTTGGATTTATTTCTACCATATCAGTTTGTACTTCCAATTTCCCTGATTTTCTGTTTCTCCCCCCCGCCACCCCGCTTTGCATTTTTGTTCTCATTTCATTCCTTTTTTATTAGTGTAGAATATCCTTTGTGTTTATCATTTTCACAGTAACATCAATATCTAAAATTAAATCTCTATCTTTACCATATTAATAGATAATTGGCCAACATTAGAACCTCTAACTTAGGTCATATTCTCTATGACTTATGTGCAATTGTTAACATGTATTCCATAAATATTGCATCTAGGGTCATGTATGAAGAAGCCTCTAATTTTCTTTTTGTGTAACAACCTTGCTGGATTTCACTGTGAGGGTTGTTCTGGCTTTACAAAATTAGTTTACAAGTGTTCTGTCTCTCTGTATTCTGTTTCTTCTTAATTGTTTATAATTTCTTAGTGAGGCATGTGAGTCTTGAGTTTCACTGAAGAATACATTTAGATACAAATTCAAGATAAGGACTGTTCATATACTCAACTTTGCCTTATACAGTTTTCTAAATTGCATTTTCCTAAAAAGTTAGGTTTCATTTAAATTTTCACATGTCTTGGCATACTCTTTTTCTTAATATAATTTCTTAATTCAATTTTTACAAGTTATATTCTCCTGTTTTCATTCCTGATGCTGAGTACAGGGTTTTCAATTTTATAAATGGTTCCAAAGAATCAACTTTTTAGGTTTGTTTTAACTACTAAATTTTTTTTTGTTTGCTTATTATATTCTGCTTTTATCTTTATAGTCCTTTGAATGCCTTTCTTTGGGCTTATATTGCTATTCTTTTTCTAAATTTTCATTTTGTCCTTAGTTCATTAATTTTCAGCATTTTTTCCCCTAGGAAAGGCATTTTAAAAATGATGGCTTTCTGTTTTGAATATGGTATTATTTTCATTCAGTTTAAACTATCTCCTAAACATGATGGTTTCTTCTTTATATTGAGGTTATTTAGAAGTATGTTTCTTAAATCACATGTAAGAAAATTTTCTAGTTATGTATTTTTATTGATTTCTTGTTTAGTTGAATTGTGGTTGAAACTATTTGCTATGTAGTTTTGATCATTTTGAGACTTGCTTTAGGAATCACATTTGGGTCAGTTTTTGTAAATGATGAATGTATTCTTGAAAAACAAAATGGGCCTCTAACTTGGAGGGTGAAATGTTTCGCATTTGCTGTTAGGCCACATCTTTTGATTGTTTATCTATGTTTTTACATCTTTGATGATTTTTTGGTCTGTTTTTCTATCAGTTAGTGAAAAAGTGAGGGCTTGACGTTTGGAACCACCTTACCTGGAGCATTTGCCGTTCTAGAACACAAGGCTAAGAGGCAAAACAGTTCCTTTGCCTAACTTCTTAGCCCAGGAGAGCAAAAGTTGTGCGGGGAGGTCCACCGAAGTGGGGTCTGAATACACCTCTCATGCCTTTGCTTGGAGTTGGGGAAGTCGTGGGCTAGAAGACCAGTGTTGGGACAGCCCGCAGCCCAAGTTGGATGAAGTGGATCCTAGATTGTTGTGCCCCAGGTGCTCAGGAAAAGTCAATAAAAATCCTTTCTGTAGGAGGATGACATGATCCTAGTCTTCCAACTAGTCCTGTGAAGAATGTTTATAAGTAAAATGCCTGGTACAAAATCACAGATAACCGGAAGCACAAGGAGAAGCTACATGAATGAAAAAAGAAAAAGTGAACATGAGAAGCTATCGGGCAGAGTCTCCACCTGCTGAATTAAGGAAGGCATCCAGATGAGTTCAGTGTGAATTTTGTTTGAAATTTTTTGAAAATATGTTTTCTTTATGTGGGCAAGATAACTAGTCTTAGCCGAAGAACCTAATACTTTGCTAACTCTCCTTTGCATTCAAGCACATTTTTTATAACTTATAATTTATATTTTGTTCTCTTAATCCTCAGCGGGAGAGTTGAACTGAATGCCTAGTCCACCATATGCAAATAGAAACCCTTCTCTTTTGCTCTTAACACACAAATTTGGCTTCTGCGTGCATGAAGCTATTGAAATTTGACACAGTTTTGTCAGATCTACTCCTTTCCAATACTTTCCAATTATTAAGCAGTAGGGTAGTGCTCTCCCCTTTATTCCCCTACACACACACACACACACACACACACACACACTGAGAAGAATAAAAGTATACAGAATGGTAGGTAACTTGCTCTCTCACTTGACAGTCTATTTCATTTTCTTTACAGTGTAAATCTTTCACATGTCAACCTCTATAATCATGCTTCACGCCTTCTGAAAGTGACATATTACTCCAGGTATGTATTAGAAAATGTATTATCTCATTCCCTTTTTGTTAGACATTTAATTGTCATTCTGTCTTGCATTGCTATTTTAAATAATGTTGCAATTAATTCCGTCGAATATAAATACAGAACTACTTGTGAAATTTTATTTTAGGATAGCTTTATTGGTGCTGAATTAAAGTGTATAGGGATTCAAATTTGTAGTTTAAAAGTCTAGGGGATACTGCCAAATACCATTATTGCATTTGGGAATCTTGGTTTCTCACTCTGTGTCAATGTGTTGTGAAATTCCAGTTCTAATTCCAGCTTAATGGCTGCTTAGTTGAAAAAGAATTCTCATAAGACTATATGATGTCTAATAAAGTAATCCAGAATTTACTAAATTATAGTACTTATTTACCAATTCCATCAACGACGATGCCGAGTTTTGTTAAAGTTCACTTGTGAAACCAAATTGTTCTGTATTCAAGCGAACTGGTCTTTGTTCTCTGTCAATCCCTTGCTCCTAGCATGTAATCAGAATGCACAGGCTTTTTGATGTTTTAAACAAATAGGTTGAAAGCTCACTGAAAGTCATCATTTGAAAGATTATTAAATAGGGCAGAAAATTGTTTCCAATTTCCAAAGCGTGTGAACATAAATGGTTTCAAAGGTGACATTATGTCAGCAACACCACCTCAGTGACTCAATGCACTGATGAAAACACAGCCAAACACTCACTTCCAATGCTCTTGTTAAAGAGCATGTTCCTTTCAAAATGCAATTGCTTTCTCGTGCTTTGTTAAAGTGTCATCTTTACTTGGAAGGAATATATCAACTGATCTTCCATTTAGAAACTACCTATTCCTGGCAGTCATTCCTCAGGGTGTAACTTTGTGGAAGGGGCTGGGCTGGTTCCTCACCCACTCTGACTTGATCCCAATGCCAGAGCTGAAAACATCCAGCTTTCCCCAAGTGTTGGGAAAACCTAGAGAGGAGTCTCTAGCACAAAGGTCTCCCTTGGGCCTTTGGAAATCAGGGTGCGGACAGCAGTAAAATGTGGATGCAAATACACAGAGAAAGAGAGTCCTGGTTTTTCACACCCTGAGGAGATTAATAAGCCAGGGGCAATATAAAATGAAAACTTTTAAAAAAGAGTTGTCAGAAATGGTTTTCTACCCCCAGGATAAATGATAACTTCAATGTAGGAGTATCATGACCTAGCAATCCCTCTAATGATTACCAAAAACCCCTCCCTTTAGGCTGACTGTTGTGGAGCTCAGGGGGCAGACACATGGCAAGGACAGAATCCTACTAGAACAAACTCGCTGACAGTCAACAGACACATGGCCTGAGGTTAGATCCTAACGTCTTCTTCAAATGGTTAACTTCACTGCAGAGAACCAAGAAATGGGACCAGTTTTTATTTAATCTTGATACTCAGATAACAACACGGATCTGAAATTGAAATGCTGTTGGTTGTATGTTTAATTGAGCTGGGACCTCATTAGTATGATTAGATCTTTACAAAGAATATACATTACAGGCTTACTCTCTGTTATTGATTATTTATACTATGAAAAAATGGATTTGAAAAGTTCTAATGTGGGGGGATCAAAAAATTCAGTGACCTTATAACATTAAAAAACAATGTGTGGTTATTATGTGCATGTAGTAAAAAGTTTCCCTGGAAATCATATTCTGTTGTAGTATAATACAGGTAGTTGAAGTGCTGTGAATGTAGCTTGTTCTTTGCAAAATAATGCATGTGTGGCTTAAATATTTTTACATCCTGCACTGATACAGTAAAAGCTCACTTTGGAGCAGACAGAGTTGCAGGTGCAGAACAAACAAAGATGAAAAACAAACAATGCCGCCATTTTCTTTTAGTCGTGTGTCTGTTTGTCCTTCTTTCCCACTAGAAATTGAGCATCTTGAAGATAGAGACTATGGGCCCACATCTGCACGTACAGCCCATGGGACCCCTCCCAGCAGAGCCGAGTCTGTAATATGCTCTCTGAACTGACTGTCAGTCTGCCCCGTCACTCTTCTCCCCTAAATTCCAGGTCCTGGCTCTAAGCCACCACTGGGGTTTCATCTTGCTTAAGTCAGCAGGTGATTCTCAACAAACCCAACACTTGACTCCTTAACCGATTAGCCAAGCAGTAGCAGCCCTTTTCCTGAAGTGTCTGCACTGTAATCTCTGCATTCCCAAGAGGTGGATGGTTTGGCATTAAAAAACTCACCTACCCTTGCCATGAGTGTCCATGTAGGTTAACAAAATCCAGTACTACAAAGATGTCTTCGCTATAAAGGAGAAAACCCCAGTTCTAGATCATGTAACATGTATGTTCTGAACATCACACTCATTCCCACTCCAGCTCCACTCCCAGGCACCAGCTGTGAGGTCAGCCAGGTTTGGACTCGTCCCTGCTCTGTGGCCAGAGCTTTGTAGGCTCTCTATACTTCCATTTTCTCACAAGCAAAATGAAAATACCCACCTTGCAGATTTTAATAAAAACTAAGTGTGTGATCTGCACGAAGATGCGTCCATGTTGCTCCTGACTCGGAGCTCATGTCTGGCTTACTCTCAGCGTCGACCAAGACAGGCAAGGTCAGGCTCCTTGCCAGACTGGCTTCCCCTAGTGGGTTTGGATAACAAAGAAAGAAACGAATGAAGCCCAGTTCTGGAATTGGGAGTGAGATAATAAAATAAGGCCAGTCATGAGCAGAGACTGGCTTCAGAGTAGGGGGTCGGAATGGCAGGAGCTTTTGAGTGAGAGAGAAATACGGTTATTATCTGCGTACCAAAGCCTTCCCCTCCTGTGTCATGAAAGTCACAGACTCTTTCGTGAGGAAGTGTGCTCCCAGCTGTGCTTTCTGTTCCATATTGTTTCCTTCTTGTTCCTGGTGCTCATCTAACAAACCCGGGGGTCCTCACACCTGTTGCTTTGGTGGCTGAGAATCCCACTGTTGTGTTTGTCTGTTGATAAGTAAGAATGGGAACCTATAAACAAAGCCTAATCTTGAGATTTCTGACAAAAAGGACACTGGACACTGGTCTCACTTATCTAAACATATGTAATGAGATTTAATTTACATTTTAATAAAAACTGAAGAAACAGACTTTAAGGACTTTTCAAATTTAAATTATGAATTGTTAATTATAATTTGCATTTTTTTCCTTTTAATTTTAACAGATAATTGGATATTTAGAATAGAATAAAATTTTAAACTATAATCTGGAAATAAATTTACTTTCTAAAAATTTTTATATTTTCTTTAGTGTACTTCTTAAAGTACGTTTTTAAATATAATGATAGTTTACTATTTAATCATTTCTTTAAATCATTTCTTTCTACAGAGAATCGGTTTTAAAACTATATTAAAAGAAAAATCACCTGGAATAAATGTATGATAATTTACCAGTTATATGTGTAGGTGTTTCCTATGGTCCAGGAACAGAATGCCCACATGTGAGCAGCGATCATTACGTTCAGTTGCCTTTCATCCCGAATGCCTTTCAGTGATTTAAAACCATATTTTTAATCTGTTCATTAAAATGGTACACCTGTCAGAAAGGACGGCAGAACATATTCCATTTAACTTTGGGTCAGCTTGACTTCCAGCTGGAAGACCTTCACACAGGCGGGGTGCGGGCTGCTGTGTGCATGTCGTCGGGAGCGCTCCCAGTGGAGCGGCCGAACGTGCTCCTGTTGACATTCCCAGCCGCTAAGGGCGCCCTGGAGAAGTCACTTGGTGGAAGTGAAGCGGACGGTGGGGGCAGGGGCATGTGAGCTGCTCCCCGAAGGACGAGAGGAAGCAGGTGTTGGTGTGGGTCCTGGGCAGAGGTGCCCCAGGACTGAGGGATACCGTACTGTGAGGGACCCAGGCTGGAGCTACCCTATGTGTTCCCAGGGCAAGGCAGGAGGGGGCGGGTTTCAGGAACCCTTTGGCCTCCATCGGTTTTGTGGTGTCAGGGCACCCGGAATAGGTCGCTGAAGAGATAAAAGTAGAAGCTGCTACCAAAAACGCTTGAAAACAGTCCTCATGAGGGGCGCCTGGGGGGCTCAGCGGGTTAAGCCTCTGCCTTCGGCTCAGGTCATGATCTCAGGGTCCTGGGATTGAGTCCCGCATCGGGCTCTCTGCTCAGCAGGGAGCCTGCCTCCTCCTGTCTCTCTCTGCCTGTCACTCTGCCTACTTGGGATCTGTCTGTCAAATAAAAAAAAAAATCTTTAAAAAAAAAACCAAAAACAAGTCCTCGTGAATGACTATAATTTACTCTTTGCTCCGCTGTCAAGGAAACCCAGAGCCACACCTGTGAGCCTCTGCTGGTGATTAAATTCCACTGCAGAGAACGTGCTGTGCACCAGCTTTACCTCTTTCTTGCTTTACTTTTCTGTCCATGTCTTGCCTCAATCCTTCCTGCTTATCTATTGATTTTGACTGTTTTGTTGTGAATAACAATGCAAGCTGATCAGATGCATTTTTACGAGGAGAAGGAGCAATATACAGATTTAGACAGAAGCCTAGCATCAGAAGGAGCCGTGAGCTGGGCAGGAAGAAGCGTTGCCTTACACACATGGATCCAGGGTACTGGGAGAGTGGCAGTAAAGAATGGAAGTTTCCAGGGGGACAGCAGGCCTGAAGATGGAGGAGACCACGTTTGGGTGGGCACCTCCCCAAAGAAGTGTTGTTTGACGGTGGCGTGACGGTGGACGAGCCAGCTGTGGTGGGCAGAATAATGCCTCCCTAGATGCCCCTATCCAAATCCCTGAAACTCTGGATACATCACATGACACGGCAAAGGGACTTGACAGATGTGAGTAAGGATAGAGATCTTGACATGAGGAGACCATCCTGGATCATCTGGAGGGGCCCGATGTAAGCACAGAAAATCAGAGAATCTTTCTCAGCCTCATCAGAGCGAGCTGTGGTGACATTGATGGCTTTTAAGGTAGAGGAAGGCAGCCACGTGCCAAGGAACTCGGGTGGCTTTAGAAGCTGTAAATGGGAAGGAAGTGGATTCATGTCTAGAGACTCCAGAGAGAAACACAGCTCTGCTGACGCCTTGACGTTAGCTCAGTGAGACGTGTGTTAGAATTCTGACCTCCAGAACTGCAAAATAAGTTCATGTTGTTTTAAATCACTCAGTTTTGGTGAATTGTTACAGCAGCGATAGGATACTAGTATATTAGCCAAGAAAAACCCAGCCGAGCCCAGCAAGGATGAATCCAAAGAGAAGACACAGCCCTGGCTTCTTCCTCACATCCAGGAGCTGAGCCAGGAGGGAAGTAGCAACGTGTATGTGCACGTACTTCAAAATTTGGGTGGACCACACAAGGACATGCCCTGAGCTTCCCAGCATGAAAAGCGAGATGCCTGCCACTTCACTCCTATCCTCTAGACTGTGCACAAAAACTCCCCTCATGCCTCACTGCAGCTGGGAATGTACTGGAAAGGAACCCTGGGAAATGTTTCCTGGTCCAGACAAACGGACACTTTCGAGTCTGCCACAGTCCACTCCTTGCCAACACGGCAGTCAAACACATCTCTCTGAGTCATAATTCTTTTTCAAATAAAGATAATAATGAAGTCATGCTTTAGGCTAACTTGATACAACTATCTTGGGAACAAATCAAACCCACTAACACTTTCCTCAGAAGAGACTATGGTCCCGTCATTCCATGGATTTGTGGTGCGCCCTGTACAGCAGGTGGCTGCAAACCCGAGAGGGGTGGGACGGGTGGATCGGCTCAGAACGTAGCCGCAAGTGAGACTCAAGGACTCTGAGGCACGTGCTTGGAAAAGCAGATCTTGGCACAAAGTTGCCTTGCACTCTCGTTGCCTTACAATTTCAGTCCATTTCAGAATGAAAGGTCCTTAAAAGTCTGCCCACCCATCTTTGGTTTTCTTTTCTGAGGCACTTCTTTGACAGGACAGGAACTTGCAGAAAACCTCAGGCCCCCTCAGGTCACCCACTTCTTCAGCTTGCTTTGCGGGTGCTGAATGCAATCAGAAAGCCCAAGGCCACAAGCTTGCAAAGGCTCTAGGGCCTAATTACTTCTGGCTTGCTGCTACAAACACCAGACCAGGCCAGTCACCGTGGGCGCCCTTTCCCTCATCAGCATGCTAAGAATCACGCCCAGGGCTGGAGACATAAATACGTACAATGTGTGGAAAAGCATGTCCTTTCAAGTGCACATGCGCCCCCAACTTTATCTACTTCTCCCCGCCCCACCCCACATGCCTAGATGTCACTCCTTTCCTGCCTTGGTCCCTTCAAAAGCTTTCCCCTGGCTCTGCCTGGGAACACCCTAGTAACCCTCTTACTGAGGCTCTTTCCCCCATGCCCAGGCATGGGCTTGCTCGAAATGATCTCTGCACCACCCTTGGCCTTGTGTCTGTCTCTATGCTGGTGAGCCAAAGAACCTCAAGATCATAAAGAAAGCTGCTTGTAACCTCACTCAAGTGACAGCAAAAGACAGTGGAGAGAAAGGTCCTTCCAATGGGCTGACCTTTGGGCATCCTGCGTGGCCATCCACGAGTGAAGAGAGAGAAGTGACAAGGGGCAGAAAAGATATACAAGACTAGTGAGACAGTGACGAGTGGCTGGACTAGCTGTGAAGAACCTGGAGAGTAGAAGACTGAATGATGGATGCAAAGAAGTGAGGGTTGAGGCCATGGAAAGGCATACAAAAGTCAGTGGGCCCGTGAGGGTCCAGGATGGCTATCCGGGAAGATGCTGAACTCACCTTCTGCACAGACATGCCACGTCTAAACCCACATGTAGAGCTAATCTCCCTGAAGAACTGATGGCTGAGTGGACAGCTCCCGGCAAGAAAGGAGATCAGGACCATACAGAAGATGGAAAGAGAGTTGGAGATGTGGTAATAATGTGGAACTCCCCAGTGCAGTTCCCACAGACTGGGAACTGCAACGGGGAGGGGTAGTACTGAGGGACCCTGAGCAGATTCATCTACCCTGGCGCACAGAGAAAAAAAATAAAATAAGATGGGATCAGAGGGAGACAAACCAGAAAAGACTGTTAACTCTAGGAAAGAAGTTGAGGGTTGCTGTAGAGGTGGTAGGTGGGAGAGTCGTGTCATGGGGTGACGGGCACTCAGGAGGAAACGGGGCGTGAGGAGCACTAGGTGCTACCTACAAACAACTGAACTCTACGTCTGAAACTAATGACACACTCTATAGCAACAACATTGAACTTAAATAAAATAAGATTAAAAAAAGATCGGACGGGCACAAAGTGGGACAATCCTCGTATCACAAAGGACATCTACCAGAGAAGATACACAGAGCAGCCCAGTAGGCAGAGTGACTCAGCCAGTCGACATCAACATTTGTCATTGGCTTAAGTCACAATAAACTCTTCTAGATGCTGAGCTTCTAGAGGGCAGGAACTCTATTATAGTGACTGATCTTTGGACCCTAGGAACTATGCACTGGATCAAGCACACAGTAGGCACTTGCTGTATGTTTGTGGAAAGAATGAATGTCTTCATTCATTCAGCATCCTCTTGGGGGCTGTTGTGTCATTTTCTCATTCTCTTCTTCCCTTTCCTTGGAAATATGAGGCGGGGAGAGGGTTGATAATAATTCACTTTCACATCTAAGATCAAAGACATTTGTTCTTTTAAAAAAAGTGTAAAAAGACCAGCCTGGGTGGTACATTTGTTTTTACAGATTTTATTTCTTTATTTGACACAGAGAGAGAGAGAGAGAGAGAGAGAGAGAGTACCCGCTGAGCAGGAAGCCCAATGCAGGGCTAGATCCCAGGACCCTGAGATCAAGACCTGAGCCGAAGACAGACACTCAACCGATGGAGCCACCCAGGCGCCCCTGGGGGTTACTTTTTATGACCCCCATGCCCAAGCCTTGAGTCCAGAGAAATGACAAGCACCTGACATGCTTAGTGACAATATGAGTTAAATGTCTATTTTTCCACACTCCACAAACAACGCTCAGGGACTCAGGAACACGGAAAGTATGCAATAATAAATCCATATTTGTGTTTTAGCAGGAAGAAAACTTCAGTCTTTATTTAGCTAATAATTATATCAACTAAGTTTGGCAGCCTAAGGCTGTTTTTCCTTCTCCCCAGACAAGGTCTTTCTTACAGTAAGATATAAATAATGACCCAACATTTTTAGACCCAATAAACTCACACATACTGTAAATTTATAGTTGCTTTCCATCTGTGAGGACAGTAAGTGCATCTTGGTGAAGAAGAAAAAAAATCTGAATTTCTTTAACCCTAAACCTAGTCTTTTATTAAGAATATAAGGGTAAATTGGGGCACCTGGCTGGCTCAGTCAGAGAGCACGCAACTCACGATCTCAGAGTCATGAGTCCAAGGCCCACGTGGGGTGTGGAGATGACTTAAAAATAAAATAGTTTTTAAAAAAAGAGAATAAAATGTAAATCTTTTCAGCCTAAATGTAGTTAATGTTACCCTGAAAATCTTAATGTAAATACATTTGAAACTGAGTTTGCATTTTAACTGAGGAGACAAAAGGGATCACTTTAATAATAATATAAGGCAGGGGTGTGAACAATAAAATTGGCTGTTGCTATCCAATTTCATGGTTTGGAAAGCAGGAAACTTCAGGGATCAGGGGTTGGGTAAAGGGGAAGTCATGAGGGCCTCTCACGCGGTGCCTATAGTGACTCACCTGGTGCTCTTCCCTCTGCCCATATTGAATTTCTTCATCAAGCTCTAGTCAGACCCTGCCCAGTTCTCCTCTGCATGCCTAGCTCTGTGTCCTGAGCCGGCAAGAGCATTTGTTGCTTGAACCATGAATGATGCACACCATTTGCAAGCATTTCCACTTCCATGTAAGTCTGGAGACCTGAATTCACACACTTTTAAATTCGTCAGAAACAAATTCTAACAAAGCAAAAGAGCCAGAGCTACTGAGGAGACTAGAGACACTGATGGCCAGGTTACCTTTTCTATAAAGTGCCACAGTGATGAGCCACGGGTGGCCACTGGGGCCAGGGTGTCATCCTACAAACCCTCGCAAGGGGAGAGATAGGGTCTGAAGCATGGAAGGACCGCCCTGAGTCATAAGGCCACTCAGGTAGGAGTGGAAGCCCTCCCCAAATAAATCCTGGGACTACACACTCAACTGTGCTGGGGACATGATTTCCAGGCTCAGCTGGCTGGTTTCTAAGGCCTGGAAGAGAAGGCAACTCCACCACCTGCTCTGGAAGTGGCCGACAGCAGCCACAGGCCTTACCACGGTGCACTTCTCTTCGTGGCCAGGCTCAGGTTTTCCCAGTGCCCTAAAGACTTCCATAGAAATTTTCATTTTCTTATCAGTAAAGTTGGGGATCTCATAATATGTGGATTTATCTTTCGCCTGTCACCAGTTGTGTTGTTTGTCTGCAGACTTTATCTGTTTTTCTTCGGTCTCCTCCTTGTTGGTTCTGCATGTCCTCCAGGGTAATTCCCTGTGACTTGCCTCAAAAGCATTCTCCTGGCCTGTTGCCTCCCTTTATCTCTGCCTATGCTGTCTCACTCAAAACTCTCTTTTTTCACATAATGACGCAGTTAATTTGCATTAGATTATATGCTTCTGAATTTCATTTTTCGGAGCACCTGTTAAGGCCTTAAATTGTTTTATTAAACAAAGCTGGAGGAACACCTGCATGGCTCAGTCAGTTAGGTGTCCAACTCTTGATTTTGGCTCAGGTCATGATCTTGGGGTGCTGGGATCATGCCGTGCTACCCTCTCAGTGTGGAGTCTGCTTGTCTCCCTGTCTGCTCCAACCCCCACTTACTCTCTCTCTCTAAAATAAATAAATTAATTAAAAAAAATTAATTTAAAATGCTGGACTTCTAAAAAATTTTATTTTATTTTATTTTTTGAGATTTAATTTATTTTATTTCAGAGAGAGAGAGAGGCTGGAAAGGGGGAGTGGCAGGGGAAGAGAGAGAATCTCAAGCAGACTCCCTGTTGAGTATTGAATCTGACTCAGGGCTCCATCTCGTGCCCCTGAGATCATGACCCGAGCCAAAACCAGGAGTCAGATGCTTAACCAACTGAGCCACCAAGTGTCCCTGCATTCACTATGATTTTTAGGATTATCAAGTAAAACTACTGTTCATGTCATAGAGGTTAAAAGTAGGGATAGAAACAGTACTTAGGTCATGAGGATGAGACTAGATTCACGATTGTGGTTCCACCAGGTCTCAAACAGTAAGCACCTCACACATTAGTTCTAAATACATAATGGGGAAGTAGAGGGGATGAAGAAAAAATACAGAAAAAGATAAACAAAGAGAAAGGGGGGGAATGATAATCAGAGAACTTCCTGAAAACATCTGTTTGTTAGTTGCTATCCTTAAAAATGAGCTAGATACTATAAGACTTGCTGGTCCTTATCCTCACAGCACCTGCACGAGCTCACTAGCATGGGCAACGTTTCCATTTTATGGGTGTACATAGATTTTCAAAGAAATGAACCAACCAGCATATGATCATAGTGGTATTACAATGTATGTCTTTGTTACCTCGACCTCAGCAGGAACCTCCTTTCAGCCAGAAAGGAGTTATTTCCATGTCCCGATGGTAGATTAACCGCCACTAATGATCAAGTTCACTGATTAAGTTGCATACGATGCTCCCCTTGGCAACCCGGAAATATCCGTCCGTCTACTCAATGGCTATTTAATGAAACGTGTTAAAGGCCAGGTGCTGGGCTTGACACAAGGGCCATGGAGGCAAATGAGGCAGACACAGACTCTGCCCTCATGAATCCTACTCCAGGGCAGAAACAAGAGTCACAAACCAAGTAAGGGTGAGCGTGACGAATGAAGGTTTAATGATGCAACCAGCCCGATCTATAAAAGCAGGAAAAGCCTTCTGAAGAAGCAATATTTGAACAACCGTGTGAGGTAGGAGATGATTATGTTAATGTTGTGGAGAAGGAAGGATGGAGAGAGAAGAAAAGAACAATGGTGGACTCTAATATGTGTTCGCCTAACTTGGGGGGTGATTAATACAGCCCCCTCATGGTGAGGTTAGGTGTGCCCATGATTCAATTCAGCAAATGGAATGTGAAGAGAAGTGACATGAGACACTGGGACAGACACCTCAGGAGCCCGTGTGAGGTTTGGCATGCTCTCCTTTCCTTGCTCCTATGATCATTCCAGCACATGCCAGGATGGAATGGGTCAGTCTGGGAACCTGAGCTGCTGAGATATGGAGCCCCCTTGTTGACTATGGCAGACAGAAGACAGGGAATAATTTGGGAACAGGAAGAACAAATGCTGGGTTAGGGATGTTGGATAAGCTGCGGTTTGGTCCAAGGCAGAGGCAATGGAGATAGGAAAATTGGGTATATTTGAGAAATGTTGAGCAGAAGTAACCAGCAAGGTTTGTAAACTGAGCAATAATGCAGAACTAAGGGATTAAGGATACCTATGAGTTTTAGGGAAAGACGATTCCATTTGGTCACATTCAGATTGAGATGCTAATGAGGTACCCTGGTAGAGTCATTTTCCCTGTCGCTGTGCAGCAGGCTGCAGCTCACAGAAAGAGCTTCTCTGGTGACATAACTTCGGGGGTCTTCAAGATGATAATTGCAGTCACTGGAGTGGATGAGCTCACTCAGAGAGGGGGTGTAATTGTTGGGAAAGGAAGAGATACTGGCAAAGCAGAATGAGAAGAGATCAGATGGGAAAGAAGGACATCAACAGGGGATTTTTAAGAGGAAGGAGAGGACAAAAGAATCAAATGATTGGGATTATTCAAAAAGCTAAGGGCTAAAACTGCCCATCAGAGCTTCTGACTTGGAGGCTGTTGATGACTTGATAGAAAGAAGTTTTGGTGGAGACGTGGTGGGGAAATTCAGAACATGGTGGATTTAAAAGTGAGTAGAAGCTGAACTAGAAAATTTGCAGAGATACTGCTACTGAGGACAACCAGAAAACTTGGGCATAATCTATAAAGTCTGCTGGAAGATTTATGATGACCTAATAAGGTAATACACTCAGAAATTAGATCCAAGAGAAGAAACTTTTGGGTTACAATTTCATTTCATGGCATCTTCCAAATTCTGGAAAGTGTAGAGAAAAAAAAAATTGTGAGCAGACTTTCTGACAGCCTCATAGGGTTATGGATAACATGGAGCCCAGGTCTCACAGATAACAGAGAGAGGCCCTGCCAAGCTAGCTGAGATTTCATTTATGATACTTGAAAAAGTGAGCTTTTAAAAAAGAAATGAGATAGACTTAGCAATTCCAAAGCAAAGCTTCAAATCATTTCAGACTCTGGGACTGGATGAGAGTGAGCCAGCATCTAGTGCCAGTACCTGTCAAGAGGACGAAACTATTATTCTAGGCCTCAAAGGTATTTGTAGAATTCCGTATACAGTGTCTTGCACTCAATCTGCAATGACACACACACAGTCAGACAAATAACACGAGTTAAAAGGAAGAAAACATACAAGCAACCATAGAAACAGATCTGTATTTGCAAGTACGTAAAACACAAGAACAAGACCTAAAGAACAGAACTGGAAACTCTAAGAGGAAAAAATAAAAATCACAGACACGAAAACTGAAATGAGTAAAGTTAAGAATGTATTAGGCAGATCAGCCACCGATTAGATGAAGTTAACCAGGAGATGAAGGAACTAAAAGACGAAACAGAAATAAAATCCAGAATGAAACACAGAATGCAAAAAGAATTTTTTAAAAAGAGGAGAGGGTATGTGAAAATATCTAACACACATATAATTGTTACAGAGAGAGAGAAGATTTAACATAAAGCAGAAAAAAATATTTGAGGAGAGAATGGATGAGTTTACAAAAAAAAATAATGGAAAACGTGGAGATACAAATTGAAAAGGACCCTGAACTCACAAGCCAGATGAATAAAAAGAATGCCACAAATTTCAGAGTAAAGTTGAAGAAATCAAACACAAGAAGAAAATATTGAGAGTCTGGAAAAAAAGAGATCACCTTCAAAGAAGCTATAAGATTCTCAGCTCACTTCAAACCATGAGCAAAGCCAACCAGAAGAAAGTGCTACAATACAATGTGAAAGGAAAACAAAGGACAAACTAGAAGTCTACATCCCAAAACTAAATCCCTTCCAGTTTGAAGTTTACAGTTCAGACAACAACAAATTAAAGAAATAAATAATATTTTTATTCAAATTCAATTAGGTGACATATAGTATATAATCAGTTCCAGATGTAGTGTTCAATAATTCATGGTTGCATAGAACACCCAGTGCTCGTCACACCACCTGACCTCCTTAATGCTCATCACCCGAATACCCCATCCCCAAGCCCCTTTCCCTCCAGCAACCCTCAGTTTTTTTTCCTAGAGTTAAGAGTCTCTTGTGGTTTGTCTCCCTCTCTGATTTCTTCCCATTCAGTTTCCCCTCCCTTCCCTATGGTCCTCTGCGCTATTCCTTATATTCCATGTATGAGTGAAACCATATGATAATTGCCTTTTTTTACTGACTTAAGAAATAAATCATTAATAACAGATCTGTAAGATGGGGGATGTTTTGAAACACCTTCAGGTATTAAAAAAAAAGGCTTTCAGTTGAAAGTTAAAGATGCAGGGAAGCTCTGAAATAAAAAATCGAGAAGCATGAACACACGGATAAAACTAAAGAAGTACTGAATGATAAAAAATAATATTAACAACCTCTGGGAGTTTAAAGATGAGTGAAAGTCAGATACAGAAGGCAATGGAATTAAAGTTATGAGGGAGAAGGCAGACATCCACGAGTCAAGGTTAAAGCTTGCAGTCTCTGAGGAAACTACAAAAATAATAATAATAATAATAATAATAAATAAAAAACAAAACAAAGCAAACACTGAAACAATATGTACTTTCTAAGCTTATAGAGGGACAAATAAAATCCAAGTATCACATGCTTAGTGACAACAATATGTCCCTGATAATCAGAAGCTTTGTACAAAAATGCTAATGATGAGTCTACTTCCAATTATTTTTAACAGGAACATTACAATGCATTACATCTTATCTGAAACCCTTAGTCAATGCCCTAAAGTGTAGCTAAGACACAGGAAAACAGCCATACCTAAATTTCAGCTATTTTGATCACTGGACAGTTATCAGTGATTGAATTTAGTGACTAACCTCTCTCATGACCAGTTACTCAGCAGGTACATGAGATCTTGACTGACAAAGGGTTTGCTTTTCAAAAAGGACACGCACTATTTGCAGGTTCTACTTGTTTCATATAACAACTTTAATAAGACACAATTTATGTTTTCTTCTGCATTCTCTGGGTCTAGCTATTCCATTTAGGTCTATGACTCACTTCAAGTTACTATTTACATACGATGTGAAGTAGCTGTCCAGATTTATTTGTTTGCGTGCGGGTATGCTGCTGCTCCAGCGCCTTCTGTTGAAAAGACTCTTCTTTCCCTATTTTTTAAAATTTTTATTTTATTTTTTCAGTCTTCCAAGAGTCATTGTTTATGCACCACACCCAGTGCTCCATGCAATCCGTGCCTTCCTTAATACCCATCACCAGGCTCACCCATCCCCCTCCCTCCCTCCCCTCCAAAACCCTCAGTTTGTTTCTCAGAGTCCATGGTCTCTCGTGGTTCGTCTTCCTCTCTGATTTCCCCCAATTCACTTTTCCTTTCCTTCTCCTAAAATCCTCCATGTTATTCCTTATGTTCCACAAGTAAGTGAAACCATATGGTAATTGACTCTCTCTGCTTGACTTATTTCACTCAGCATAATTTCTTCCAGTCCCGTCCATGTTGATACAAAGAAGACATACAAATGGCTAACAGACACATGAAAAAAATGTTCATCATCATTAGCCATCAGGGAGATTCTAATCAAAACCACATTGAGATACCACCTAACACCAGTTAGAATGGCCAAAATTAACAAGACATGTGTTGGAGAGGATGTGGGGAAAGGGGAACCCTCTTACACTGTTGGTGGGGATGCAAAGTGGTGCAGCCACTTTGGAAAACAGTGTGGAGATCCCTTTAGAAATTAAAAATAGAGCTTCCCTATGACCCTGAAATTGTGCTACTGGGTATTTACCCCAAAGATACAGATGTAGTGAAAAGAAGGGCCATCTGTACCCCAATGTTCATAGCAGCAATGGCCACAGTCACCAAACTGTGGAAAGAACCAAGATGCCCTTCAATGGACGAATGGATAAGGAACATGTGGTCCATATACACTATGGAGTATTATGCCTCCATCAGAAAGGATGAACACCCAACTGTTGTATCAACATGGATGAGACCGGAGGAGATAATGCTGAGAAATAAGTCAAGCAGAGAAAGTCTTCCCCTACTGAATGGTCTTGATACCCTTGTAAAAAATCAACTGGCCATGATGTGAAGGTTTGGTTCTGGACTCCCAGTTCTATCCCATTGTTGTATATGCCAATATGTCAATCTTGTGCCAGTATACACTGGCATGATTACTGTAGCTTTGCAGTAAGTTGTGGAATTAAAAAAAAAAAAAAAGTCATAGGAATAACATGGAGGACATGGGGAGATGGAGAGGAGAAGGGATTAGGGGGAAACCAGAGCAGGAAACAAACCATGAGAGTGATTTAAGAAACAAAGTGAGGGTTTTGGAGGGGAGGAGGGTGGAGGGTTGGGTGAACCTATTGGTGGGTATTAAGGAGGGCATGGATTGCATGGAGCACTGGGTGTGATGCATGAACAGTGAATTCTGGAGAACAAAAAGAAATATAAATAAATAAATAAATAAATAAATGTCTTCCAAATATATTCTTATTTTTCAAGATTGTCTGGGCTATTATGTTTAGGATTGAATTTTCATATGATCTTAGGTCAGCCTTCCAACTTTTGCAAAGAAGCAAGCTGCAATTCCGATAGAGATTGCATTGAATCTTTAGATTAATTTGAGTACTATTATCTTGGTAATATGAATTTTCCAGACCACAAATATGGATATCTTTTTACTTATGTGAGACTTCTTGAATTTCTTTTAAGCAATAATTTGTAGTTGCCAGAGTATAAGCTTTTTACTTCCTTTGTCAAACTTAGTCTTAAATATTTTACTATTATTGGTACAGTTGTCAATGGGATTCTTTCCTCAACCTTATTTTAAAATATTTTTTACTAGTGAATATGAATGCAATTGATTTTTGCATCTGTGTCCTACAATCTTGCAGGATTCATTCATTAATCATAATCTATGGATAGAAATTATACACTTGAGAAAGTGAAAACAATCCAGAGTGAAACAAGATATTTATGACATATATAATCAGAAAAGGCTCGTATTTAAAATAAGGGACCACCTACCAATCCATAGGAGAAAAAGATGGATATCTCAATGGAAAACAAGCAAACAATTTGATCAGACATTTTATAAAAGAGGAAATCAAAATGGTCAATGAACACTTGAAAATGTGTTCAAGCTAAATTACAATCAGGAAGATAAAAATTAAACCCACAAGGAGCTATCACTCTATCTACCACAAGAGATGAAATTCAAAATAATATGATGTCAAGGTTTAGTGAGGGTCTAGAGCAGCTAACACTCATCGAGTGCTGAGAGTGTGAAATAACGGCAGCACCTGCATTCTCCACTGAAGTTGACAACATGAGCATTCTCTAACACAATAATTCTGTTCCCATGAAATGCATATGTATTCAAACTAGAGACCTGAACAAATTGGTCGTAGTAAGAGCAGATGCTAGCCTCAAACTGGGAAAAACAAATAAAAGACTTTCAACAATGCATTGGATAAATTAAATTATGATATGTTCTTACCATGTTTCTACAAGAAACAAATAAAAAATCTACAACTGTGTAGATGAAACTGACAGATACAACGTTGAACAAAGTGAATCAGACACAGAAGAACATATATATGTGATTCCATTTACATGAACCAGATACAACAAGGCTGTGGTGATACAGAAGTCAGGATAGTAATTAACTTTGCATGGAAGCAATACTGGGAAACAGTCCAAGTGCTTATCCAGGATGCTGACAAAATTCTATGTCATAGCCTGAGTGGTAATTACATGGATATTTGCTTTGTGATGATCAAGTAAGCTGACCATAACTGTCTTTATGTAATTTCATTCACATATTTACAGAATGAAGTATGAGAGTAGACCCTTCATTTCTTTATTCCATCATCCCATTTCTTTCTTCATTCAGTAACTACTTACTGGGCACACATTTCATGACAGGTGATGTGTGATACACTAAATATGAAATAGTAAACAAGATAGATTTTCCCTTGCTTTTTCATAGACCCCAGAAGTCTGTGAAGGATAGAGTAAGACCAGCCACAGGGCAGGGATGTATTTATTTCAGGTGAAAACCTGGAAAACATTTACACACCTTTGGGAACAGCCAGTACACCAGGATATGTATACACTGTCTCAGATCCAAAACTTTGAAATTTAAAGTCTCTCTGTGCACTCAAATTATTATTTCGAAATGGGCTAACTCTTCCCAGGACAGACTATTTTAATTTGTCATTTCAAAGAAGAAGGAGAAGGAAGTGGAAGAGGACGAGAGAGGGACATCTCAGACTTGTCACTCTGGAATTTAGCAGTTCGCTACATAACATAACCTAGCGTGTGAGAGACCAGAAGCCAAGGTGATTGTATTAGGATCAGGACAGTTTTCCTTGCTTGTGGTCATCAGGCATGTTGGTTAAAACCAAGCACAATGCCAGCTTCAGCGGCTCCGTGTTCTTCTCCCTCTCGCATTTGACTGCAATTAGGGAGGAAGTGTGTATATTGGAAAACCCCACACATCACATCTTCATACTCTCTCTCCATCCCTTATTGCAGGGCTAGCCTGAGACCCAACCCTTCTAGAAACAGATAAAGGTCCCCTTCAAAGTCATATTCTTTAAAGACAAATATAGACGCCAAAATGTTGTGAATGTGGTTTGGGGCTGGGCACACCTGGAGAGAAAGAGAAAGATGGCTCCAAGGGTGGGGCTCGCTAAGACCCTCTGTCCCCCATGCCCTTTGAGTGCCGCCAGGGGCCAGGCCCTCTTGTAATGTCACACCAGCAGTTTCCAACTCAAGAAGCTTATTAAAATATTCCTTTCTTTCACTCCCACTGCCCTCTGAGAAGTGTTCCGGTAAAGCAAGCTGTTAGTGTTTATTATGGAAGCTTTCACCATGTTGGTGGAAGTTTGGCAGCCTTATATGGTCCCCACAGACCTGTGCCTTACTAGGCTACCTCTCAACCAGTCTATGAGCCCATGTCCATGTCATAAATTTGGGGCCACCGTAGTCCTCCCAATGACTATGATCCACTCTGCTCCTGCACATGTTTGATGTTCCATGGGTGCCTTTGTGATATTAACTATTAAAAGCCCTTGTGGAAATGTGTGTGTATTATTTGGTACAAATCATACATGGAAGCACGGTCAGTCATAAAGAAAATATCCCAGTTAGTATTTTGATTATTTAGTCCATCAACAAACATTTGAACACCTACCACCAGCCCAACAGAACTGAATCTAAGATTATGTGTTTTGGAAGGGACAAGGATGAGGACTTTGGGGACATCTTGTCAGTAGAGCCAGGAGTCCCTATGAAAAACTAGACACAGTGTGAAGACAGAAGGGGACAGCATGGGTGTGTGTGGGGGGGGTGGGAAATGGTGGGAAAAATTGAACTGGGTGAGCACTGACAATTCTGGAGGATGGAGTCATTTATTATGGACACTTCTGTAGATCCAAAATAGAGAACCAAGTTTGGTGCCTTTGGTTTCTCAGAAAAACTAAGTGTGGTTTAGTGCTCATTCTCTTTCCACATGTTCTTCACTTGCTACAATAAAATAACAGGTTTTTATGTGAAAAGCAATTAACTTGATCTTCGTGCCCATGGATTTTTACATAAGATTTATGAGGACATGTTGCAATTTTTTTAAACAAGAATTAGAGGGATGTGGAAAAAGATTCTAGGACGCAGCACTTCACAATTAGGTCACGGCTTCTATTTTTTCAAGGAACAATTTCAACCCTCTGCATTAGTTCTTTTTGCATTAAAGAAGGACACTTTGCAGACTTGCACTTGAAATTGAGCTGTCCGGATCATTCCCGTCTCTCACAATATCGTGACATACTGAGACATTAACAAGTTTCTTACCTGCAACATTTTAAAACAAGTGTAGATGCACTTTCCTGCTTTCCATAAAGAAAAGATGGATCTAAGATGTCCTGTGGCAAATTAGGATTCACTCAGCCATGAATGCTTAAATCCCATTCGAGAAAATAGTTCATGTGCCTCTACTTTTTTCTGGAGAGAGGTATTTAATGTTTATCTTTTCAATCATGACCTTGAAGAGGTCGCTGGGCACGGAGGTGATTTCTAGTGTTTTTCCCTGCCACCACAGGAATTTTCTTATGGCTTCTGAGTTGTGTGAAGACCAGAGAAGTAATCAGCCCCTTGTGACCTTGAGGAAGCACTGGCCATCTGGTCTGCTCACTTTGGAAAACCGCAAGCCAGATGGGATGGTGCCGCCAATGGCCAGCAGCTCCCTGACAGAGACCCACTTTCATCCTGACTGAGAACGGGGTGGATTCTTCTGAATTTCAATTACTTGTGGGTGCTGCCTTTTCCAGCCTCGGTGGGGAGATGTCTCTGTTTCTTGCGGTGAATGGCAAATAGACTGCCTCCTGTCTACTGCTACTTATAACTCTAAAATTGCTTGGGAAAAATAATTTCTCTAGATTGTACCAGTTTGGTTGTTTTGTTTTGTTTTTGTTTTTGTTTTTGTTTTTGTTTTTGTTTTTGTTTTTAACAGGCAGGCCCCTGAGATTCTCAGACCCAATAGGACATTTCTCTTTTGTAGATATGACTCTCCTCTTAAGGTAATTACAGTTTTATCCAGAGGATACCAGGGTTGTCCTTTCCCCACTTTACTCCATTAACCGCTGCACACGCTCGCAGTTCCAAACAGACTACCATGCTTATATTTTCTCTTCTTTCAAAAATAAGGAAAAGTGTTGTTTAAAGTTAGACACAAGTGAAAAATGTCGATGGTATTTTGATAGGGATTGCATTGAATACATGTAGGTTGCTCTGGGTAGCATAGACATTTTAACAGTATTTGTTTTTCTACTCCATGAGCATGGAACGTTTTTCCATCTTTTTGTGTCTTCCTCAGTTTCTTTCATAAGTGTTCTGTAGATGTCAGAGTGCGGATCCTTTACCTCTTTGGTTAGGTGTATTCCTAAGTATCTTACGGTTTTTAGTGCAATTGTAATTGGGATCAACTCCTTAATTTCTCTTTCTTCGGTCTCATTGTTAGTGTATGGAAATGCAACTGATTTCTGTGCATTGATTTTGTATCCTGCATGTTGCTGAAGTCCTGTATGAGTTTTAGCAATTTGGGGGGTTTTGCCCAAGATTAGGGTCTTGGGGTTTTTTCACATAAAGTATCATATCATCTGTGAAGAGCGAGAGTTTGGTTACTTCTTTGCCAATTTGAGTGCCTTTTATTTCTTTTTGTTGTCTGATTGCTGAGGCTAGGACTTCTAGCACTATGTTGAACAACAGTGGTGAGAGTAGACATCCCTGTCATGTTCCTGAGCTTAAGGGAAAAGCTCTCAGTCTTTCCCCATTGAGAATGATATTTGCTGTGGACTTTCCATATATGGCTTTTATAATATTGAGGTATGTTCCTTCTATCACTACACTGTGGAGAGCTTTAACCAAGAAATGATATATTTTGTCAAATGCTTTTTCTGTATCAATTGAGAGGATGATGTGGTTCTTGTCCTTCCTTTTATTAATGTGAGGTAGCACTCTGATTGATTTGTGAATGCTGAACCACCCTTGCAGTCCGGGAATAAACCCCACTTGGTCATGGTGAATGAGCCTTTTAATGTACTATTGGATCCAAGTGGCTAATATCCTGGTGAGAATTTTGGCACCCATGTTTATCAGGGATATTGGTCTGTAATTACCCTTTTTTGTGGGGTATTTGTCTGGTTTTGGGATCAAGGTCGTGCTGGTCTCATAGAATGAATTTGGAAATTCTCCTTCCATTTCTATTTTTTCACAAAGCTGAAACAAATAATCCTAAAATTTGTATGGAATGAGAAAAGATGCCAAATAGCCAGAGGAATGTTGAAAAAAGAAAACCAAAGCTGGACTTCAAGCTCTATTACAAAGCTGTAATCATCAAGAGAGTGTGGTACTGGCACAAAAACAGACATGTAGATCAATGGAACAGAGTAGAGAACACAGAAACTAACCCTCAACTCTATGGTCAACTAATCTTTAACAAAGAAATAAAGAATATCCAATGGAAGAAGACAATATCTTCAACAAATGGTGTTGGGAAAATTGGACAGCCACATGCAGAAGAATGAAACTGGACCATTTCTTTACACCATACATGAAGATAAACTCAAAATGGATGAAAGACCTAAATGTGAGAAAAGAATCCATCAAAATCTTAGAGAAAAACACAGGCAGCAACCTCTTTGACCTCAGCGGCAGCAATTTCTTGCTAGACACTCCAAAGGCAAGGGAAGCAAAAGCAAAAAAGCAACTAACCCATTCACAAAGCTGTATTTCATCAAGATAAAAAGCTTTTGCACAGCAAAGGAAACAGTCAACAAAACTAAAAGGCAACCCACAGAATGGGAGAAGATATTCACAAATGACATGTCAGATAAAGGGCTAGCAACCAAGATCTATAAAGAACTTATCAAACTCAGCACTTTAAAAACAAAGACTCCAGTCAAGAAATGGGTAGAAGACATGAACAAAAACATCTCCAAAAAAGACATCCAGTTGGCCAAAAGACATGAAAAAACGCTCTCCATCACTTGGCCTCAGGGAAGTACAAATCGAAACCACAATGAGATACCACCTCACACAACTCAGAAGGGCTAAAATTAACAAACAGGAAACAACAAACGTTGGCAAGGATATGGAGAAAGGGGAAATCCCTTACACTATTGGTGGGAATGCAAGCTGGTGCACCCACTCTGGAAAACAGTATGGAGGTTCCTCAAGAAGTTAAAAATAGAGCTACCCTATGACCCAACAATTGCACTACTGGGTATTTATTCCAAAGATACAAATACAGTGATCCAAAGGGGCACCTGCACCCCAATGTTCATAACAGCAATGTCCCCAATAACCAAACTGTGGAAAGAGCCCAGATGTCCATCGACAGATGATGTGGTGTATGTATACAATGGAATATTACTCAGCCATCAAAACATATGAAATCTTACCATTTATATTGACGTGAATGGAGCTGGAGATATTACGCTGAGCAAAATAAGCCAATCATAGAAAGACAATTATCATATGGTTTCACACATATGTGGAATATAAAAAATAGTGCAGAGGAGCATAGGGGAGAGGAGGAAAAACTGAATGGGAAGAAATTAGAGAGACAACCCACGAGAGACCTGAACTCTAGAAGCAACCTGAGGGTGCTAGAGGAGAAGTGGGTGGGGATGGCGTAACTGAGTGATGGACATGAAGAAGGGCACGTGATGTAATGAGCGCTGGGTGTTACATGCAACTGATGAACTACTGAGCTCCACATCTTAAACTAAAAATGTACTATATGTTGGCTAATTGAATTTAAATTTTAAAAAATGTAAAATGTAAGAGCATGGAGCAGAACACCTCCCATTCTCCTGCCACATCCTCTACCTAACCTGATGTGAGTGTGCACACAGACCCATGTGCAGATACATGCACACAAAACCACATTCACACACATGCACGCACATACATACACACATGCAAGCCCACACGCACGCACACACATGCACACATACTCCCTGTCGAGGAGAAGAGGAAAAAGAAGGAATCAAAGGAGTAAAAGGGAGAGGCAGAGTCCATACCAGACTAGCACTGGGTAAGAATGCTATCCGAGGCAAGAAATGGAATATTCGATAACAGTGACTTAAGTGAGTCATAGTATATATTTCTCCTCTAAAAGGAATCTGGATGTTAATGGCTGGTGTTAGGGTAGGGGCTCACCAAAGTCAGGGGTGTCCCACACAGCAGGACAGCTCCACTCCCAATTGCAGAGGAGCCACGTTCACGCACAGGAACACGGGTAGGGGACAGCTCCAGCTGGGGCTTCTCTTTTTCAGAAGCCTCCCATCTGCTTTCTGCTCATACCTCATCAGCAAGACCTGGGGTATCTGGTCCCCCTAGGTACCAAGGAGGACGGAAAGAAGGCATCTCACCTGCAGATGGCACACCACTGATCCAAGCCAACTGAAGTAGCACCATCAAGGAGGAAGGACTAGAGGCTGCTGGCAGACAGCCAGCACTCCCTGGTGACATGCCTGCTGTGCCCCCTCTGCCCAACCCACCTCTCTGGCTCCCCTCCAACTACTTCACCCATCTTGCCCAACGGGGACTTCCAAATTTCTGGTAAACTACATGGGCTTGTGTATGTTGACTTCACAACCAAATCATTACCCATAAGAGAAACTCTCGTATGAACTGCTGGAGACAATTGTTTATGCGTTTTGGACTGTCTGCCTTTGAGTTACAGGACAAGTGTCCAGAGTCCATTTGCAAAGTAACAAATGAATTCCCCTATTGTAGATAGTTGTCCATAATTAAGAATCTATAGGTTTTGTGAGTGCACTAGTGTTTCTCATGATTGTACAATTCCTTCCTTGGTACCAATTGCCATTGTAACAACTAACTTAGCAATAAAGAAAAAGTAAAACTAAGCACGTGTAAAACTGAATCATTAGGGAAAAAGATGGTTACTCAAATGAACCTACCTAATTGATCAATAGAAATATTTTTAATCTTTTAAGTCTCTTGAATTTTTATTGAATAGTATCTATGAATTCTCCTTTTAGGTTGAAAAAAGTTTCAATTATCAAAACTGACTTCTTAAAGTAACAGACCTATATGTAATGACTTTGAATTATAAACCTGTGGAAACAATTGTCTTTATCGGCAAAGGAAAAATCATTGAAACAGAAAAAGGAGTCTTGGTCATTTTTAGTTCTATTCATCTCTTCATGAAATCAGAAAAGCTAAAAAATAAACAAAATTTCCCTATTTAGCTCTTTCCTCAAATATATGTTTCCCAAAAAAAGGACAACTCAAAGTTAGAAATAATCAAGTATAGTATGTCAAGGGCACTTGTACCAAATGATGTTTTCTGTGACAGCAAATGGATTTTTTCTTCATCTTTTATGTTGTGCAGGCTTTCATTTCATGCGACAGTTGGGTTGGTGGCCCTCACATCACTGCATAGTTAATCAGGAGTTAAATTAGAGTCAAGAGATCATTATATTTGGCAACTAACCCACTCACGAAGCTATATTTCTAAGGTCGAGAATATTCATTTCCTATAAATTGATGTGTCTGCTCTGCAGCCTCTTTTAACACGTAATACCTGGTATTCATGGTAAATGTGTTCACAGGAGTGCTCTCCAGATGGAAATCACCTTATTCAGAGAGACTAAATCCATAATGGCACGTACGCATCAGTGCCGCTCCCTGCTATCATCTGGTTCATCGAAGCTGGGAGAACACAAGGGCATTAAAAGAAAGGCTTCTGGGGAGACATCAAGTGGATGTGTGCATGCATTTGCTTCTGACAACCTAATACTTCTTATTGGTAAGTCGTTACATTTAAACCTAGAATCATTTTAACATAAGCCGTGTGGAGAAATAACCTGACCTTGGTTACTTCTCTAGCCACGCTGTCCTGACCAGCACTTGATAGGATAATTTTGTAAGCTAGAAGCCTTCGAGTCCTTTAACCTATCAGACATGTAGCTATATCGTTGTTCCCATGATGATTACAGCCTCCCATCTTTTCCTTAGAAATGAGAGAAATCATTTTTTGTCAAATTGTCATTTTTATATGAAAAAAAAGTGTGATTATGAGGATGAAAAGTGAAAAAAAAAACCTGATCAAAGCAACTTTTATTATAACTCTATAATTAAAATGGGACAATTGAGGGGTGCCTGGATGGCTCAGTCACTTAAGCATCTGACTCTTGGTTTCAGCTCGGTTCATGATCTCAGGGTTGTGAGACTGAGCCCAGCTTTGGGGTCCATGCTCAGGGCAGAGTCAACTTGAGATCTTTCTCCCTTGCCCCTCCCCCCCACTCATGCACACGTGGTCTCTCTCTCGTTTTCTGAAATAAATAAATAAAATAAATCTTTAAAAAAAATAGTACAATTGAATCCATGAGTCTCCTTTTCCCATCCATAAAGTAGGAGTACAAATACTTCTGTTACATATTTATTGAATGATAGAATGAGATAGTATAGAAAAAGTGTTACGTGAACTTCATCACGGTTCATGTCAGGCCCCTCTCAGCAGAAGCAGATGCTGTAGCTAAATCCAAAAGGAGTTTCTGGGAATTTTAATTTTCTTCTTTATGAATTTCTTGCAATTCATATGTATTACTTTATACATCCATTTTGAAATACACATTCATACACAACTACTCAAAAAGAATTTTGACTTTTGTTGTCAGTATTAAAACTTCCCATTTAAAAACAGACATATTGACAATGGAATAGAATAGTGAGCCAGGAAATAAACCCACGCATTTATAATCAACTGTGCGTCAAGAGTACACAACAGGGAAAGCATAGTCTCTTCAAACAACGGTATTAGGAAAACTGGATCTAACATGCAAAGAATTAAAGTGGACACTTATCTTACACCATGCACAGAAGTCAACTCAAAATGGATTAAAGATTTAAATATAAGACCTGAAAGTGTTAAAATCCCTAAAAGAAAATATAAAGTAAAAGCTTCATGACAACAGTCTCATCAGTGATTTCTTGGATATGATGTAAAAAAGCATCAGCAACCAAAGAAAATTAGGCACATGAGTCTACATCAAATCAAGAAGTTTCCACACAGGAAAGGAAACAATCAATGGAATGGAAAACAATCTGTAGCACAGGAGAAAATATTTGCAAACAGGTCCGCTTGGGTGGCTCAGTCGGTTAAGTGTCTACCTTCAGCTCAGGTCATGATCCCAGGTCCTGGGATGGAGTCCCACATCGGGCTCCCTGCTCAGGGGAGATCCTACTTCTCCCTCTCCCTCTGCTGCTTCCCATGCTTGTGATGGTGCGCTCTCTCTCTCTGTTAAATAAATAAATAAAATTACATTTAAAAAAAAAAAGAAAATATATCACAAACTATATATCTGACAAAAGATTAATCTCCAAATTATATCTATATTATATATGATGACTATATATAAATATAAATATATTATAAATATAAAAATATATATATATATATAATCTCCAAATTATATAGTTAAGGAAATTTTACAACTCAATAGGAAAAAAAAAACCAAATAACCCAATTTTAAAAAATGGGTAAAGGACTTGAATAGATTATTTCCCCAAAGAAGAAATCCAAGTAGTTAACAGGCATATGAAAAGATGCTCATTATTACTAATCTTTGGGGAATTGCAAGCCAAAGCCGCAATAAGATATCACCTCATACCAGTTAGGATGGCTATTATCCAAAAAATGATAACAGCTGTTGGCAAGGATGTGGAGAAATTAAGACCCTTGTCTACTGTTGGTGGGCATGTAAAATGCTGCAGCAATTGTGGAAAATGGTATGAAAGTTCCTCAAGAAGTTAAAAATTAGAGTTACCATATGAGCCAGCAATCAAATTTCTGAGTGTATATCCAAGAGCATGGAAATCTGGAGAGTGAGGAAATGTATGCACCCCTGTGTTCGCTGCAGCATTATGCACAGTAGCAACAGATGAATGGACAAAGAGAATGTGGTACATACATAAACATCCACAGAGAGAGATACAATGAAATTTGATTTAACCTTAGAAAAGAAGTGAAATTGTGCCCATATGTCACAGCACTGAAGAACCTTGAGGACATTATACTAAGTGACAGAAGCCAATCAAGGACAAAATACTGCATGTTTCCACTTACATGAGATATTTGAGAGATTCAAATTCATAGAAACAGAGAGTGGGATAGTGATTGCAAGGAAGTGGAAGAAGGGGAAAAACGCAGAATTGCTATTCACTGGTTATGAACTTTCAGTTATGCAAGATGAAGAAGTTCTGGAGACCTTCTGTACCACACTGTGCTCATGGTGTATATGACACGCGTACCAGTCTGTGGAGAGGGGCACTCTCCTGTGAAGTGTAATTCGTTAACTGCAAGCACTCTTCTCTGATTCTTCCATCCATGGTTCTGAGCCAAAAATCCCTTTGTTGATAAGAACTGTGACCTACTCTAAAATGCATAGTTCTCAATCCAAATCAAAAATTTTGTTGTAAAATACCTAATTTATATCTGATGTCCCTTATATTTGACGTCCTGAGGTTTATGAATTCCATATAAAGAAGGCTTTTTGGTCCTCTCTGTATTCCAAAATTACCTTATCTTTTGGGATTTTACTGCTGAGGATTTACACCTCCGTGAGCCCAAGAAAGGGAGGGCACAATGGTTAACAATGAGAGCTCAGGAGTCAAAAGTCCAAGGTAAGAACGTGAGTAAATTGTGTAACATCCCCATATGTCAAATTTATATAGTGATAGTTTATATCAGAGATAGTTATGATCATTAAATAGGTTCATCCATGTAATGTGTTCTATACTTCTCTTTTTTTTTTAAAGATTTATTTATTTATTCCAGAAAGAGAGAGAACATAAGTTGGAGGGAAAGGGAGATGAGAGAAACAGATTCCCCTCTGAATGCAGAGCCTGATGTGGGGCTCAATCCCATGATTCTGAGATCACCTGAGCCAAAACCAAGAGTCCAATGCTTAACTCTCTGAGCCACCCAGAACCCCTGTCCTACACTTTTCTGACACACAGTAAGTTCTCGATAAAAACTGAGTTCCCAGCTATCTCCTATGAATTTAATCTTGTTAGCCACACTTCTCTCCTGCCCTGTACCCTGAACTGTATGCACCAAAGGTGAAACAGAATAACAACAACTCATATGAAAACCACACAGGGAGCAGCACCATCAGAGCATGCAGAGTGAGCAAGCTGTTCTTGCAAAACTCTCAGCCTTCTGGATTCCAGAGCAGTAAGAGGCCAACCTTTTCTGCTTCAGACCAACAGGTGCCTCCCCATGGAAGACTGAGTGCATCTTAGATGAAAGAGTACAAGGAAATGTGATCTCTCAAACATACTTCTAATCCGGAATTTGGAAGGATGAACTAGTAGTCTTTGGAAATCACATGCAATCCATACCAGCTCTCCAGGTGAGCCCAAACCAGTCATGGGTGGAGTCTGCAGGCTCATCCTCTCCTTCACTCGGGCAATCTGACCTCCAGACTAAGGTTTTCCTCTTGAGCCCTCTGTCTTCTCACAGTGGTAATTAATATTGAACTGTGCTTTAGCTTTTCTTCATCTCATTTAAGGAGAATTGGATTGTTCTTGTCACCCTTCCCAAATTTGAAACACTCTCTACGGTGATTTTTAATAAGCTTTTGCCACTTATGTGAAAGCAATAATTTTTAATTTACAAAGGAGAGAGAAAATGGATATCACGCTTCTGCAAAACAGGTAAAAGTGAAGTGCTGTTAGAGCCTAATTGACACAAACTAATTAGGAAGATGACCAAGGAGTTTTTCCAATAGCTTTTCAAGTGTTTCAGCAAAATTGACTTAGGAGGTCATATTCAAGAGTATAAAGATGATGACAAAAATCCATGGGGACGGATGACATTTTCAAAGTTATACCAGAGGTATGGGGGACAAATCTGGGCACCAATTCTTTACCACCCTGTGGAATGTAGACCTCCACCAGCAACTCCGGGCTCCTTTTCCCTTCTGCCTCCTTCCTATTATTCAAAGAAGCCAGTGCATTCCCATCTCAGAACGTTGTACCCTCTGTTTGGGATTCTTCTTTCCACACTCTTCTTATCCTGGGGGTCTCACCTTTAATCTCACTTTTGCAGAGGCCTCACACTGTCTCTGTATTCAAGCAGCCCTCAGCCAGGACCAGTCCTTCTCCATCAGATCTCCTTGGGTATTACCTTCACATCTTTGTCCAACAAGTATTAGTACATTATACATTTAATCTCAATTCCATAATTATGATTGTGGGCTGCTTCTCTTCTTGTTCTAGAATCAAAGTTCCACTAAGTGTCCTTATTCCCTTTCCACGTTTCAGCACCGAGACAGTCCCCAAACCACAGAGAGCACTAACAAATATTTGTGGAATGAAGAGAAATGAATAACCAAGTGAACTTTATGTTTGCTGACTGCTGATGATTCAGAACCAGTGACTTGAGTGTGCTTGTAGGCAAACATGATGACAGGTCTGGTAACATTCACATGATATAATATCTGAAGGAAAATAATTTGAAGGTGGACCCCATCGTTGGAAGATTTATTTCTTCATGCGTACACATCCTGTAGCTTCAGAGCTACTCATGTCCAAGACCCCTTCCAGAAGGGTGGCCTGGGTGGTGTCATGGAAAGATTAAGAAGGTTTATAACCTGGAATCTGAGGCCCACCTTCCTGGTGAGATACCATGTTGGACTGTCATGAACTGTCTGTCACATTTTTTCTGGCTTTGCATCTATAGAAATTTGTGGGCTGGAATATCTGAGTTTCTCATGATCCTTACCCAACAAAAGACAGGACCAGAAAGACGCATTCCATCTGCCGGTGTCTCCCCCAGGCAGATCAGAGTTGGACAGTGCTTGTCTCCTGTCAGGGACTCAAACTACGGGTCATCTCCAGCAAGCATCTAACCCAAGGTCTTATCACCAATGCTGATAAGCCTCGGGAGATAACAGTCCACGTCAGGACTCTGTGCCGAGGAAGCATCTCTTCTGCACTTTTAGAGCTAGATTACCTTGTGCACTTTCTGTGTTTGTAGCAACTGCTCGTCCTAAACATTCTGGTCACGTGGTGTTTACATTTAGACCTCATGTTACATATTTAGCATGAAAGTCATAATTACCAATAAAGTCAAAGCATTTAAAACTGCAGTTTGTGTGTGTGTACACATACTACATATGCATCTGTACATGCAAATATGTAAAAACAGTATTAGGAAAAATATTTTTTGCATAAGATTGAAAAATTCAGACTCACCTTATATTCAGTAACCTAGCTATTTGGCTCATTTTAGTTTCTAAAACAAAGTTCAGAGTTCTCTAGAATTTCAGAGACTAATGGTGACAGCACAGCCCCTGGGGCTCTTCCACCTCGGTTTGGACCCCAGACCTCTCTCCTCTAGACTATGATCTCGGGCAAGCTCTTGATCAGCCCAAGCCTTAGTCTCTTTTTCTTTAAAATGGGGATAATGATAGCACCTACTTCATAGGCTTGCTTTAAGATTTAAATTAGCTAACATTTGTAAATTCAGTAGTTTGCAGCACATAATAAACTCTGCAGGTGAACTTGATAAGTGAATAAAATATCATATTTTTCAAACTGAGGACTATTACCCACGTGAACACAACCATGTGCCGTGGGGCACTCAGCACCGTAAGACGCATTCCAGGACCTTCCTGTGGTAACTACTAAAGTCAACGCTGAGGAATAGAACATTTTTATTTTAAGTAAAGGCAGATGCATTAAGGAGTAGACATTTTAAGATAAAACATGGGCTTTCAAGACGTTAATTTTTGCAGCTGGCTCCTCTGTTGCAAGACACGCCATTCCTGTCCAATGTATCTTTCATCCCTTCCTTACAATAATCCAAATTCTAATCAGACTCTCAGTTTTCTGGGCCCATTCCGTACTTTCCTATATCACTTCTGCCAGTGATGACCACTCCTCCCATCGTGGCCACCCACGGAAATCTAGACCCCCTTCCAGAGCCACAAACCATTTTCTTTCCTGTGAGGACTCTCTTGAGTCTGCTACTAAATGTAATTTCCCTGTCATGAATGGCCAGAACACTGTGCGACTACTTCATGACAGGTGTCACATACTGAATAGTCATGTCTTCTGAGCATGAACACTCCCACTCCTCTTGTTAGGCTGTAAGCAACTTGAGTTCGGATATGATTCCTTCTATTCTGCTCTTTCCTTTCCCCACAGGGCACCCAGAACAGTGTCTCTCACTTTACTAGGTGTTTATTGAGGTGACTGGACCCCATGTCTCCATCAGGAAAAGCCAGCCACAGGGCAGTTGGAAATCATTCATCTTTTGTCACAATGGCATCAATGAAAAGATAACTACTTCAAATGGGTTATTGACTACAATTCCAGGAAAGTACCAAGAACAAGTGTTCTAATTAATCATCCAGCCACAAACTCTTAACTTTCTGGTGAGTCCAATTTACTTTTCCCCAGGGGTCCTGTTAGCTTGGCTCAGCATTTGCAAAGAGGAGTGGTTCAATAAGGTAAGCAACACCTTTAATGAGCAGCCTATTTGCAACAAGGTCTAATTTATACCTCAGCATGAGAAGGAAACCTAAACATTCTTCCTGGGGTATGACATGACAAGCAATTTCTTATCTAGTCATGCCCCTTAAGATTCTACTAGCTGTATTTTTGTTTTACAGACTTTCTCTGGAGATAGTTGACATCAAGGTTTACAGGAAACAACATGAGAGCATTAACTAATTTTTTTCCAAAATATTTCCTGCATGCCCACTATATACCAGAATGGTCAAGATGGAGATTAGTCACAGTCAATAGTGAAATTCAGACAAGTAAATGGAAAATTAAGTGCAGGGTAATATGTTGTGAGAGTGGGAGTACGGTTTGCCAGACAAATAGAGAGGACCTAGAGTCAATAGAAATTGCTTGTAGGGTGTGAGAGAAATCAAGGAAAAAGCCCAACCTTCTGTCCTGATTACTCAAGGGACACTAGAAAAAAAGCAGGTTCATCCAGGGTAAGGGTGAGGATGATGATGGTCACTTTGATGTTGACCAGGTTGAGGATGAAAGGTCATCAAGACATCCGAGCAGAGATGTACATTAAAGGGCTCAATAGCAACTCAGGAATTTGAGAGAGAGATCCTGATAAAGGCACACATTTCTTAGATACAAAATAAGTAATGGTGATTGAAACACCAGGGAAGATTGAGACTGACAAGAGAAGATGCCTCTAGAGCAGAGTAAGGATAAGTCCAGGAGGTAGGAGGAAAGCCAGTAAGGATGTCATGGAGGTCAAAGGAGATTCAAAAAGAAGGGACAGGTTATACATATCCAACACCAGTGAGCAATCAAGAAAGATGAGTACTGTAAGGAGAAATAGGATTTAGTCAAAAGAATTCTCTGGTGACCTGAAAGTGTAATGTAGTGAAGAGATAGGGAAAAAAGCCAGTAAGGAGTGGGTGAAGAGTGATGGGAACACATGCCCAACAGAGATGGTAAGTGTTCGCTGCTCTTCTCAGAAGCTTGATGATGGAGAGAGAGCACGTGTCATCCCAGAAGGAGACTTTAGCACAAGGAAGGAGTTTTAAATGATATTTGGACCTTAAATATACTAACATATTTTGAAAAAATATCCAGTAGCAAGGAAGAGAGGAAGAGGAAGCCATGCATAAAGGGACGAGGTAGGAATCGGTTTTAGAGCATGGACAGGATAACATTTAGCACATTGAATCTATAGAACTTAGTTAAACAAATACAGTGGCCCACAGAGAAGTAAAGCACCAAATCATGAAAGTGAACAACCTTATTAAATTCAGAGTTCTTATCCTACCAATATGCAGAATTCCAGAGGTCCAATATAAGTTCTGAATCTGCCTCTGATCCTCGGAGACGTCTTGGAGAAAGTATGTCATGTTCTCTGCAGCTTTCCTCATCAAAAACAACACAAGTTGGACCAGCTGCTCTACAAGGTGTCTCCCCATGGATGGGGCTCATTTGCACATGGAGTGTAACCCGAGAAGGCTTCAGTAAGCCCCTCCAGGATCGTTTCCTTCCTTACACCCTTTTTGAGCAGGTGTGGGTTGCTGGCTGCAGAGCTGGGAATACCCAAAAGCCTAGAAGTGTAGATACTCTTCTGCACTTGCTCCCTCAAGAGAAGGTGAGGACTTGTTCCTTTATAAGGCTCAGTATGTTGGGCCCTTCCTTGCTAAAGCTAATCTGCTGGGTGTAGAAGTTACTCCCTTGTCCCATCCCCCAAATTTCTTTCTTTCTTTCTTTCTTTTTTTTAAATTTATTTTCAGCATAACAGTATTCATTGTTTTTGTACCACACCCAGTGCTCCATGCAGTCCGTGCCCTCTTTAATACCCACCACCTGGTTCCCCCAACCTCCCACCCCCCCACCTCTTCAAACCCTTCAGATTGTTTCTCAGAGTCCATAGTCTCTCATGGTTCACCTCCCCTTCCAATTTCTCCCAACTGCCTTCTCCTAACTCCCCATGTCCTCCATGCTATTTGTTATGCTCCACAAATAAGTGAAACCATATGATAATTGACTCTCTCTGCTTGACTTATTTCACTCAGCATAATCTCTTCCAGTCCCGTCCATGTTGCTACAAAAGTTGGGTATTCATCCTTTCTGATGGAGGCATAATACTCCATAGTGTATATGGACCACATCTTCCTTATCCATTCGTCCGTTGAAGGGCATCTCGGTTCTTTCCACAGTTTGGCAACCGTGGCCATTGCTGCTATAAACATTGAGGTACAGATGGCCCTTCTTTTCACTATATCTGTATCTTTGGGGTAAATACCCAGTAGTGCAATTGCAGGGTCAAATTTCTTTCTTAACGTAAACCATTTCACTTCAGTGAGGCAAGAAGTGTCTCCTCTTTTCCTCACATTTATTATTTTTCTCTTGTATTTATTTTTAATACCCAATCATCCTCCTGGAAACCTCAGTGAACTGGTTGTTCAGACTTATTCCCCTCAATATGCCCCCCTCCATCTCAAAGGTTCTCCTACAGAGTCTTCCACAAATACTCACCAGCCTGTGATCAGGCTGTTTTCATTTTAGCTTCCTCATTACACCATCAGGTCATGCCTGCCACCGCCACCCTTCATGTCATCTTTGCTCAGCTCTGATTATCATAGATTGTGTTGATCCTGGGGAAAGGAGGGGGCCAGAATGAAGGACTAAGCTGAGAGTAACTCACTTCTGCCACTAGAGGTGGCCACTCTGGAACACCTGGACAAACCTGACCTCAGATTCAATTCCAGGCTGTTTCTTAGATTCATTCTCGTAGGAAGGGGAGTTCACCACAGCTGACAAATCACCACTGTCTTGAGTCCCCGCCTTAGAATCCAGGCACAAGATCTCCGGCCCTGAAGAACAATATCTCTGTCTCCTAGTGCAGGTGCTGCCTTCTTGAATCCCCATTTCCCATCCCAAGATTAACCTCTACCTTGGCTGATTGGCAATAAAAACCCAATACTTTCAGAAGGTGTGTATTCTGCATTCCATGACCCCCCACAAAGACCATCCCAATAGTAGCCCGACATTCCTAGTCTGACGCCTGCCAGTTTTTAATGATATTTCTACTCTCAGATGCAACTAATTTCTTCACCTGTTGTTTTAGTCCAAATAAGTGGTTCTCCATCTGGATCATGTGGGAATATCAGCTCTGGACCTTTGAATAGCAAATGCTCACTCTGGACACACCCGCTGCTATGCACTGAATTGTGTCCCCACAGTTATACATTGAAGCCCTAACCCTTGAAGTGACTATCTGGAGATAAGGCTTTTAGGAGGTAATTAAAGTATTGAATGAGGTCATATGATTAGGGTCCTAGTCCAGTAGAATTGTTGACTATATAAGAGAAAGATCTCCCTCTCTGTCTCTTTCTCCTGTGTAGGGACAATGAGAAGGTGGTCATCTCCAAGTCAGGAAGAGGGCCTCACCAGCACCCAACCACACTGGCACCCCGTATGGGAGCTTAGAGCCTCCAGAACTCAGAAAATAATTGTCTGTTGTTGTTGGCATGACTATGGTATTTTGTCATGCAGCCTTAGCAGACTAATGCCCTCACCTGGCATCTCTAGGGAGCAGCACAAGGATAAATTAAGATGAGCCACCTCTGCAGCCGGACCTACTGACCACTGGTACAGCCAGCGCCCAGGCCTATTTCACAAGTAGCCACGTGCCTCTACTAAGAAGGAAGGTTGTTTCTTCTCTGAACTTCTGCTCCATTTTCAGACTTTCTGAGAGCTAGCTAAAGGCTCATGTAGTACCTTCCTCATCTAAGCTTCGGTTACTAAACTTCAGTTTCCTACCTTACCTACATCGAACTGGTCTCTTCTTAGAGTAATGCATAAGGGATTATTGGGTATGGCCATTTCTCCCACATCAAATATCTAGCGCACCTTTCTCCTAGGTTCCTTCTATGATAGGAGTTCTTGATCTCATTAGCTAGTGGACCCTCTTTGAGAATATGAGGAAAGCCAGCACTACTTCTAAAAAATACACATGCTTGCATGCCGACAAATTGTGCATGACTTGGAGGCTTGGGAGATCATAGTTGTGCCAAGGCAAAGTTACCAGTCTAAAGAGTCATGACCTACAGCCTCGCTATGCGAAGCCTGGTCTTCCCATGAATATCGTCACTGAACGCAGAGTTTCAGGGCATAGCTAGGACCTACTCATCAGAATCTGCCTCTGAATGAGACGCCTCGTGACTGTGTTCACACTAAAACTTGGGAGGCACTGTACAACAACTCTGGCTATAAACAACTAATTTATACACATAGTATGAGCAGGATGAGTTATTATAATTAAACAATTCCCACTCTGAGAGTTTCTCTGGAGGGAACTGAGAGAAGAGAACAGGCATATCGCCAATGTGCTTCCACGGAGCACTAGAGATGGGATTCTTCATCCATGTACACTTCCCGATCTGGCCTCCTATGGCCCCTAATTTCCACCTTTGGAGGAGATTTCCGTACATTATGAATATCCCTATTGAGCATCCTTTCCTGATAAAATATCCTCAGTCCTCAAATAAGAGGGGCAACAGTGAGGTCACCAAAATAACTCCTTTTACTGCTCTTTGAGTTTCAGGCATTAAGTCAGATGGCAAAAAATATGATCCCTCAACACATTTCCATATGTTCTGACAATATGATCCCATTGTATCATTTACAAACTTCACATACTAAATTAAAAACTGTATTGACTTCATCTTCTTGGTGTGAAATCACCCCTAGAATCTGACCTTCTATGAATGTCTCCACAGCTGTCAAATCAATCTCATTCTCGCAAGTGATGAGGGATACACTTCTCTGCTCCCTGAGCAATTGAAATGTACAGCTGTCTCTTGTACATATTTTAATTAGAGATTTTTCCTTTTCTGCGCCCTGGGGCTTTTTCTGAAGTTACCTTTCCCAAGACTCATGATAAAAATAATGATATTGCATGGTGCAAATTCACGCAACAGAACACAGGTCCCAGACTTCTACTTGGATTTCTGTCATGGCTGAAGGGTGTGAAAGGTTGTTGTCCAGGCTAAAAGTTGGGGAGCAAAGTGGATGAAAGAAGGTGAAAAGAATGCAGTGTGCTTCTGTAATTTCAGAAATGCTGCCATGACCTCTAATGCCAAGCCGTTCTCTCTTCACCCAAAAACACTCAGAGACAACACACAGGACAAGAATCTAGTCCATGTAGGGTCAGCTACTGGCTTTTGGTTCCATAGATTTATGTAGGTGGATTCCATGATTTTATGATGTGAGTCCACCTGAGCAAGAGACTACTGTGTATTGAATCTATCTATCTAACTTTCTTCCTCTGTTCCATCTCTCCTTCTCTGGAAGAACATTCCATGAACACTTTCTTCAAACCAAACCTCCTTGCCCACAACTAAAAGTGTCTTCACCTGATCATTTTGAGCCCAATCCTCTGTAAAACCACCCCCAAATGCTTCACCTGCTCATGCACATATGCGCGCGCGCACACACACACACACACACACACACACACACACACACTATCAAACACTCAGAAACAGACTTTGGGGGAATGCTTAATGCTTATAGTAAGCTTCAGAAGATAGCAAACATGTAGCTGAAAGTGATGTTATTTTTTGCACAGCAGCAAGGTGAGGAGTCAAGAGACAGGAGTCAGGATGTTTCCATTTAAAATAGTGTTTCTAACCTCTGGAGAGATGTCAAGTCACTCTGTTTTTATATTCCTGGTCCAGATCTTCACTTCTGTTAGAGCACTGGTCCGAAATTGGGGCATTTCCACACACTGCCCCCACCCAAACTGGATGACTGTGGACGGTTTTCCAGTGTTCAAGTATTACTTTTTCAATGGTATTGTTGGGTTGCATTAGTCAGAGCGATGCTGGGAACTACAGTGAATGTCCTTCAGATCTTGGGGCACGAGCCCAACACACATCTATTTCTCTCTTGCATGCACCTCCAGGGACATCTGGGAGGCTCTGCCCCAGGACTGTACTCACCAGCCCGGACTGCTTTCTCTGGCAATGCCCACATCTTCAACATGAACCTGCCCTATGTGGCCAGCACCCAAGGAGAGGAGACCACGGAAAGTCTTATGGACGGCTTCACGGCAGGCCGAGGATTTGGTACATCACCACCGTCCTCATCTCATTGGCCAGGCTCAGGATTGGCCCCAACCAAACTGCAAGGTAAACTGAGATACTGTTTTCTCCATGACCAGGAAGAGGGAAATGGAGCAGGTGCTTCCTCCCAGCATGCATGCACTCCCTGGTCAACTTGACATTACAGAAAACTGTCTGTAGATTTCATGAAAGCAAACACACAAATCATCCAACGTCTGTGCTACGGCTTCATGGTTTCCTTGCTGCCAGGCACAGGATTCTGTTTTGCTAAAACAAAAGCAAAATGTGGTATGAGTGTGCATGTGTGTGTGTGTCAGAGAATAGTCCTTCTCTGAAGAAGGTGGTATAAAATAGTTTAAAACATGGGTTTTTTTTTATAATCCCTAGAAGCCCCAACAGCAAAGTCTGCATTTCATCTGTTGTCTGAATCCTGACTTTGACCGTCTTCTACTCATCTTCCCCACCCCTACCTTTTCTCTGCCCTCCTACACATGAACACCAAGCCAGTGGGCCTCTGGTATACTAAAATTAAACCTAATGAAAGCCATTTGATGCTGAAAAAATGAATTCATAGGGGCGCCTGGGTGGCTCAGTGGGTTAAAGCCTCTGCCTTCGGCTCAGGTCATGATTCCAAGGTCCTGGGATCGAGCCCCACATCGGGCTCTCTGCTCAGCGGGGAGCCTGCATCCTCCTCTCTCTCTGCCTGCCTCTCTGCCTACTTGTGATCTCTCTGTGTCAAATAAATAAATAAAATCTTTAAAAAAATGAATTCATAAAAAAATTGAGTACAGAACTGACCTAGATTACTTGGGAATTCTGTTTATGATAAAGGAGATGTTTTAAATTAATGTGAAAAAAAAGGAATCTTTGGTAAGTAGTGTTAGTAGAATTAGTTATCTGTTCAAGTAACAGAAAACTGTAACTTCCTCTCACTCCACCACAATAAAATTTCAGATAAGAAATGTAAACATTTAAAAAATTGACATTATAAAAATCCTAGAAGATCACAGATGAGTTATTTATAATATCAGAATAATGAAGGTTTTTAAAAGTAGTACACAAAATCCACAGTCCATATTAGTAAATTTGACATAAAAATTTAAAACTTTTGTATTATAAAGATACAGAAAATTGCTTACTAATCATTCATTTCCTGTGATATAATATTTCACAATTTAATAAAAAATTACATGCTATAAATAAATAGAACTTGTGGGAAAAGAGAGACATTCACTTTTCATTAAACTTTTGCTATGTTCTGAAATTTTCAAAAGATAAACCAGGAATATTTTTTAGTACACAGGTTTAATTTTCCTCAAATTACAAAAACTGTATACAAATCAAGCAAAGATAATAAGAGATCAATGAAAAGATGGCAAATGGTATTGATGGGCATTTATAGAAAAGCTGACCAATAACCAATAACCATGAAAAAATTCTAAACTCAAAATCAAAGACATGCAAGTCAAAAATAATAATGATAAATGTCATGCGTGTTCTTAACTTACCAGCTACTTAAAAGGGGAAAAATATTGATGATGCTGGTGCTGATATAGGTTGAAGAAATAGACAATCTCCTTACAAGCAGGTGGAACTCTATGTACACAAAATTGTGACGTTCAATTTGCAAATATAAATGAAAATAATAAATATACTTAACCTTTGCCCTAGAAATCTACTGCTAAACTTTTATTCTACGTATATCTTGCTTTTAAAAGGTTTGCAAAGGTGGGGCACCTGGGTGGCGCTGTGGGTTAAGTGACCAGCTCCTGGTTTCAGCTCAGGTCATGGTCTCAGGGTCATGGTCTCAGGGTCGTGATCTGAAGGTCATGAGATTGAGCCCTGTGTGGGTCTCCGTGCTCGACGTGGAACCTGCTTAAGACTTCCTCTCCCTCTGCCTCTCCACCCCTGTTCTCTCACAAATAAATAAATAAATCTTAAAAACAGTAAAGAATAAAATGTTTTGCAAAGGAACATATGTGCAAGGATGCCCCTTGTAGCACTGTTTACAAAAGCAAAAACGAAATAGAACGGAAGAACCAAAAGTAGGAGGACCATAATGCGTCATGATCAATGCAGATGTTAGAATATTCACAACAGGGAGAATGAAAAAGCTTTTTCTGAACTGATGGAAAAAGACTAAAAAAACATTCAAAAGGAAAAGAGCAAATGCAAAAGAGCAAGCTCTCTGTTTTTATCTTTGCCTTCTGGGGGGCTAAGAAATCTCAAGATACTGTTAAAAGTTTACACTAAAAAGAACTTGTCAGAAAAGAGAGACATCTGCTTTTCATTGCAAACGTTTTCTAGGTTCTGTAATTCCTAACTTTGTCTAAATATTTCTTATTTATTTAATTTATAATTATGAAAAACAATTATAATTGTGGTTGTTGGGATGAGATTTGAAGTTAACATTTTGCTGGGGATAAATCCTCCCCTCGCTGAGGTAAGTTACAAAAGACAACCGTAACAACCCATCTAAATTCTTTCCCTTCATGTTCTACTGCAAATCCATTACCAAATACCAGGCACTATACGTCTTAATATATAGATGTACACATCGATACACTCCAGCACTGGCACAAGCTCTATTTATAACAGCACACACCCTCCTTGGTGATTTTCAAGACTGACCACAAATTCCCTGCCCCCATATTTTGCAATGCGACACAGCAACTCCCCCACAAAGGGGGAGAGCCTGGGGCTCCATCCCTGCAGCCGGTGGGGCCCAGAACAGTGTGTGGGCAGAACGTGACTTGACGACAGTCCGCAGCCTGCCATGAGGGTCTTCCTGTCAGTGGTGGGGGACACAGTCAGGCAACCTCCAGCCGTACTTCAAATCTGAGTCAGGTCTCTCCTCCTTGAGACAACCTTCCTCAAGCCTGCATGTTTACTCTCTGGGCCGGTTATGGGATCACTTGTGTTCCCTCAAAATTCCTATGCTGAATTCCGAACCATCTCCCCCCCACCCCCCCGCTCAGAGTGACCACATTCAGAGATGTGGTGTTCAGGAGGTGATCAGGATAAAATGAGGTCACCAGGGCACACCCCAGTGCTATATGACGGGTGACCTTATAAGAAGAGGAGATCAGGACACAGTCACACAGAGGGATGCCCATGTGAGGGCATTGGGAGAACAAGGCTGTCCACACCCCAAGGTGAGGGGCTTTAGGAGAAACCAATCCTGCTGACACCTTGATCTTGGACTTCTGGCTTCTCCAGAACTGTGAGGAAGCAGACTTCGGTTTTTAAGTCCCGCGTCTTCCGTATTGGTTACCTTGTGTACTTCTGACTCCTCCTTTTCCCTGCCATGTTGTAGGCATGCGTGGAATCTCGAATCTTCTCCCTCGATGGGGTAGGCTGGTGGAGACTTCATCCAACCCATCTTTGTTTCCGGAGAACAGAGCAGACCCAACGGCTGGAAAGCTGGAGCCTCCATGCAGATGCCAGCAATTTCCTTCTGTGCCAATATTCACGTATTCACTGCTGTTCTTCACAGTTCTTGGTCATCCTGGGCTCTGGTGTCTGGCATTTGGGCATCTACAACTCTTCTCTGCATCTCCCTCTCATGCCCAGGTCAGTGGTCGCCATCTGGTGGGCTCTCAACAATGACTGACAGACAGACAGGACAACAGAAGCCAGGACATGATGCTTTCCAAAGCAAGAGGGAGGCAGAGCCAGGGAGCTCTCCTTCCCTTACAACGAGGCTGAGTAACGAAGTTGGTATGTCCTCGGTTTTGTTCAGATAACTGGAAAATCAGACAGACCCAGGAGGTACTTTGGTGATATAACAGCCTGGGATGATTCCAGTGTGTCTGCAAAATCAGACCTCACGCGAAGCCTAGAACAGGCTACGACACTGAGGGGGAGATTCCGAAAGCCTGGAATTGCTGACTTTGCACTGGCCCACATCTGTCTGCAGGTCAGGCACACGAGGGGACGATGACTATACTCAATGCCACCATCATGTCTCGGCAACTCGTCAGGAGGCTGACCTCCGTCTGGAAGCAAGAAGAGGGCAACAGCCCTGCCGGCTTTATGAAATACAAAGTACGGATCTATCTTTGCTTGGAAATATGTCCCGGGAAAAGCAAACATGTATTTATTGAAAATATGAACCACAGATTGTTACCCATCTGAGTAAAAGTTCTCCAAGATTTAGTCAGGGTAAGAACACGAAAGACTGGTGGACGTGCAGGTTTTTTCGGTCTGAGGTAGTTTCTCACAAAGAGTTTTGAAGACCATTTCACCAGGCAGCCCCAGACCCCCACAGCATGTGTTCCTGCTCACCAGCTCGCATCCCATGTACGCTTGTTAGGAGTCAGCGTGCGTTTCTTTCTTCTCGCTTTGAGCATCTCCTTCCCACGTCAGCTACTGCTTTTCCTCTCTTCCTTGCAGTAACACCCCGAGTTTCTGCACATATTCATTCCACGCCCACTGTACCTGTCTTCTCTGGGGAGCCACCTGTCACCACTAAAGTGCCGTTATTGTCATTTTCTGCTTTCGTGCAAGCCAGCATAAGGTGTTTTATAGGGTAGACAGGGCACTGTTATTCAACAGTGTGGCATCAGGAGACCGAAACTAGGCTCTGTACACCAATTTTAGTACAGGAAAAATCACTTATACCCTTGAAGACTGAGAGTGATGATTCACTGTATTCTGCTACTCACGAATGCAATGCAGATTGGGAGCCGGAGGCAGACAGTGGGAAATTAACATAAATCGAGATTTCTTACATTGCGTATAGTTGGAAAGTAGCACTCTTCAGAGGAGAAAGTCATAAAGCACTTTTACCAGATGTTTTCTTGGCAGACTTTAATTACTCTCCTGCTCCCTGTCGTTTTTAATGATACCCATTGGAGACAGCTACTAATTCACGCTCCCCTGCTTTGTTATCCACTGGGATTTCAAGTTTTTCATGCGTGTCTGCTCTTCTGCGTAGGTCTGATGATTACAGTTGTATTGTAATTATAATTGTCAGGTGGTTACAAAATACCATCAGCAACTCTAACAAGCAGGCCAAGGGTTTGGAAGTATAAGTGGCTATAAGTATCTATGTGGAGAGCAAAAGGTGAAGATCGTGACAATGTTAATCTGGGAAGATCACAGAGCGCGACAGAATACGGCGCCGTGCCCAGAGCTAAGGGTTCGCATTCTTGGCTAAAGGTAAGCACAGTGAGGATTCAAAACGTCTGCGCTCAAATTTCCTTCCCATCTGGAAACACTGTCCTTATTAACTGCTGACCACAAAGATTGTTTCTACTGGAAATAGCAAGGGAAAAGTCTTCATAGACTATTACCAATAAGAAAACACTGCACAGAGGGGAAAAAAATCTGTGCAGGAAAATAAAAAATTCCCTAATTTCAGTCATGGCTTTTCCCCCAATGTAATAGTAAAACTAAATTGGAAAAAGATGTAAGACTATCAATAAATTTTACTAATTGCAGGCAAAGATGTCACATACAGGTTCCCAAATTTAAAACTCTTTCCTCACATTCTAATCTTTCCTAAACTTTGGCTCTATCCTGGTGTATTTCCAAATTCCTGGGTTTCTGCCAGCCCTTTCAAGGATTATTTTTAAGAGGATTCTGGCCTTTCTGTGGTTAATGATTTAAGGCAGAGCCAAACTGGAAACTGTCACCAGGAAAGTGACAGGGGTTGCTCTTGCTGACAAATCCTTTCAGGATTGCACTGAAGGCCTTACTGAGTCTCCAAAGAGGGTAAAAAAAAGATATGAATGCATTCTTATTAAAATTTTTGAAAAGAAAATTTTGTTTTGTGGAACTGGAGTCTGTAAATGCATGTCTCCCCAGAACATGAGGAATTAAGTAAATGAAATATGCCTTCCAAAGTATTCGTGCAATTTAAAGGTATTTAACCAACTTCCCCATTCTTAATAGTATCAGCATCAAGGTAATCCTTTCTACTCATGCTCAAAATTCAATTTAAGGGGATCTGAATTAGTGAGGATTTACTACATCGATTCACTTCTGATCTCGAAAGAATAAAATGATTTGTTAAAAATAAGATACTTGGAAGCTAAATGTGCTTTAGAAAACTGAGCAACCATCATGTGCTTTTTCTTTTTGTTTTTAAAGGGAGAAGGACCAGCAAGGGTATAAAACTTTAAATCAGAAGCTCACTTATGACCACACACAGAAGCAAAATATTTTTAAAGGAGGTTATTATGGCATGAATCACTTTTATGAGGACATATAAGACATGCAGAGGCCATTTGACAGAATATCTATGAATTGTCAATCACCTCATTATGCTGTTTGACCTTCCCTCTCCTTGAACTTCACAACCATAGCCAGCTAGACAAGAAAGGCCGACATTCCTGAAGAGATGTAATCACAGCCTCGGTTCATTCTAAGTAGAGGACATTCTCTGTGATTTAGAAACAGAGTTTCTAGTGTAAGACATCATAAAGTTGAATGAGGACATTACTTTCCATTTGTCTGACCTGAAAAGAAGTGTTAAAAATATAAATCACCAAATTACCTAGATCATTCCAGGCTCATACAAATATCTAATTTATTTTCTCCTAGACTAAATACTCCATGATTTGCATTATATACATTAAGTAAAATAATGTGATATACACTGATACCAGTGCAGGGTGATTTTTTTTTCCAATTGTTTTTCCAATTGTTTTTTTTTTTTTTTTGCACAGTGGCTATTAGAACCATACTAGAAATACAATTACTAACATCACTTATACTGGTGACACCAAGGAAACCAAGGTCCTATCCCCATTTAGAATTTAAAAATCAATTGAAATAGTACGTCATTTATGAAGGGAACCAGCCTTCAAACACATTTTGAGTCCTACGTCTGTACGCATTTCCTTTTTTCTTTTTTTATTTAAATTCAGTTAGCCAACATATAGTACATCCTTCGTTTTTGAAGTCGTGATCACTGATTCATTTGTTGCGTACAACACCCAGGGCTCACCCATACACACTTGAAGGAGCAGTTTCACCTTCCGCTCACAGGCGTGGCGGAGCAGCACTCCAGACAGACCCACAGAAAGGCCTGATAAAATTAAAAGAACATAGCACAGACATGTTTTCTTTCCTTGGGCATCTTAAAAGAAAAAAAAAAAAAAACGATGTGTGCAGGTTGACAAGAACGGATGACAACAAGCAACTGAAGTCGTACCCAAGGGATTTTCCTGCACAAAGATCCTGGGAGCCGAGAATTCCATGACCATGCTAGGGTTTGCTTCGGACAGACCTTCTGGATTCACGGCCAAAGCGTGGAGAGGAGAATCAGCACACCTAGGCTTCAGACTGACATTTGAGTTCCTTGAATGTCAGCTTTCCTCAGGGTCTAAAATGGGGAAAATAAAATCTGCTGCTCTTTTACTTTCTAACACATCATTTATAGAAAGATTCTGATCTTAAGACCAACTCCTGCAGTCTGGAGTCTAGGCAAGTATCATGATGGTGCGGAATGTCAACATGTAGGTTATTCGGAGTTTCCTGCAAAGGAATTCAAAATAAAAAACAAAATTTGCTTGTCGAAGTACTTTATGAACCACTTTAAGTTTTCCAGATTCATCCCCATCTGCATCCACAGTGATGCAAATAAACTGAGGAGCCTCCAGTAAACAACTAACGTACAAATTATTTCCTTGCCTCCTGCCCAGTACTGACCATGGTGCACTCAGCGGTAAAACCAACACACGATTCATAGACTTCCAGCTTGACCATTTTATAATTAGCAGATTATAAACCCAGAAAATCTGGATTAAAAATCCAGAAAATGCGATTTCTTGGTATACAGAGATGCCCGGTACAGCACAAAGAGGCTGGCTGACTATGAGGAAAGGTTTTGTTGTTTTTTTTTTTAAATTACCAAAATAAAAGAGGACTTTTTTCCTAAATAGATTTATGACTAAGTTAGCTAACTATAAGCTCTTTTGAAAAAAGAAAGATTTTACAAATGTTTGAATTTACCTTTGTGTTTTAAAAGATCTCACTGACCGAAGTTATCATGCCACTTAGTCTTTTTAAGTGTCCCAGAAAAACTGAAAACGTAAATTAATGGCAGAGCATTTTATACCCAAGGCTAAACCACACATACTACCTACCAGAGATAGGACCTACACACAAAAACCCTGCCTGGTTCCCTCCAGGCTATGGGGGAAAAAGCAGAGATTTCTTCCCATTCTCCTTTATCTTCCTTTGGTCTTTCTTTTCTAAGTTTTAATGGGTTCTCCTGGATATCCAAAGTCCTAAGTCTGACTCCCATCCTTTCAGTGTGATGCCTCTCTTTCCAAACTCTAAATGTCCAACTAACACCTGACTCCTTTGTTTCACCAAAAAGAAAAGAAAAGAAGGCAAACCCTTAAATTTCTTGAGATTCAAACTCTTAAATTTTTAATAACAGAAGCAAGTTCCAGTAAACAACCAAAGTATTTTCTATCAAACTGGTTCTGTGCAAAGGGCTGCGCCTTCTCGATGTTTGTGGTTGCTCACCCCTAATGTCTCAGGGACCGAACTCGTTCTCTGGACTTTTCCTCTTTCGCCACACTGAGAAATTCCCAGACCATCATCAGTCTCCATTGCCTGCTGCCATCCCTTCCTGCCACCTCCCTATCTCTCTGGCTCACGCCAAACTTCAGTGAAGACTTTAATGTCAGGGTCACACTCATTTATTTCTCCCTAATACAATTCCTTCCTGTGTAACTTCAGTGTCATTGGGAAAGCCCATCCGGTGTGCCTGTCTCAAAGTTCTTTTCACCTTTCAGTTCCTTTAAACTTCTTTTCCATTTTACCACAGTGGTTGGTTCCCATGGTCACATCCTGGATCTGGTCATCTCTCGGAAATCCTTCACGTCTGCAAATAAGAACTGTGAGATATCACAAACCCAACTCCCCCCTCTTGTCCTCTCTTCCTCCCAACACATGGGTGGCTTTTTTGGCTTCAGACACCAGTCATTTACTCCTCTTTCCTTTGCGTTTGTTAAGCTACCCTGCATCGAAAAGCGTCAGCATATGGAGCTGCTTCCATTCATGTTTCTGTGCCTCACGCGTGCTGCGCCATGCTAGACCAGCGGTTGTCTTCTATGCGTGGAGCAGACCCTGTGGTACAGAATTGCTCAGTCCTCTCTCCTGGCCTGGTGTAATCCACTCCACCACTCGGGCGGTGTGACAGAGCAGTCCTTGTACGTCCTGCAGACCACTCCCTCCCCCATTTCCTTTGCTGACTCATAACCTTCACCTTGAGTTTTCTCTGAATTAATGAATCTTTAAATCTGTCCACACGTCTAATAGCCTACCTGTTTTTCCATCTCTTCACCTACTTATTCAGCCACTTATTCAAAAATATTTATTAAATTGTCCATAATATGCTAAATAGTATATTAGATGATGGGGTAAAAAAAAGTCTAACAGGGATGTTTATTCTTGGGGAGCTCATAGAATAACAGAAAAGAAAAACATAAATAATTGCAACTTCATGCTTCATGGGTGTTTTATTATGTTAATGGAAGAGGACACAGTAGGTAAAGGATGGTTATGTTTCGTTTGGGTGGGAACTCTTGATTGCTCAGGAGCATTCCAGGGTGCTCCTTGCCTGCAGCACGGTCGATATGAATCATTCAGCTACATCCGTTCAGCCATCTCTCACCAAAATGACCAGGAGGAGGAATGCTCAACAGAAGAAAAATACAGAGGATGGGCCTTCTGCAACAGAGCTAATGGCTATCAACATAGACAATATGTCAGAAAGGGAATTCAGGCTAACAATTATCCAGGCAGTAGCGAAGTTGGAGAAAGCCATGGATGACAAAATGAAATTGATTAGGACAGAAATGAAAGCCACCAGCGATGATGTTCACAATGTTCTCAATGTCTCTGTACATTAGAATTATAATTGATTTTAGCTTATACTTTTTATTTATTTAATTTATTAAATTAATTTATTTAATTTATTATAAAATTTAAATTATAAATTATAAAATTTAAATTTATTTAATTTATTATAAAATTTATCATTTGAATGTGTATTACCATTAAAATAAGAAAAGTGGTATGTGGGGCGCCTGGGTGGCTCAGTGGGTTAAAGCCTTTGCCTTCGGCTCAGGTCATGATCCCAGGGTCCTGGGATCAAGCCGCACATCGGGCTCTCTGCTCACCAGGAATCCTGTTTCCCTTCCTCTCCCTCTGCCTGCCTCTCTGCCTACTTGTGATCTCTGTCTTTCTGTCAAATAAATAAATGCAATCTTAAAAAAAAAAAAAGTGGTATGTGTTGGTCAGGACTCTCCAAAGGAACCAAACCAATAGGATAGATATAAATTTTCTAAGGAAAGAACTCATGGGATTGCAGAGGCCAGCGTGTTCAAAGTCTGCAGGGCAGGCTGGACACTCAGGCAGGATTTTTGGGTTAGTCTTGAGGCAGAATTCCTTCTTCTCCAGGCAACCTTGGTTTTTGCTCTTAAGATTTTCAAACGACTACATGAGGTCCACCCACATTATCAAGGGCAATTGCCTTTACTTAAAGTCAGCTGGTTATAGATGCCAATAACATCAACAAAATATCTTCACAGCAGCATCTAAACAAGCATTTGTCCAAACAGCGGGGTGCCTAACCTAGCCAAGCTGATGCATAAAATTAACCGTCCCAGGATATTATGGACAGAATTGTGTCCCTCCAAAATTTATATGTTGGAACCTTAATCCCCAGTAAGGCTGAATTTAGAGATAGGGTTTAGAAGGAGGTGATAAAGGTTAAATGAGGTCAGAAGGCTTGGACATTAATCTGGTAGGACTGATGTCCTTATATGAAGAGGAAGAGACACAGAGATGTGAGGACACAGCAAGAGCTGGTCATTTGCAAGCCAAGAAACTGATTTTCCTCAGAAACCATCCTTGACGCACCTTGCTCTTATACCTACAACCTCTTAAAATGTAAGAAAATAAATTCCTGTGGTCTAATCCACCTAATCTGCGGTGTTTTGCCATGTCACCCTAGCAACAATAATACATAAGGTGTTATTAAAGAAGAAAAAAGAGAGAGAAAGCCACCTACTGAAGACAATGATTGGTACAATACTAATATTCAACCTGGCTGTGTATCAGATTACGCAGGGAACTTTCACAAGCATTGTTCCCACGCCCAAACCCTGCGGTTCCCACTCAGTACTGGGGGATGAGGAAGGCGCGCACCTACATGCTGCATTGTTCAAAGCAGCACGCTGCGAGCAGAGACTCTGCAAGGAGGGTTGTGACATGGGACGCTGTAGAAAGGAAGAAATCTTATTATTTCTATTTGCACGATATATATTTGTATCTGAAAAGAAAGGGTTTGGGCCTGAATGATATTGAATGTGTGGACTGACATCCGTGCTCCTGTTCAGCCCAATATCAGGTAGTCACTCTAACAAGTAAATGGAATGAGGTCCTCACCATGACGAGTCAACCTCTGATGGGTTAACCCAGGACAGGTTTTCTGCACTCCTTTGTTTACCCTCAACAAATACTGTTATGGATGCCATACGTGCGGCCAACTTACATAGGGCAAGAAATAGATTTATGGGTATAATCAAATCTCAGTGACACAAATCCCCACAAAATGGACAGCTGGCTTTAAAGGACTCCAGTACAGAAAGTGATTATTAACATGAGGCTCACAGTGCAAGCACAGGTCACCAACAGGAACGGGCAGAGTTTCCAGAGTCTCCTTTAGTCTTCAAAAGAGGCAAAGGCTAATGGTCTCATCGAGTTTGACAAGAGTCAGTCCAAAACCCTCAGAATTGTCAGAAGACCATTAGTGCAGATTTACATTCACCCACATTAGCCATCATACTGTGCATTGAAATATTAGCAAAGGATAATTCGAAGTGGTGGCAATTTTTGGAAAATGTATGTCTTAATCCACTTTATCTTTAATGTAAGATTTTTCATATCTCTTTTGGGATGCATTTCATGATTCATACACTACATTAGCACATTAGTGCGCATAGAATCTACCATATGGTGCTGAGAACTGGAATGGGCCATAAGACTTGAGAAAATGACAGTTGTTGGGGTCCTTGATAATGACGGTTTCCATGGGATTGTTGGGTCGAAGTCTTGCTTGAAATATACTCGGATGAGAATAGAGGTGAGAAAGTGAAGACAAAAAAAAAAAGTGAGAAAGTGAAGACAAGTCTTCTCAGGAAATTTGCTCTCAAGGGTCAGGGTGAAATAGACTAGGAGCTAAAGGGATAATTATGCCATGGGAAGGATGTTTTAAAGGGAGAAAACACGGTATTTTTAAATTCTGATGCAAATGACCCTGTGAAATTAAAATTTGATTATATAATATGTAAAGGGAGTAATTTCAAGAGCAAAATTCCAGAACAGATGAGAAGGGGGGATGGGGAGTCTGGTACACAGCAGGAGAGCTGGCCTTTGCCAGGACAAGAATCCATCCGTTGTCATTGGAGAGACAGCAGAGTTTATGGGTATAGACCGAAGCCACTGGCAGAGCTGGTGGGGAGAGGGTGATGAAGTTCTCCTCTGATTGCTTCTCCATGAAATCAGGAGCAAGTCTGTCAGGGGATGAGAATCTATGTGCACCGATGTCTGCAGCTCTTCACCTAGTGACCATAAGAAGCTTCATGGCAAAGGATGATCCACATTATGCAACTAGTAAAATCTATGGTTTTCCTAAATGTCTTAAATAGCAAGCATTACACACCACAAACTCTCAATAACAGCTCATCAACTTCCAATTTCTTGTTGTTATGGAATTAGAGTAAAACCCTCGGGGCCCCTGGGTGGCTCAGTGGGTTGAGCCTCTGCCTTCTGCTCGGGTCATGATCTCAGGGTCCTGGGATGGAGTCCCGCATCGGGCTCTCTGCTCAACGGGGAGCCTGCTTCCTCCTCTCTCTCTGCCTGCCTCTTGCCTGTCAAATAAATAAATAAAATCTTTTAAAAAAAAACAAAAAACCTCATTCTCCCTTTTGTGGACCACTCCACACTGATGTTCTTCATATCTGGACCTGTATCCACTGCCCACTCTTGTGTCTCCCACCGCTCTTGTCCCACTGACTCCGATTTTTCTGTTGCCATGTCCTCCCCTCTGGATGTTCATTCCCATTTTCAGAAAAATCCAGTCTTGCTGAAAATCCCCATTGAATAGATTCAGCCCCAACTCTACGGCTGCATGAAATTGTGTTTGTTCCCCCAAACATAATGACATGCCTGTCCCAACTGAACTCTCTTTGCCCAAATCTTCAGTGTTCATGTCTTATCAGTGTGTTTCCCACCAGGTGCTTACTTGCTCTGACCAGGAGAGGATGGGGTAAGATTTGAAAAGCGAATGTTCCGCTCTCCACGAAGATGCTTCCTGCCTCCTGCTGCGAAGTAGCCCTCGGACAGCAGCTCTGGGGTTGACCAATTCCTGTCTTGGCTCCCAGTGTCTTGCTGGCATGGGCCAGTAGAAGCAGTTCAAAATGATAAGAGAGCACAGAGGGAGGGCTTCTAGAGAGGGCCTTCACCACTCTGAGCCAAGACATGGGACTCAGAGCAAAGTCCTTTGCAAGCTTACAGCCTGCGCATCTGCTCCTTTTTAAGAGACTAAATAAACCCTATTCTCATGCAAGCTTCCCACGTGACTATTCTCTATGCCCCTCACATTCTGTGCAAACACGTGGAATCCTAATGGTTAAAGCACAGAAAGGGCCAGGGGACTCCAGGTCAAACCTTCATTCAGAATACCTCTCTCTGGCGATTTAGAGACATTCACTGCGGCAGGAAAAATAAAACAAAACAAAACACCAAGTTATGTAACCTGCCTGCTATTACACATGACTCTTATTATCACCACCTGAACAACACAACCAGAATGAGGGCTACATTTCAGAAGTCATTTCTGATTCAGGGAATGGGTCACGGCAAGTTTAGGGGTAGGGACCTGGCAAAGCACAGCCCCACAGAAATTCACAAAGAGGAATATGCACTTGGAAGTTGCATTTGATGGGCTTCTTTCATGCTGAAAGAGATTCTTGGCTCGGGGGAAGAGATGTGGCATGACATTACAATCGAAGGAGTGACGGGGCCCAGCCTCCCTCTGTGCTGGGTCTGCTGGCTTTCAGACCAAGTCCACAGGTTTGGTTTTGCTTCTCTTTGCCTGCTCCCTCTCAACTTTATCTCCAGAGAACTCTATCTGGATGGACCTAAAATCACTGACTTGTCATGGCTTTTTTATTACGCACCCAAGAGCCAATTGGTCTCAGGTGAGGAGGGAAGTCATAACCAGCTATAAATATACGTAAGTCCTCTTCCGGTTATTAATTTTCTCCTTCACACCTAAGTGCTAGCGAGGGAAGAAATGTAATGGAATGTCTCTCAGCCTGCAAGCCACAGATCTTGTTGATGAGAAGTAGCATCAACTTAGAGAACCTTGAGAGGAGGGCTGGGGCACGAGCTGACACCCCAGTAGGCAAGGAGTTAAAACTTACGAGGAACTAAATATTGCAATTTTCCGTGAAGGAAAAGAAGTTTTTCCATTATTCATGCAAACACAGTTAATGATTAAATTTCACATTCAACCAGGGAGGCCTAGCATGGCTAAAAATGGAAGCTAATATCAAATGCCACAGGCATCGGTTTCATTGGTACCTATAAAGAACGAAGCACTTCAAACAGAATAATAAAAATAGTACCACATTTGTTCATCATAGGTAAGAAAATCCAGGCAAGCCAAACTTTGAAGGCTTTTGTTTCTTGGGTAAAATAATTCTACTTGATTAAGTCTATGAAAACACCACCTCAGTTTATAGATTTAAGCCAACCTGCAAGATTCATATTAACTTTATTGATCTTAAACTTCATCTGATCTTGCCTGTATTTTACATTTAGTTCCATGCCAGAGAGATGTACGTTTTAGGGTATGAGTAAAAATTAGAGCTGGCAGCACTAAGCCTTCACCACTATTCCCATTAACATTTTTCTAGCTATATTTTAGATAACATTAAGAATTTATTCATAGTTTTATTAGGTAGTATACTTGATTCATTTGGTGCTGTCCAAGCCTGCCAATAAATACTTGCCTGTCCAATGTATTTCATTCGCCTGAGGACAAGCACAGATCTATAAATCTTCATTCAGTGTCCCAGGATTCAAAATCTAGCCCAGGGTCCCTGGGCAAAGAGAAATTCAGAATCAAACAGTGCATGACAACAGCAAGAAGGGCAGAAAGGCACAAGACCAAAGTGATGTAGAGGAATATAAAGGAATATTTATTCAGAGCCCAGAGAGGAGGTGAGCACTGTGAGCCGGAGGCATTGGGTGGAACTCCAAGTTGAAGAACAGTTGGTTTGAGCCGTGACAGAGAGGCTGACCTTGGAGAGGTGGAGACGAAAATTTGGAGGATGGTTGCTATTAGGTAGAGCAAAGAGATTTAGCAAAGTCAGAAACGTAGAAAATGCATAGCAACTTCAGACAGCAGTTTACCAGAGGCAAGCTCCACGGAGGACAGCGGGGGCAATGGATCTGGTACTAGAAGCCTTGAATGCCAGATCAAGGAATTCAACATTTATCCTCTAGATAATAGGGAAACCTTAGACATTTTAGGGTCAACTGATAACTTCATAAAGCGTCAATTTAGGAAGGCTAGACTTCGTTGGCATACACAGTGAGAACAAGAAATCATACTTTGGAAGCTGTTGCATGAGGGCAAGTGACAGGTGACGATGCCTGCAGTGAAATGGTATGGGAAGGAACAGACAGGTGGAAGAAGACTGGAAGATGGAGGACCGGGTACATGGAGTGAGACAGAAAAGGCAAACATAACAAAGCTCTAACCTGAAGGGGCTTAAAAAATGCTAAGCATACAGATATTAGGGAAAGACAGATGAGAGGGTCTTGGAAAGAAACTGCGAGCTAACTCGATCCTGCTGAGGTCGGAAGAAGGGTACACCAGCTAACCGCAGATGCTCAGGAGGAAGGTTGAGATGTGGACAAGAGCTGGGTATGGGAGTCTGGCTGGAGAGGGGTTTGCCAGTGGCCGCGTGGTGTCAAGAACTTGGAGGGAGAGATGAGGAGGAGAAAATGAGGGGGTGGATTCTGAATTGCGGGGCTGTAAGACGAACATGGTTATTAGCCACAGGAAGGAGCAAACGGAAAGCTGGATTCTAAAAGCAGCCAAACAGTTCTGAAGGACAAAGTTCTGTTCAGATCCCAATGGTTTCAGAGTTTGGGTTTAATCTAAATTGTAGGTCTGAAATTGAAATTAATTATTTTCTTTTATTTTATAAAAGAATGCAGAAAATTAGTAAAAACAGATGGGAAAATAGGCTATTGCTAAGAATTTTTACATTATTAATTCAAAAATGATTTAAAACATTAAGAAATCATTGTTATGCTCTTACCAGAACTTCGGTTAATCTGGACTCTAGGTCTGGCTCCTTAACCTGCTACATAAATGTCTGTTGCATTGCTGGAGATGGAAGGTAGATGGATGATGGATAGACGGGTATCAGGGTGGTATTAGTTCTTGTGGTATACTAGTAATACCAGGATTTGTAAGTAATTGCTTATATCCAAGAGAAATTTATTTTCAATGAAAGAGGAAAATTTAACAAGCCTGAGATAATGCGCACCATGGGGATGCTTCCAATTAAACCTTTGGAGAGAGGTTCAACCACATGACAGTGGGAGAGTTGCCATCTAAACCAGGAGGTGGAAGACTAGGGTCCCAGGCTCATTTCCATTCTATGAAACATCTGTGGTACTTAGTGCATGTCTTGGGCTATCCGTGGCTTCAGCCATGAGTCATGGTAATTATGCCTTCCTTTGCCAGAGGCAAAATATTCCTTAGAGTCATTTTGTTGCCTAAGGCCTCTGATACAGATAATAAGAAGTGACAGTTCTCGCAATTCAAACATGGTGGGAAGATCCCACGCAACAAGGCACCGTTCTCCTGAGTCCCTGCCACAGGAGAATGAAGAGGTAAAAAGGTCATGAAACCACAAAGACAAAGCAAGGAGAACAGGAGACAATAGTGAATGAAATCAAGTTTTGGGAGCTAGAGACCAGATGTACCCGTGAGCGGTAACTCTTTTAGCAGAATGAGAAAAGTATAAAATAAGGGCCTATGGTGGGAGATCCCAGGAGGAACGTGGTATCATGTCGCAAATGAAGAAGGTCCAGGAACACAGCAGCCATCTATGGAGGAATGCTTGATACCGGTGTGGGACAAGCAGAGTCCCCATCTCTATCCCAGCCAAATGCTGGCATTTTCTTGTTGGAGAGACTGGGCCACAGAGACTCTATTCTTAGGGCACCTGGCTCAGCCAAGGACAGGCTGTCTTCCTGAAGGTGAGTGAAAGTCTAGAATAGTGGTCTCCCAATGAACTCTCTGAAATGATGAGAATGTTCTATGTATAAGCTGCCGAATGACTCACGAGCCACTCTGGCCCTTGAACACTTGGAATGTGGCTAGTGCAAGCGAAGAAGTGAGATTTCCATGTTAATTCAGTTTAAGCCATTTAAATTTAAATAGCTTGATGTTGCCCAATGTAGAATAGCAGAGGTCTAGAACCTGCAGGTTGTTGTCCCTTTGCCCTTACCCCCACCCAGAATCTAGAGTAACAGCAGCCAGCTTAGGGCACAGGTGGGAGAGGAAGGCAGATTTCTCCTGGGAAAACTGAGCTGCCCAAGAAGAAAAACCTAGACACAGATGCATCGGTGGGTTCTCTAGGAGAACAATGTGGTCTCCATCAAAATCACCTGCAGGACAGCCCCCTTCAGGGAGGCACTCACTTGCATGGTACTTTGAATTGGGTTTTTTATCAGCTCCCTTTCAAATAAAAATGGGCAACCAAGCATTGTCAGTCATTTGAAGAAGACCTCTAACATGCATCCACAAAAGGATGGGAAGCTGTGGGGGGAAGTGTGATGGTTGTCAGGGAGAAGCCACCACAAAGCCCTGGGGAAATTAAACCATAGAGAGAGAACAGTTCAATCAGGGAGTGAGGAGGGAAGGAAGGTGGGGAAGTCTGATGAAGGCTGAGGTCAACAGTAAGAACAGACAGTCCATGGCAAGAAGCCAGCTCCAGGCAGTGAAGGAGACTCTGAGCTGTTAGGTTTCCTTGAAGTTCATGGGTATCTCATGGGTTGCTTAGCCTCTCTTAGCTATACTATTGCTCAGGCATAGTGGGGAAGAACAGCGGATTCATGGCAAATTCTTCCCCACCACAAAGCTGAGAAACAATAGCTGACATCTGGAATTTTTTTTTTAAAGTAGCTCCATACCCAATACAGAGTCCAAGGCAGGGCTTGAACTCAGGACTCTGAGATCAAGACGTGAGCTGAGATCAAGAGTTGGACTCTTAACTGACTAAGCCACCCAGGAGCCCCTGACATCTGCATTTTACTTAGAACATAGACTAATTCAGCCCAGGAGCCCAAGCCCTCCAGAGCCCCTGGGAATGGTTCCCCTCCCACCTCCCCTATTCCCCACATGCCCAATGTGAAGTGATGGAGGGCAGTTCCTATGGCCTGACAGCCTCCCTGTTCCATGATGGCCCTGAGTGGCTTGGGTTTCACAAGCAGCCTCATGAAATAGGCACATGACAATGAAAAACTTCCAGTTTAGAGCAGCTTCGAATAAACATTTATTTAGAACAAGGAGATAATGAGCGATTATTTTCATTTCTAGAATATCACAGATGTTGTTCATTAGGGTATGTCAATCAGAAACAATTCTTTCATGTATGCGAGTTCATTGTCAAGAATTTCCAGGGACTCATTTGAATAAAGTTGAAGGGCTTCTTCATAACCCAAGTCTAAAATCTAAGGGAGCCATTGAGGGGGATATGCCGAGGCTAGGGTGTCAACACACACTAAGACATTTCAGTTGAGAGCTTAATACACACAGCCCTTTCATCTGTGTCCCTCATGATCAACAGAACGTTTTTCTAACTGATTTTTGTTTAGGGGTTGCTGTTTGTAAAATGTGAATCAAGTAAAAAAAAAACAAAAAAAAAAACAAAAAAAACAAAAAAACTCTACATCGCAAGAACCAAAAAGCATGACATAACTTGCATCCTGGAATTCAGCCTCCTAGCCAGCATTCCATACATTATCAATATAGCTAAACATTTACAGAAGTAGAAGATCTGAGTTCAAATCCCAGCTGTACTATTTGCTTGCTCTGTGACCATGGGAGAACCGCCGAACCTGCCCATCTGAACTTTGGCTTCCTTATCTAATACACCTGGTATTGGGCTGTAAAGTGAGGAGTATACTAAGAATGAAAATTCTAGTTATTAAAGAGAAGACAGAGTCCAGAAAACCCATACCCTAGCCATGGCTACCCATGAATATTAATCAGTATTTAGTCATCCGAAGAAATGTCTATCAGAGCCACTTGATTAATTTAACATATTATATTTAGCACAATACAGTTCCTATTGTCTCCAAAAGACATTCATCAATATTTGCATTCTGTTCCTCTGTTTATTGAAATTTCACAGAAAACTGCCATTGGCATTTTCTATAAAATGAGCAAAAAGTCACTTTCCAGAGCTATTGAAATAAATAGGACCGGGTGCCTGGGTAGGTCAATCAGTTAAGCACCTGACTCTTGATTTCAGCTCAGGTCTTGGTCTCAGAGTCGTGGGATCAAGCCCACGTCAGACTCCACACTGGGGATGGAGTCCGCTTGGGATGTTCTCTCTCCCTTTCTTTCTGCCCCTCGCCCCCCAGTAAATAAATAAATAGCACATACCTCTCTCAACAGACACACATTCACAATGTACTTCATTATAAGACATCCCTTCTGTGACTGATTTTGCCTGCTGATGGCAAGTTCAGGGATTTGTGGAACTAAAAACACTATTTCTCATTTCCCTGTTGGTAGTCCTGGAAGACCATGATCATGCACTGCTGAATTTGGGAGTGACCACGGCTGCAAAGACTACAATTGTCACTTAATTCAACACCCTTCACAATATTCTTGACCATCGTCATGCAAGGCCCGGCATGTGGTGAGCGACAGTACTGGGACAAAGACCTGAGTTAAAGCAACGCTAGCAGAAGAGCAAGGCCCTAAATTCCGAATCGGGGACTCAGTCACAGAGGGCGCTCCATGCTGGGTGCAGAGTCTGCTTGAGATTCTCTCTCGCTCTCCCTCTGCCCTTTCCCCTACTGTCTGTCTGTCTGTCTCTCTCTCTCTCTCTCTCTCTCTCTCTCTTCTTTTTCTCTCTGTAATGAATAAATCAGTCTTAAAAGAAATAATAATAAACGATGGGGCAACACCTGAGCTGCCAGTGCTGGTAGAGCTTAGAAGAGGAGGAAAGTCAGAGCTCCTTGCTGCACAGCCCACATGTGAGCTCACGGGGGTGCAAGTCCGCCTCTCCGTCCTCCCTCTCCCTCACCTCTCCCCGGGGTGGGATTGGTCATCGCAGCTGATTCTGCCATGTCTGTGCTTTGAGTTAAGGGCTTTAGACATTCCAGATGAAGATAAATTTAAGACCAGCTCAAAGATCCCTATCAGCTGAGAGTTCCAAAAAATGTTTTGTTTTGTTTTACTTTTGGACCGTAGGTCACTGCAAGAAATAAAATACAGAAATACATGAAAATTAGTCTATTAACAAAATATCTAGGTCTTAATTCACGGCCAGGGTTGAAACAGCTCTCCCTTCACCTCTGCCCTGAAGCAGCAGAGAGTTCGGAACGGCACCGGGCCCCTTGTTGCCCGGCCAACAAGCACACGGTGTCTGCAAGCACAGCAAGAAGCCAATAACCTGACCGAGGGGGAAGGTAGGTCAGTACACGGATTTTTTAGCATTTTTTTCAGCTGTGTGCCCTAGGCAAGTCACCTCTCCACACAAGGGCTCGGCTTCCTCATCTGTGAACTACAGGTAATGGTATGTAAAGCATTTAGCATTTACCTTGCAGGGCTGTTGGGAGAGCAGAGGAGAAGGACAGTTTTGGAGGAGGCCATCGAGAGGACGTGACGGCTGGTTCTGGGCACGTGGTGGCTTCTCACCTCCTCCTCTGCCCTTGGAATGTACATTCTGCCCACTGTTCCCATTCCAGCTGCCATTTCAAGGCATGGCCTTGAGAAGCAACGAATTGCTGGGACCATCTGGCCTGAACATGTGTCTGAGCTCTGTGAAGGTGTCGCGATGCTCTCCGGGGATTCTGGCAGGTGGGCCTGCGTATCTACTTGTCCCGCTGTCGAGACAGGCCTCTGTGTAATTTCCCTTGCTTATGAAACCTGCGCGTACCCGTGGACGCGGCTCCCCTCTTTCCTCAGTCTCTCCTTGTGAACCCTGTATAGGAGCTGGTTTGCGAACCAACAAGAAGATGGTAAGAGGTGAGAGGAGGGAAGGAGGAGGTAGACGAGCTGAGTTTGGGCCTTGAAGTCAGACGGCGCGGCATTCCACGCCCGGCTCTGCCGCTGACTTCCTTCACCTCTGAGCTTTGCCAAGCTATTTCCCCTGGTGTGCAAGGATAACGCTGGTCGCCGTAGACACGCGGTAGGCTTGTGGACGGCTGCATCACTTTTAAGAGCTTATCACACAATAAGAAATTCAGTGATTGCTGGCTATGAAAGAAAGAAACCTATAGAATAAGAAAGGTTCATAAGGAAAAGGTTTTGAAATGTAAAATCCCCTCCTTTGCTTCCCCTTCTCCAGAGTGGATGGTGAAGGAACCAGGAGATATTCAGCTTTCCCCCAATCAGTATAAATTTTGCTAAGCAAAATATAATTTTGCCAGGGACAAAATGTGCTGCTAGTAGAATGAGGGTTGGTGTTTTTGGAAGCAATCAGTATGATAGCCATGCTTTCAGCCTTTAACCCCTTGGGCAATTTCTGTAATGATTCTGTTCATACTAACAGACTTAGCTTTGCATTTCTGTATCAGACCTTACAGCACATTTCAATAGTATCCACACTGCCAATTTGAAAAACTCATCATCTAAAGGCATATTTACTATTTTTCCAAAGCTAATCTTTAAGCAACTGTAATGATCCAATACAAACATTAAATTATTAAAATACTGACACAAGAAGATTTCTCACTATAGGCTTTGGTAAAAACTTATTTGTTTGCTGCATAGATTTCATAGTTATTTAAAACCATCTGTTTCAATACAGATCTCATTTCCTATTCCATTATTAAGAGAGACAACCCAAAGACGAGGGTAGTCAGAGGGCAGTCAGAGGGAAGTCAGAGGGAAGTCAGAGGGCCTTTCACTGCTCTTCAGGGTCGGATGTTCTCTTACAGGTGTCTGATCCTCCGAAGCCATAACACTGGGTGAGCACAGAAGCACTCCGCACAAATTGACGCGGTACCTCCAAGATCAGGCCCTGCTGGCACGGCTAAGGCACATGGAGGAAGGGCCCAGATGCCCATGATCTCCTTCTTGCTACTCTGCCTTCTCTCTCACTGCTTTTTCCTCAGAGATGAAGACCCAGAGACAAGTGAGCTTCCCAAGGCCACAATGCTGGGTCAGGTTTTCTGATTCCCAGCCCAGTGCTCCTCTACTGCTCCATTCCATCGGGAATCCAGTGAGCAAAATAATGTGGAATGAGCTGGACTTGAGCTATGGTAAGACCACTGGAAGCATTCATGAACACAACACTTCACTGTAGTTTTGCGAGGCAGAAGGCTGAATTCTCTTGGATTTTGTGTTTTGATGTTTGGCAGGGCTTTGAGTTCTGAATGGCTTTCAATTATTCTCTTGTATACAATAAATATTCAAAATAAATTTCCACACATCACTTCTTGTGCTTTTGGAATAAATATCTGTCAACGACTTGATTCTACAGAAGTTATTGTGGGATAACAGAAATACGCGGTAATTATCCCAACACCACTGCTCGTCACCAGACACTGATGGCAAGATTGATGCCATCAATAAGAGCAGAGAAATGAATGTCTGCGGTTAAACCTTGGTATGTCATGTAGCCACCATCCTTGTCAATTACATGCTCCCAGAGAGCCAACTAAAGATTTATTTACAACCCATTTTTCTAGGCATTGATTATATTTTAGCCATTCTAGTTTTGGAATATTTAGTCTCGAGATGAAGAAAGACACATTTGGTTGTGTTTATTTTCTGGAAACACATCAGAATATATTCTTCAGAAAAATAAATTTTTGTGAGTAAGCATATTTACAAAGTCATAGTTATGTATAAACTATTTTTTGAAAATTTGTAAGAGTATTTATTTATTTATTTATTTGAGAGAGAGAGAGAGAGAGAGAGTGCGCACACAGAAGGAGAGGGAGAGGGACAAGCAGACTCCCCGCTGAGCAGAGAGCCAGACATAAGGCTTAAACCCAGGTTCCTGAGGTCATGACCTGAGCCAAAGGCAGTCACTTAACCGACTGAGCCACCCAGGCACCCCAGTATGTATAGACTGTTTAAGAGTCTCATGCTCTACCGACTGAGCTAGCCGGGCTCCTGTATAGACTGTTTAAACAAAGGATCACAGCATGGTTACTATGAATGCTGCTAAGAGACTAGATCTTAAAAGTTTTCACCACCAGAAAAACAAATTATGATTATGTATGGTGATGGATGTTAACTTGACATTGTGGTGATCATTTCACAATATATACATACATTGAATTATTATATTGTACACTTGAAACAATGTAATATGTCATTTATATCTCCGTAAAATTGTAGTGTGCTTTATTAAAAATATATAAATAAATAAATGAAGGATCAGAAGTGATCATGGCGTCCCTCCCCATTAAGTTCAAATCCTACAGGCTAGCCGTCTGAATAGTTAACATCTGAGAAGTACGAGATGCTAAAATAATGCTACTGAGTTGGTTCAGTTTCTATGACAAAAGCACTAGAAGCTGGGTAGCCTGTAAACAACACATACTTATTTCTCCGGAGGCTGGGAAGTCCACGACACTGGCTGATTTTGTGCCTGGTGAAAGTCCACTTCCTCCCTCATAGACAGTGTCATCTCGCTGTGTCCTCATGCAGGAAGGGAATAGGGAGCTCTCTGGAGCCTCTTTATAAGGACCGGAGTCCTATTCGTGGGGGCTCTGCCCTTATGACTTAGTTTCCTTCCAAACGCCCCACCTCCCAATACCGTCACCTTGGAGGTTAGGATTTCAACATATAAATTTAGGGGTTATGGGGAACATAAATATTCAGTCAATTATGAATACTTTTGGTTAAAAATAAGCAAAGGACATTTATATCACACAAAAGAAGATGACCCCTTTCATACATTTTTTAATTTTTATTTACTTTTTAAATTTCTTTTCAGTGTTCCAGAATTCATTGTCTACGCACCACATCCAGTGCTCCATGCAATACATGCCCTCCTTAATACCCACCACCAGGCCCTCCCAACCCCCCTACCCCCTCCACTCCAAAACCCTCAGTTTGTTTCTCAGAGTCCACAGTCTTTCATGGTTTGTCTCCCCCTCCAATTTCCCCCAACACCCTTCTCCTCTTTTATATTAATGATAAATTCAGTCTTACTGCAAATAACATGATATATTGAGTCAATAATCAGCATGATGAAATTAACCTTATTTTATTTTTAAACCAATTTATTGAGGTATGATTGACCTTAAAAAACTGTACACATTAAATGTATACAACTTGTGAAGTTTGGAGATAAATATATCACCACAATCAATGCCATCAACCTATCCATCACCTCTAAAAGTTAGCTCTTGATTGATTGATTGATTGTTAACCCCAAACATGAAAAGGTGATCGACATAACTAATCATCAAGGAAAGGCAAATTAAAACCACAGTAAGATATCACTTCTTGGGGGCGCCTGGGTGACTCAGTGGGTTAAAGCCTCTGCCTTCGGCTCAGGTCATGATCCCAGGGCCCTGGGATTGAGCCCCACATTGGGCTCTCTGCTCAGCAGGGAGACTGCTTCCCCCTCTCTCTGCCTGCTTGTGATCTCTCTTTCTCTTTCCGTAAAAAGAAAAAAGAAAAGAAAAGGAAAGAAAAGAAAAGAAAAGAAAAGAAAAGAAAAGAAAAGAAAAGAAAAGAAAAGAAAAGATATCACTGCATATCTGTCAGGATGGCTATTACTAAAACCAAAAGGGTGCCTCGCTGGGTTGGTTGGAAGAGTGTGCAAGTCTTCATCTTGGGATTGTAGGTTTGAGCCCCATGTTCAGTATAGAGAGTGCATGAAGATAAAACCTTTAAAACAGAGGGCATCTGGGTGGCTCAGATGCTTAGGCATCTGCCTTTGGCTCTGCGCATTGGGTTCCCTGCTTAGTGGGGAGCCGGCTTCTCCCTCTGCCTCTGCTTGTCTCTCTCTCTCTCTCTCTCTCTCTGTCTTTCATGAATAAATAAATAAAATCTTTAAGAAAATAAAAATTTTAAAAATTAAAAAACAGGGCATGTGGATGGCTCAGTTGGTTAAGTGTTTGCCTTGGCTTGGGTCATGATCTCAGGGTCCCGGGATTGAGCTCCACATCAGGCTCCCTGCTCAGCAGGGAGTCTGCTTCTCCCTCTGCCTCTGCCTCTGCCTGCCACTCCCCCTGCTGTGCTCTCTCTCTGTCTCTGTAAAATAAATAAACTTTTTAAGAAAAAATAATTAAAAGATAAAAAATAAAAACACAAGTGCTGTCAAGGACATGGAGAAAAGGGAATCTTCGTGCACCGTTGCTGGGATTACAGATTGGTCTAGACGCTATGAAGTACAGTAAAAAGGGTCTTAAGGAAAATCATATATGGAACAACCATATGTTAGAGCTGTTCCTCTACTAGGTAAATGTCCTAAGGAGTTGAATTCAGAATCATTCTCTATCTCTCTCTTTTTTTTTTTTTTTTTTTTGAGAGAGAGAGAGCGAGAGCGAGCCCATGCAAGAGAAGTGGGGAGAGGCAGAGGAGAGGGAGAGAATCTTGGAAGCAGGCTCCACACCCAGGACAGAGCCCAACCCAGAGCTTGATCTCATGACCCTGAGATCATGACCTGAGCCAAAATCAAGGGTCAGACACTCAACTGACTGAGCCACCAGGCACCCCTGAAATCAGAATCTTGAAGAGATGTTTTCTTTCCTGTGTTTGTTGCAGCATTATTCATAGTAACAAAAACATGGAAGCATGCTAATTGTCCGTCGATGGATGAACAGATAAAATATGATGTGTACACACAATGGAGTGTTATTGAGCCTTATAATAAAAAGGAAATGCTGTCATTTGTGACAACATGGATAAACCTGGACACCATTATGCTAAGTGAGGTAAGCCAGACTCAAAGGACAAATACTGCATGATCTCACATAGATGGGGAATGTACGACAATCAAACTCACAGAAGCAGAGAGTACACTGGTGGTTACCAGGTGCTGGGGGGTGGAGCATGGGGGTATGGGTCAAAGGGCACATGGTTTCAGTTCTGAAAAAGGGGCAAGTCACAAAGACCTGCTGTACATCACAGTGCCTACTTTAACAGTATCAGACCATGTGCATAAAAACGTGCTAAGAGAGCAAACACTACTTGTGTTTGTAGCTAAAAGTTACAAGAATTATACAAACAGAAGTCTGTTTCAATCTTTCTGTCTGTAGTGATTTGGATCCATACTCTCAAAGGAAAACTGCCTTTAAAATTTCTGACCTACCAGTGATAAACTCTTGTGACAGTACAGTGAAAAAAAATCCCATGACAACAAAAATAACAAAATACCCAGGAACCAGCTTAATAAGATGTGTTATGAACAAGATATGCTACTTTTATGAAGAAAACCAGGAAAATATGCTTATAAGAAAATAAAAATGACTTGAAAATACAAAATCTGTTGATAGAAAGACTGACTACAGTTATTTATAAATTTCTCAAATTTAAATCAAAATCCCAACAGTATATTTTCATAATCTCACCAAACAGACTCAGAGTGCTTTTGGAAAAAATAAACAAAGGTAGATAATCAAGAAGATACTGTAAGATTAATGAAGGAAGCTTTCTCTAAAAATATTAAACTGAATATCTAATAAAGCAAAAAAAAATCCAGTAAAACATAAAGACAGGTCATTTAAGAATGATGACGATCTGGGTAATTTGGATTTATATTTTTACAGTCTCTGTGATTTCTAGGGTGGCCATGAAATTCTTCTCCATTTAGACACAACACAAGATTCCTGAGAAGCAGGAGCCACCATCAGCTTCACTCCCCTCCCTCGCTTGTATCCGTTTGAGAGGTGTGGGTGCATGATGTAATTTGCTTCCACAGCACGTTGATTTTCTGTTTCTCAACTGGTTTTGTCCGTCACCTTATAAACATCTTTTTATCACAAAAAAAATCCTCCTTGACCCTCACCCCACCCCCAGTCCCCTTCTCCTCCTCCAAAGCACCTCTCTCTGAAAGGAGGTTTATGAGCGTTGCCTCCCACCCACACACCCACGAGTCTTCCTTGCCCACCACCTGGCTACATGGCACTTATACTGCACATGGAAAAGTCACCCCTGAGCCCATGTTACAAACCCAAGGGTCACATCTCTGTCTTCATTTCACTGCACCTGCTAGAGGCATTGGTCCCAGTGGGGCAGTTCACCTTTCTTGAAGCATTTTCCATCCTGGTTTCTGTTCTGTTTTATCATTCATTGTATTATATAACTCATTATATAATAATTATCTCACTTGTTAGTGCATCCCCATGTTGCTATGAGCTTGAGAGCAGACCATGAATTACTGACTCATTAGCTTTACTTTTAAATGTGAAGCTATTATAAATAATTAGTATTTCTGAAAAGTCTGTCCCAGATTTATGGTGGTATTAGAGGACATGGGAAGATTATGTAACATAACACTGGTCACCATGACCCACATGGTAAGTGGGAGACAGCATTCATATGAATGAAATATTTGGCAAATATCATACCATGGTGTATAGTGGACATTTAAATTGAGTGGTATATTAGTCAGGGTTATGATTATGTATATTTACAAATCTTTCTCAACTTATGACAGGGTTATATCCCAGTAAACCCACTGTAATTTGAAAATATCATAAATCAAAAATGCACCTAACCTACCAAGCATCATAGCTTAGCCCAACCTCCTTTAAATGTGCTCAAAACACTTACCTTAGCCTATAACTGGGCAGAATCATCCAACACAAAACCTATTTTATATAAAATGTTTATCATCTCATGCAATTTATCAAATGCTATACCAAAAGTGAAAAACAGATTGTTGTGTGGGTAAAAAACGGTTGTCAATGTCTCATGATCATGTGGCTAACAGAGCTAGGGCTCCCTGCCACTGAGAGGGTCGTGAGCAATTTGAGAGAGGGTCATACCACCAGCTCAGGAAAAGATAAAAATTTAAACATCCAAGTATGTTTTCTACTGGATGCATATCACCTTTGCACCATTGTAAAGTTTGGAAAATCCGAATGCAAACCATGGTAAGCTGAGGACTGTCTATATGTGTATTTATACACACAGACATATGCTGTATACATATATTTATACACGTATACATCTACATGTATGTGTATATACACATATATACATATACATACATATATGCATAGAACATAGATACACATATATCCACATATATCTTTGTGTGTATACAAAATAAATTTATTATAAGAATTGGCTCACTCAGGTAGGGAGGCCAAGAAGTCCCTCAAACTTCCACCTGGAGAAGCAGGAAAGCCAATGATATTACCAATCTAAGTTCAAAGGCCTGAGAACCAGGGATGCTTATGGTGTAACTCCCAGTCTGAAACCAAAGGCCTAGGAACTGGGCAGCCACTGGGCTCCAAAGGCCCAAGAACCAGGAGCTCTGATGTCTGAGGGCTGGGGAAGAAGGATGTCCCATTTCTAGCAGAGAGAGAAAGAATTTACCCTTCCTCCACCATTTCATTTGACCAGGCCCTCCAAGGATTGGATGACGCCCACCCAATAGGTGAGAGCAGATTGTCTTTACCGGTTGTGCTAAACGTTCATTTCTTCCAGAAACACCCTCACAGACATACCCAGAAATGATGTTTCACCAGCTCCCTGGGCCTCCTTTAACCACTCAAGTTGACATAAAATTAAGCATCATAGGTGGCAAAGAATATAAATTACATATCTTATTTTTTAAGTGAAGAGATTTTTCAAGTCATAGCGAGTGTGGTTGGAAGGGGCCATATGTGTGACCTAGTGTTACTTGCTTTCTTCAGTTCATTCTAACAACTTTGAGTGCAACAGGTAGAATTCATGACACATTTCACCAACAGCATTCCTTTGATCTTTGGTCTGAATAGATGTTTTCAGTCATATAGTAATTTTCTTACTATTTGGTTCTTTCTAGATGCTATCTAAACTAGCCTTTATTATGTCAATAACTTCATAGAAATTGCAATTAAATACATTATCTCAGTTTATATTAGTTGTGGTTTAGTGCTCTGGTGAGATTGGAGATAAATCCTAAATCTCTGAAGAGCTGGGAAGAGCACTCCACTTACAGCAGTAGGACAAACTCTAGGAGAAGGTTTGGGGGGTTTTGCACACAGAAACGTAGACACACATTTGAAACTATCTTCTTCTGACTATTCACTTCTAGTGAATGATGAGCAAAGAGAAGGGGAGCGTCCACAGTCTTGCACCTCTGTTAGACATCATGAAGTTAGAAACAACCAGCCAACATTTACTTGGGGAATAAGAATCCACATAATGTCCAAATAACCAATCCAAAATCTAGACATATGATTGTCTGGTATCAGTAAACACTATTTCATTAGTTCTTTCTTTTCTAATGTTTATTTATTTTGTTTGAGAGAAAGGGAGAGCAGGGAGAGGAGCAGAGGGAGATGGAGAGAGAGAATTTCAAGCAGATTCTGCGCTGAGCATGGAGCCTGACGTGGGGCTCAATCTCACAACCCTGAGATCATGTCCTGAGGTGACTCCAAGAGTCAGATACCATCAACTGAGCCACCCAGGCACCCTCTATTAGTTCTTTAATGGGAATAACAACATCTGGGCTAATGAAAAAGAAAGAAAAATCAAATAAAAATTTGATGTCCATCCTTCTCTCAACTGCATCATGATCTGAAGAGGGTTGAGACCATTGTAAATGAGCTTCAGAACATTTTTCAGTGTGATGGTTGTATTAGTCACAGATAAGATAACTGGGAAGAGTCACTTGGTTTTGTCATCTTATTGGAATATGTCTCATAAGCAGCACTAGGAAACCTCTTTACTAGAGCAAGGACTGTAGACCCCAGAAAAGCTGTGTATGGCAAGACCCATGTTGGTCAGCTCACCTCATACCCACTGAGAAACTCAAGTCTCACGAAAGATGAGCAGATATGTAATCATAGGGTTAGTAAAGCAGTCCACGGGTCAGAAACCAAATGAGTCAAAGAAATGGCTTCACCATCTGTATTTCTTTTAGTGCCATTCTGTTTGCTCCAATGGAAACCTTGGTGGATGTTTGACAAGGAAAAGCTTGTCTGTTAAATGGCACCTGTGCCATGTGGTTTTGGCTGCCAGTTCACAGCCAGCATAGAGACCCTCATTAGGGTGACGGCGTAGCCTGAGTCTGGCATAGTTGGGAAGACCCACCGGATGTCCTGTGGGGGATTAGTCACTTCATCCAGGTCAAGCTGTCAGGAGGAAAGTGAGACTATTAGGTACAATAGCTTGTTGGCAAGTGCGTTAAACATGAATCAAAGAATAAATTACCTCCATAAATCACTTCATTGAGCAGAACTCAGAACCTGTGCCCAGCGTTTGATAAAACCAATAATGACAAGCACGACAACACAACCATTTTTTTCTAGAACATTCACACATTTAATTTAAAAAAGTTCTAACTCCTGGCCAGAAGAAAAGGTGTGCCATGTTTTTAAACTAAGTGGCTCCTGGGCTCCCCTCCTCCCATGGACACACTGAAGATAGAGCCCCACAAAGAGCAGTTTCCTCTGAAAGAAATCAGAAACTAGCTGGAGGACCTTATCCATCAGTGGAGTGAGAAATCCACATGGAAACCGGTAGGAAAGGCAGACACTCTCCACGTAAACCTTACCCCTGGCTCTGCACCGCATGATCGGGAAGGAGCTCCCAGCCCCCAGCGTCCGCCTGAGGAGCAGATGTAATAAAAATGGGTCCTTGTTTAATTTCACATATTCCCCAGTTAGCTAAAAGCACTAGTGCGGATGCAAGCTCAAGCACGCTCATTCAACTCTGTCTTCTGAATTTCAATTACAAAGAAAAATTAGTCTATGCTTCTTAACCAACTGAATTGTACACAGAGGGAAAGCAACACAAAAATTAAGGGGAAAAGGTCATCGCATTAATGCAGTTCGAAGACAGAGGCTGATGCACGTTTCCCAGACCTGTCAGCGGTGTCACTCCATACCGGAGCTCCCCCGTGGCTGGCCCGGCCGTGCGTGAGCCATTGTCCGAGCACATTGGTGAGCGTAATATCCAAAATGAAGAACTGAGGAGCCTGTGTAAATGAGCATTTTATCTGCAGACAATAGTCGAAGAACTCCAAAAATATCACATTACTTGAGTATTTGGGGACAGGAAGATAATTCTAACTCATTCGCACTCGGTATATCCACATCATGAAATGCCTGCTCATCAGAAAGCTGAAGTAACGTCGGTGAAGAAGAGACAAAGAGAAGGGAACCCAGGATTAAAAGATGGTGTCGAACTCTCTTTCTCACTTAGAGAAGCTGAGGAATGTTTAAAGGGAACTGTAATTTAACAATGAGAGAGAGAGATGTCCTTGTTTTCATCAGAAATCTAATTTCCAGGACTATATTTTCAACATGTGAGGAAAGTATGTGAAAACATAACAAAACTGAAGCTGTTTTAAGTTAAAATATGCAGACTGAAATCCTTTCAGCTTTACGTTCATTGGAGCCTTGAGCTCAGCAGACAGGTGTGCCCACATGCACACAGGTGCACGTCCGGCACACTCTACCAGGATTTTGTCCATATTTAGGAAGATAAGTGACAAGTAATACCACACACTACTCTGACGTATTACAAAATATTTTTAACCACCACTGACTCCAGACCAATGAAAATGGAATGCAGGACTGAATAATCCTTACAAGTGATTGATCTCAGGAAGGACAGAAACAGAAATGACATCGTTGGCTTGGACAGACAGAAAGTTTTGTTTTCTGAATTCTTACCAAATTACTGATGGTCTATTTTTCACTGATAAGTGCCCTGGGGGTTTCAAGTAGACACAGCCTCATGACCACAGAGGAGAAATGTTCATTTTAATTAGGAAATCCTTTTTTCAGCCTAGAGAGGGAGTTTTTCCAACAGAATGGGTGGGAACCCATCTTCTCCTGTCCCTCCTCCTGCTAATGAACTGAGCCTCATTAGATAGAACGAAGACGAAAATCATCCTAAACTAGAAGCTAAAATTCTATCAATTAAAACAAAATGGGGACCATAACCCACATAACAGCTCCCAAGGATTTGCTTTATTTCTTTTCCTTTAAAAAAAAAATGGTAAGAACACTTACATAAGATTTGCCCTCTGAATGAATTTTTAAGTGTACAATACATATATTGTTAGTTGTATAGCCAATCTCTAGAATGTACTCATCTTGTATAATAGAAAATGCGTGTTTTTCATTTTCATTTTTAATTTTTTAAAGTTTTTATTTAAATTTCAGTTAGTTCACATACAGTGTAATATTAGCTTCAGGTGTACAATATAGTGACTGAGCACTTCCATACGACAGCCCGTGCTCATCATGACAGGGGCCCTCCTTCATCCCCATCACCTGTTTCCCCCTTCCCTCCCCTCTGGGGATCATCTATATGCTCTCTAGAGTTAAGAGTCTGTTTCTTGGTTTGCCTCTCTCTCTATCTTTCCCTTCAGTCATTTGTTTTTTTCTTCAAGTCCACATATGAGCGAAGTCAGTGACTTTGCTCAATTATCATTTGTTAATTAGAACTACTGGGCATTGTATGGTGAGCCATGGTTCAAAAAAAGAACACAGAGAAATTAGGGAAAAAAACAATTATGCATGCAAAAGATGATGAGGGTCAACGCCTGTGAAGGATCAAGGGATGCAGGGACGAGCATGGAGAGCCTTCAGGTCAGGATGAAAGTCTGTTTCTGGTAAAAGGACAGAGAACAGGAAGGCTTGGGCAGCAGAAGTCTCTGAGTGCGGGGAGTGCTGAAAAAGCCTTGCCCACAGGATGCAGAGTGCCTGGACCAACAGTGCCTCCAAGAGGAATCTGCCCTAGGGAGGGTGGCCAGCTTCTGGTATGCCCACCATGCTCAGTCACTGATTAGATGCAGCCCCAGGGGAGTGTGGCTGGCTCGACACACACGCATGGCAGCTGGAGGCTATCATCAATCAGCCATGCCCTTGGAGAAGGTTCCTTCAAGAGGAGATCCTTGTGGGACTTCCCAGTGGCGCTTCCCTCTTCTCTCTCCTTAATTCAGAGCCTCTGCTGTGAGAAGCATTTGTTATTTGTGAAGTTAGCCTTAATTTCCCTATCTTCTGGTCACAGCACCCAGATTTTCCTTGGGGAAACCTCAACCACATTGTAGTCTGTGGTTTAGGTGAAGCTGACTTTCTGCTCCTCTCCCTGCATGTGTGGTCATATGACCCTACTCAATCAGAACATGGTCTGTCCCCACCACAAGAGACTAATGAAGAGATGGACACAGCATTCAGAGCCTCTGAAATCATCCCAGGACTTTTGCTGGAAAGTTGAAAGCAGAGACTGTATCTTTCTGCTGGGCTTGCCACGGAAATTAGAATGAGCCTAGAGCCATTGGAAGTGGTCTTGACATCACAAGGCAAAGTCTGCTAGAGAATGAAGCCGACAAAGAGAAAAAGGAAAGACAAGGAATGGGGGAAACAAAATTAAGATATTATAATTTCTGTTGAGCCCCTTGGTCCATTCATGCTTGGAGGCAGGGTTTTATCCCTAGACTCTTCAGTTAATGAAATGATGGATTTCCTTTTCTGTTTAAGTACTTGCCGCCATGAGTTCTGATTGATATATTTCGTTTTCACTAATAGCTTTGGTGGACCATAGCCCATATTCTGATCCTTTTGTAGCAGGTTGAGAATATGATTTCAGGCACTCTAGAAAAATTATACTAGAGTAAATTTGTATTGCCTATGAAATTGATGATAAGAAATTCTACTTAACGATATTAATGACATCATCCATATCAGCTAAGATCCACATAACATACCAGCTAATGTAACCAAGAATTTAAGACAAAGAATGGTTAAATGGGTATAAAGAACTCTTAAGCAGGTAGCTAAATGGGTCAAAATAGACCACTATGGTTCCGCAAGGACAGGCACTGAAGGAAGCTGCTATCATACCAGGGCTGTGGGGAAAATTGGAATAATTAAAAGTTGGAAGCTTGGAGAGAGGACCCTGCAGAACTGAAACTCAGATCTCCAATGAGGGTGTCTCTGAGTCGGCGGAGGGGCTTCATGGCCCGGGATCTTGGTATCTGAGGAGGGGCACTGCTGGCTAGTGCTGGCATCCCTGGGAAGGTGCCATAAATTTCATCTAGCCAGTGCTGAGAGAAACCTACAAAATGGACTCCACTCTTTCTACAGGAAGGAGGTGTCACTGCCAGAGTAAAGGTGCCTGGTGAGTTCAGAGTCACAGGAACAAGACAGACAAGAGGTCTGGTCTCCTTCCTCCGGTCTCCAGTAGTTCCCTACACCCTATAGGCAAAGCCTAGCAGTGATCCAGCCGGCCAAGGACTAGCATGGTTTGCAGAGACGTGGCACAGAAGGGCGAGCTGGGAACTGAGAATCATTGACTTAACAGTCAGCACAGGGTTAGACTCCCCCAGTGAGCCCAGCAACACTGGCCAGAGCTCGGGATGCCCAGCAAAAACAGATGGCCCATGCAGTGCTGAACCCCCACAGAAGTAACCTCATGACTGACAGCCCAGGAAGGCAATTTCCAATGTTGCAGAAAGCTTTTGTAAGCCATCAGAATGAGATCATTGGACATACCAGTTTAGGGATGGAACCTCAAAATTCATGAGCCCTCAATACCTCAGGATGGCCCTCAGCACCTCGACTACAACTTGAACATGAAGACCCCATTTTTTAGTTTAACCCAGAATGACTTGCCCCTGGGTTCAAAAATAAATAGGTAGCCACATGTTTTAAAAAATATATATCCAGTAAGTTAATTTTTTAACCTACTATTAGCTCAAGCAGAACTCTGAGTTTACTGTTTTTCTACTCAGTAAAGTTTTGGAAGGATAACTATATTATATGTTAAAGCCCTAAGTGGAAAAGTGTTGGTTTTTGTTTTGTTTTGTTTTATCTGAAAAGATCCATTTATCGTTTTTCTGAGAGGCAGTCCTGATCCAACATAGCATACTTTGCACATAGGTCTACACCTGAGGCTTTTAGGTAAGTAGGGGAAAAAAATCCAAACTAATTTTGCAATTGAATTCTTACTTCTCCATAGTGGATCTCCATGGTGAGGACCTCAGTGGAGCAGGATATTTGGAACATTTTTGTTGCCTCCCTTACCCTGACCATCAAGGCACATTCCTGTGGGGACATGGTGCGAAGTGCAGGTGCATAGGCTGGTCCTGAGAGTGAGCCCGTGATTAAAGGAGACCCCATAAAGTCCACGCATATGGTACCCGCCCCACCCGGCCCATCTCCCAGGCCTCCAGATGCATTCTATCAGTGAAGATGAAAATATTGTTTGACCATCTGGGGCAATAAATTCTTTCTGTCCATGACCACTTTCATATTCAAATGTCTATAGGGACAGTGAGCTCCAAGTTGTCATCCCTTGCTAACTCAAGGGCCCACTTTTTTTTTTAATTTCTTTTCAGTGTTCCAGAATTCATTGTTTATGTACCACACCCAGTGCTCCATCCAATACATGCCCTCCATAATACCCACCACCAGGCTCACTTTTGCCAAAACTTGAGTGATCACATTATTTGCAGAGTTTTGTCGACTTTCATTTCAAACACAGTAGGTGTCAAAAATTGCTTTCCATAGTAGTCAGTTATTTTTGTCTCTAAACACTACAATTTTGTTACAAAGAACTTACAGGATTATGAATTTTGTTCTATTCTCCTATGTGCAAAAGAGCTGATAACACACTGTTTGTTCCCTATAATGCTAAAACCGCTTGCTCGATGCCATGGGGATTTTTAAATTATTTGTTCCAAGTGTTTCAAAGTATTTGAAGTTTTCATTCTGATTTTCTCTAAGCTCAAATGTCTGTTTTAAAATTATAAGACTCCTTGAGATTTCCTGGAGATTTGGTCATGTTGCTCATAAATACATTCTAGAAAAAGAAATAACACCTTTGAGTCGTTTTCCTAAACATCACCATAAGCCAGCGTCCATTAAGCACATATTCTGGGTAGTACATCAGGACATATTCTGAGGGTCAAAGTTGAGGGACTCAGTTTCCACCACTGAAAACCATCCAGCTGACAACCAGAGAAAAAACAGTTCAGTGTTAAAAAGGACATAACCTTGGGGACAGGATCACCTGAACTAACCAAAGGATGTCTCCTGGAAACACATTTTGCAGACTCATCTGCTCTCTGCCTTTGAAAAATGCAAACCAGACCATTCCAGGAGCTTAAAATGCTTGACTTCCAACAAGGTACATTTCTGAGATGTTATCTTGTTACTGAAACACAAGAAATGACTTGATTAGAACCTCCCTGAGGGTAGAAATACCAGAGTAAAGGAAGAACCAGAGAGCGAGCAAGCTCCCTCTCATAGTGGAGGAGGGTCCATGCAGGAAGAGGACACCTGAGTCCCCTCCCTGTGCTGTCTAGAACCTACCACAAGGTTCTTTTGTTTCTCCCACTCAGAGGAAAATTGTCACCTGGGCTTGTGCGTTCTGTGAATCACGTGGGCTTGTGGAGGGGACATAAACCTCAAAGGATGAGTGAGAGAGAAGAAAGATAGGCAAATACGTCGAGATAAACCAAATGTTACCTGCCATTCTTACCTGTTGGTCTTCAGATGTCTGGTCTCTTTAACTTGTCAACTTCCTGGAAACAAGGACATCTATCAGAGATTTATTGTGGCACCATCTAGGCCATGAATACATACATATCCCACTGAATTCATGATAGCAAATTACCATCTAAAAATAAGCCTTCTCCAAAACTTCAGGGACCACTCCTCTGAAAGCTCTCTTTCTCTGAAATCTTCTGTGAAGTGAGTTCACTGCTCACAGGAAACTTGTAGCCAGATCAGTTCCCTTATTTAAAACAGTGGCAGCCAGCCACACTGGGAAAGCAATTTTGTAAATGGATTGGCAATTGACTTATATTTCCCCATAATATCCATCATAAAACTGGATGAACCAATTTGGGAAATCATAGCTCAGTCCAATAATGCAAGTCCCCAGAGGTTCTGGGAGTGTTCCTTCTTTTCTAACCCACAGAGGAAAAACCTGCTCCCCCAGGATAACCAGGCTGCCAGGACTGAGGAAGGAGAATCCTCTTGGATCTTAATGCACAAGGCAGGCAACCTCACTTAGTCCTGCTTGATCCAGCAACTCCTCTTCTAGAAACTCAAACCAAATGAGCCTCCCCTCTAACCTCTTCAAGGGGAAACTCAAAGAGCCACCATTAAAAATCCATATGCCACTGCTTACAGGAAGCAACCACTACCCTGGCCCAAGAACCAGAATCAAGTAGCCACTTGCCATCTGCTTCTGATGGGAAAAGAAAGATAGCTTATAGACTGTAGCTATCTTCTCAACCACCATGGGCAGTATAGCCATGAGAAACATCTGTCAGGAAAAACAGGGAAACTGAGTTTGGGAAATTCAAATTTCTGGGCTTTTTTGGTCCTGACTATGTATATAATGGCCCTTCTCAATCACTGTTGATGCAGAGAATCAGTAGTTTCCCTACTGATCTAATAAGAAATAATTTAAATTAAAATGTAAAGGCAATGAACATTTTGCAAAACAGTGTTTACATTCATTTTCCACACGCACTATTTCATCAGCTTCCAAGGTGACACTGTGCGAGAACCATCTTTCTTTTGGCAGAGGAAAATGACCCAAGAGAATACTAGAAATCAGAATCATCAATCAGGTTATCGGTGGGATCCAAGAAAATCAAGGCATTATTGGGGTGGAATAGTTGTTGTGAAAACTTGTCTCCATAATTCATCTGGTTGTACCCAGTGTCTGGTGACTCAGTGCATCAGGATGTCTGAGACCTTAGAGCATAAACCACACAGAAGCACTGGGCAGACAGCATTCTTGAATCTTATTTAGTCGTCTGAGCTGGATTAGAGTAATGGCTCTTTGACAACATGGCCTTAAAACAAAGATCTTTTGACAGGGTCATCTTTTTGAACTGCAGCAAGAGCCATGGAATTGATTAGTAGGCATGAAGTAATGTGGGTCACCAAGATGACAAGACATCTGATGTTCAGTACTATATATTGTTGTGACTTACTGCCAGAACAGGACCTGGGCTGCAGCCTGATCCTTAAAAGCAAGACAGAGGCTCAACGAGAGCATCTGAGACCTGGACGGACCACCCTGCTAATGTAGAAAAGACCTGGGAGGGGGGGCTCATTTAGCTGGATGGGGCTGGGGTCAGGGAAGATGCTGGGGATAGGTCCTATCCAATCAACCCAACACAATTTCCACTGCAAATAGCAATAGCAGATCAGAGTCCAAGCAAGCTATCAGCAGGAGGGTCATTGGGGTATGGAGAGTGACTGGCAGAGCTTGGTACTAGAGAATGCATTTGGAAAGTACTTAGAGACCTGCAGATACCAGCTCAGAGCACTCTGCAGTGAGTGACCGGTCTCTGGGAACTGGGACAGGACCACAGTCTAAAAGGGAAGCTGGCAATAAAAAGGTGGGTTTCCATTGGGAAAAGAATGCCTCATTCTAGGTAAGTGAGTTGAAACAGGCATGGGCTCAGGCACAGCAACTATGGGCAATATCAAACCATGAGAGTGAAGAAGGTCTATCATCTGGATGTCCGAATTGGATGCCAAAAAACTATCTATATGCAAAGGTCTTTGTGGCAGGGACAGCCAACTATCCCCCAAAACTTGTCGTTTCCCTGTCCCATATTAGATAGTTGTCACTGAGAAATGGCTTCCCAGCAAGGGCCTATAGCCACTAGTCCTTTTTGTATCCAGAAGGAGTGATGTGAGAAGCCTTTGCCAATGGAAGTGAGGGATGAAGTGGGTGCCCCTCTGCCCAAGGTGAGAAGTCACCTAGCCTCCACTCTTCCTCTCTTATCCATCATTTGGGAGTAAAGGAAAACAGACAGATGGACCTTGGAACTCTGAACCAGCACAGATAGGACACTGCCCTTGGGTTAGAAACAATGCATCAGACCTGAGGGAGCAAGAAACAAATATTTATTGTGTTAAGTTGTTTAAATATAAAGGTTTGTTTGTGGCTCATTCAAGTCCCACATCAGTCAAATAAAAGTCTTGAACTTGAGCCCCATGTCTACCTCCTAGCCCAGTGCTCCTTCCACTGTGCTCTGGCTGTCCCTGCACTTGGACTTCTAATCAGACCATTTCCCATGGTTTGGTCTGACAGCCCACATCCTCCCCCAGTTTTGAAGAAAGATAAAGATCTTTGAACTTGGAGTTGATAATCTCATTCTGCTACCTAACCAGGCATGTATCCTTGAACCAGGCTTCTACCTCTGTGGCTTCAGCTTCTTCCCTCAAGAAATGAGGTGAGGAGGAGGAGTCAAGATAGCGGAGAAGTAGCAGCTGAGACTACTTCAGGTAGCAGGAGATCAGCTAGATAGCTTATCTAAGGATTGCAAACACCTACAAATCCAACGGGAGATCGAAGAGAAGAGGAACAGCAATTCAAGAAACAAAATCAACCACTTTCCGAAAGGTAGAACTGGAGGAGAAGTGAATCCAAAGCGACGGGAAGATAGACCGCAGGGGGAGGGGCCAGCTCCCAGCAAGCGGTGGAGAAACGGAGCACAAAGTCAGGTCTTTTAAAAGTCTGTTCCGCTAAGGGACATCGCTCCAGAGGCTAAACCGGGGTGAAGTCCACGTGGGGTCAGCGTGGCCTCAGGTCCCGCAGGGTCATAGAAGGATCAGGGTGTCCAAGTGTTGCAGAGCTTGCAGGTATTGGAACGGGGAATCTGGCTACAGAGACAGAGCCGAGGAGTGAGCTCTCAGCTCGGGGTTACCTTGAACCGGTTGCAGGCTTGGTGAGCTCGGAGCGCGGCCAGAGGCCAGGGAGATGGGAGTAATTGGGCGCTATTCTCTGAGGGCGCACTGAGGAGTGGGGCCCCAAGCTCTCGGCTCCTCCAGGCTGGAGACTGGAAGGCCGCCATTTTCATTCCCGTCCACCGGAACTCTACAGAAAGCGCTCAGGGAACAAAAGCTCCTGAAAGCAAACCCGAGCGGATTACTCAGCCCAGCCCCTGGTAAGGGCAGTGCAATTCTGCCTGGTGCAAAGACACTTGAGAATCACTACAACAGGCCCCTCCCCCAGAAGATCAACAAGAAACCCAGCCAGGACCAAGTTCACCTACCAAGGAGTACAGGTTCAATACCAAGGAGAGCAGCGGGATTCCAGAGGAGGAGAAAGCAAAGCACAGAACTCATGGCTTTCTCCCCATGATTCTTTAGCCTTGCAGTTAATTTAATTTTTTTTCTTCTTCTGCTAATTTTTTTTAAGTTTTATGTTTTCTTTTTTAATGTTTTTTAACTAGTTTATCTAATATATATATATTTTTTTCTTTTTTATATTTTTTTCTTTATTAGTTTTCTGTTTTTAATTGTTTCTTTTCTTTTTCTGAACCTCTTTTTATCCCCTTCCTCCCCCCCACGATTTGGGATCTCTTCTTATTTGGTTAAGGCGTATTTTCCTGGGTCTTTGCCATCCTTTTAGTATTTTACTTGCTCCTTCATATACTCTTATCTGAATAAAATGACAAGGCGGAAAAATTCACCACAAAAAAAAAGAACAAGAGGCAGTACTGAAGGCTAGGGACCTAATCAATACAGACATTGGTAATATGTCAGATCTAGAGTTCAGAATGACGATTCTCAAGGTTCTAGCCGAGCTCGAAAAAGGCATGGAAGATATTAGAGAAACCCTCTCTGGAGAGATAAAAGCCCTTTCTGGAGAAACAAAAGAACTAAAATCTAACCAAGTTGAAATCAAAAAAGCTATTAATGAGGTGCAATAAAAAATGGAGGCTCTCACTGCTAGGATAAATGAGGCAGAAGAAAGAATTAATGATATAGAAGACCAAATGACAGAGAATGAAGAAGCTGATCAAAAGAGGGACAAATAGCTACTGGACCGCGAGAGGAAATTTCGAGAGATAAGTGACACCATTAGACGAAACAACATTAGAATAATTGGGATTCCAGAAGAAGAAGAAAGAGAGAGGGGAGCAGAAGGTATATTGGAGAGAATTATTGGAGAGAATTTCCCCAATATGGCAAAGGGAACAATCATCAAAATCCAGGAGGTGCAGAGAACCCCCCTCAAAATCAACAAGAATAGGTCCACACCCCATGTAAAATTTACAAGTCTTAGTGACAAAGAGAAAATCCTGAAAGCAGCCCAAGAAAAGATGTCTATAACATACAATGGTAAAAATATTAGATTGGCAGCAGACTTATCCACAGAGACCTGGCAGGCCAGAAAGAGCTGGCATGATATATTCAGAGTACTAAACGAGAAAAACATGCAGCCAAGAATACTATATCCAGCTAGGCTATCATTGAAAATAGAAGGAGAGATAAAAAGCTTCCGGGACAAACAAAAACTGAAAGAATTTGCAAACACCAAGCCAGCTCTACAGGAAATATTGAAAGGGGTCCTCTAAGCAAAGAGAGAGCTTAAAAGTAGAAGATCAGAAAGGAACAGAGACAATATACAATAACAGTCACCTTGGCACTAAATTCATATCTCTCAATAGTTACCCTGAATGTTAATGGGCTACATGCCCCAATCAAAAGACACAGGGTATCAGAGTGGATAAAAAAAACAAAACCTATCTATATGTTGCCTACAAGAAACTCATTTTAGACCCGAAGACACCTCCAGATTTAAAGTGAGGGGGTGGAAAAAACTTTACCATGCTAATGGACATCAGAAGAAAGCAAGGGTGGCAATCCTTATATCAGATCAATTAGATTTTAAGCCAAAGACTATAATAAAAGATGAGGAATGACACTATATCATACTCAAAGGATCTGTCCAACAAGAAGATCTAACAAGTTTAAATATCTATGCCCCTAATGTGGGAGCAGCCAACTATATAAACCAATTAATAACAAAATCAAAGAAACACATCAACAATAATACAATAATAGTAGGAGACTTTAACACTCCCCTCACTGAAATGGACAGATCATCCAAGCAAAAGATCAACAAGGAAATAAAGGCCTTAAATGACACACTGAACCAGAAGGACATCACAGATATATTCAGAACATTTCATCCCAAAGCAACAGAATACACATTCTTCTCTAGTGCACATGGAACATTCTCCAGAATAGATCACATCCTGGGTCCTAAATCAGGTCTCAACCAGTATCAAAAGATTGGGATCATTCCCTGCATATTTTCAGACCACAATGCTCTGAAGCTAGAACTCAATCACAAGAGGAAATTTGGAAAGAACCCAAATACATGGAGACTAAACAGCATCCTTTTAAAGAATGAATGGGTCAACCAGGAAATTAAAGAAGAATTGAAAAAATTCATGGAAACAAATGATAATGAAAACACAATGGTTCAAAATCTGTGGGACACAGCAAAGGCAGTCCTGAGAGGAAAATATATAGTGGTACAAGCCTTTCTCAAGAAACAAGAAAGGTCTCAAGTACACAACCTAACCCTACACCTAAAGGAACTGGAGAAAGAACAAGATAAATCCTAAACCCAGCAGGAGAAGAGAAATCATAAAGATCAAAGCAGAAATCAATGAAATAGAAACCAAAAAAACAATAGAACAAATCAACGAAACGAGGAGCTGGTTCTTTGAAAGAATTAATAAGATTGATAAACCCCTGGCCAGACTTATCAAAAAGAAAAGAGAAAGGACCCAAATAAATAAAATCATGAATGAAAGAGGAGAGATCACAACTAACACCAAAGAAATACAAACAATTATAAGAACATACTATGAGCAACTCTACGCCAGCAAATTTGACAATCTGGAAGAAATGGATGCATTCCTAGAGACATATAAACTACCACAACTGAACCAGGAAGAAATAGAAAACCTGAACAGACCCATAACCAGTAAGGAGATTGAAACAGTCATCAAAAATCTCCAAACAAACAAAAGCCCAGGGCCAGACGGCTTCCCGGGGTAATTCTACCAAACATTTAAAGAAGAAATAATTCCTATTCTCCTGAAACTGTTCCAAAAAATAGAAATGGAAGGAAAACTCCCAAACTCATTTTATGAGGCCAGCATCACCTTGATCCCAAAACCAGACAAGGATCCCATCAAAAAAAAAAAAATACAGACCAATATCCTTGATGAACACAGATGCGAAAATTCTCACCAAAATACTAGCCAATAGGATTCAACAGTACATTAAAAAGATTATTCACCACGACCAAGTGGGATTTATTCCAGGGCTGCAAGTTTGGCTCAACATCCACAGATCAATCAATGTGATACAACACATTAATAAAAGAAAGAACAAGAACCATATGATACTCTCAATAGATGCTGAAAAAGCATTTGACAAAGTACAGCATCCCTTCCTGATCAAAACTCTTCAAAGTGTAGGGATAGAGGGCACATACCTCAATATTATCAAAGCCATCTATGAAAAAACCCACCGCAAATATCATTCTCAATGGAGAAAAACTGAAAGCCTTTCCGCTAAGGTCAGGAGCATGGCAGGGATGTCTATTATCACCACTGCTATTCAACATAGTACTAGAAGTCCTAGCCTCAGCAATCAGACAACAAAAGGAAACTAAAGGAATCCAAATCAGCAAAGAAGAAGTCAAACTATCACTCTTCACAGATGATATGATACTATATGTGGAAAACCCAAAAGACTCCACTCCAAAACTGCTAGAACTTGTACAGGAATTCAGTAAAGTGTCAGGATATAAAATCAATGCACAAAAATCAGTTGCATTTCTCTACACCAACAACAAGACAGAAGAAAGAGAAATTCAAGAGTCAATCCCATTTACAGTTGCACCCAAAACTATAAGATACCTAGGAATAAACCTAACCAAAGAGGCTAAGAATCTATACTCAGAAAACTATAAAGTACTCATGAAAGAAATTGAGGAAGACACAAAGAAATGGAAAAATGTTCCATGCTCCTGGATTGGAAGAATAAATATTGTGAAAATGTCTATGCTACCTAAAGCAATCTACACATTTAATGCAATTCCTATGAAAATACCATCCATTTTTTTTTCAAAGAAATGGAACAAATAATCCTAAAATTTATATGGAACCAGAAAAGACCTTGAATAGCCAAAGGAATATTGAAAAAGAAAGCCAAAGTTGGTGGCATCACAATTCCGGACTTCAAGCTCTATTACAAAGCTGTCATCATCAAGACAGCATGGTACTGGCACAAAAACAGACACATAGATCAATGGAACAGAATAGAGAGCCCAGAAATAGACCCTCAACTCTATAGTCAACTAATCTTTGACAAAGCAGGAAAGAATGTCCAATGGAAAAAAGACAGCCTCTTCAATAAGTGGTGTTGGGAAAATTGGACAGCCACATGCAGAAAAATGAAATTGGACCATTGCCTTACACCACACACGAAAATAGACTCAAAATGGATGAAGAACCTCAATGTGAGAAAGGAGTCCATCAAAATCCTTGAGGAGAACACAGGCAGCAACCTCCTCGACCTCAGCCGCAGCAACATCTTCCTAGGAACATCGCCAAAGGCAAGGGAAGCAAGGGCAAAAATGAACTATTGGGATTTCATCAAGATCAAAAGCTTTTGCATAGCAAAGGAAACAGTTAACAAAACCAAAAGACAACTGACAGAATGGGAGAAGATATTTGCAAATGACATATCAGATAAAGGGCTAGTGTCCAAAATCTATAAAGAACTTAGCAAACTCAACACCCAAAGAACAAATAATCCAATCAAGAAATGGATAGAAGACATGAACCGACATTTCTGCAAAGACATCCAGATAGCCAACAGACACATGAAAAAGTGCTCCACATCACTCAGCATCAAGGAAATACAAATCAAAACTACAATGAGATATCACCTCACACCAGTCAGAATGGCTAAAATTAACAAGTCAGGAAATGACAGATGCTGGCGAGGATGCGGAGAATGGGGAACCCTCCTACACTGTTGGTGGGAATGCAAGCTGGTGCAACCACTCTGGAAAAGAGTATGGAGGTTCCTCAAAAAGTTGAAAATAGAACTACCCTTTGACCCAGCAATTGCACTGCTCAGTATTTACCCTAAAGATACAAACATAGTGATCCGAAGGGGCACGTGCACCCGAATGTTTATAGCAGCAATGTCCACAATAGCCACACTATGGAAAGAACCTAGATGTCCATCCACAGATGAATGGATAAAGATGATGTGGCATATATACACAATGGGATACTATGCAGCCATCAAAAGAAATGAAATCTTGCCATTTGCGATGACGTGGATGGAACTAGAGGATATCATGCTTAGCGAAATAAGTCAATCAGAGAAAGACAACTATCATATGATCTCCCTGATATGAGGAAGTGGAGATGCAACATGGGGGGTTAAGGGGGTAGGAGAAGAGTAAATGAAACAAGATGGGATTGGGAGGGAGACAAACCATAAGTGACTCTTAATCTCACAAAACAAACTGAGGGTTGCTGGGAGGAGGGGGTGGGGAGAGGGTGGTTGGGTTATGGACATTGGGGAGGGTATGTGCTATGGTGAGTGCTGTGAAGTGTGTAAACCTGGCGATTCACAGACCTGTATCTCTGGGGATAAAAATATATTATATGTTTATAAAAAATAAAAAATTTTAAAGAAAAAAAAATGAGGTGATCTGGCCAGATGGGTCATGAAAAAAATAGAACAGTACATGTACGAAAGTCTGGACAGTTTGACAGCTACCTTACTCAACGACCCTGCCTAGTGTCCTCTTCTGACTCGACCTGACCCCAGCCACTAAAGACCTGAAATTGATGTTGTCCTAAGGTTGCCCCCTAAGCCCTGACCAAAGTCATCGCTCACCAGGCCTGAGATCAGTGTGCAATGGCTTCAGATTCCTCTCTGTGTGCCTGTAAACCCTGTTACAGGATGATACATTCCACCAACTGTTCAGGTTATCTATTGCTGCATAACAAACCACCCCAAAACTAGTAGTTTAAACAACCATTAGAGCTTGCTCCCAGTTCTGTGGGTCAGGATTCAAGGAATAGCCTACTAGGCAGCCCTCATGTGGAGTTTCCCAGACAGGTGCAGTAAGATACTGGCTGAGCTTCAATGATCTTGTATCTCTACTATGCTGTGTCAGGATGCTCACTCTGGGGCCTGTTGACCAGGAACCTCTGTCCCTCTCCATGTGAGCCTCTGATGGAGCTCTGTGGGCTGCTTCTAAGCAAGAGGGAGTGCCCCCAGAGAGGGCATTTCAGGGGAATGAGATGGAAGCCTCACCATCCCTTATGACCTAGCTTCAGAAGTCCCAGTACATCCCTTCACTGCCTTCTGTTGGTCAGGCAAATCACAAGTCCAGCCCAGATTCAGGGGAGGAAAAATGTATTCCACTTCTTGAGGGGAGGAATAACAAAGGATTTGTGGCCATGTCTCCCTTCCATACCATCCTTGATAGACAGCATCCAAATATGCCTACCTAGGACCACCTTAAGAATAACCATTTTGCATAAATGACAATAGATTAAATGTGTCTCCCTCAAAACCTGGGAGACACAAATCTTGTCCATGAAGAGAATTCTGAACAAGCCCAGACAGCTCCTGCTGATGCCATCTTCTTGCTGACAAACTGATTCCTCCATGAACCCCACTGGGTTCCACAAATACTTGCCATTTCTGATGTGAGGCAGATTCATAGATTGATCTTGCCTACAAGGGGTAGCTTCTAAGACGAGCTTCAGAAGACATTGTCTATCCTTCCATTTCATCTCCCAGGATGTCATCATACTTGGTGAAAAGAATGTGAAACATTGAAGACCTGTATAAAATATTAGGTGCTAAGCCAGGTCAGAATTTATCCCAGAAATTTTGATGCTTATACTTTAGATATTGAACATTGGATAAACCTACACTTGGTCCAGATATGAGAGAGGAGCCATTAGAAAAACACCATCTAGTGATAAAGATGGAGGTATGAGTGTTAACTCTACTTTGTAGCATCTCAAGAGTGATGGGTGCTCATGATTGGGTGTTGGTAGATACAAGAATGCTTTGACCGGGCAGGCTATTCCAATTCAGTTTATTCTTCAGGGAGACCACAGATCTTGGTTGCTGGATTTTTTTTTTAAATCCTGACTCCATTCACCTAAGAAAATTGTGATGGGGCTAATATGTACTTCCTGGGGCTTTGCAAGAATTAAAAGTTAACATATATTAAAATACCTAATGTCTAGCATTCATGTTGAATGAATTTGAACAGGACTTACCCTGTTCTTTTGGACATTGGCCTCACTCTACCCACCTAGTACCAGTGCCCTGAGTCCAGGCGATTTCTTTCTCTAGTCTTGACATACAGCCCCTATACCCAGTCTGATCAGAGACTTTCAGAATCTGTTCTGGAATATGTTAGAGCCCACAAAGTTGCCCCATCTTGTTGCCCAGCCCCGCCGGTTCTTTTCAGTTACTATTGATCATAGTCTCGTGTCCACAAATTCACATTGTCAAAACTACTGTAAGACTTATCTCGATATATAATATGGAACTGCCAATGACCAATATCACTCACTGTTGAACAATTCCTTTGTGCGTACCCTATGTTTTACTTTCTAAATATTTGCACAAAATTTTAATGTAATGAGACATTACGTACAAGTTCATGATCAATATTGACATTATGCTTAGAAAGCACTATCATGACAAAGTTATCTTAGAAATCAGCTCTACATAATAGAAAATGTAGACATTTCTAGGGCTAGTCTGACTTATTATGGAATGCTCTAGTTTTGCTATTTATATCAACCTCTTAAACACAATCATGTAGGAGTTTGCACTTTACAAGAGACATGGTTCTTTAAAATAGATTATCATCTTCTTAAGCTCCCTCTGGTTTTCTCTATATAATTATGGCTTGTTTGAGTAAAGACCGGGAATGCATCTGGTCATCTGGTTGTCCCAGTGCTTCTCAAGCTTTTCAACCTTTTTACTCTCATGGTACCCATTGAAAATTATATTCGTCCATGCCATTTGCATAAATATTGGGTCTGCTGAAAGCAGAAGCCAATAGGCCTGGAGCTCCAGCAGCTCCAAGGACCAATAAAATGTGGGAGTCATTCCCAACGCAAAGGTTGGGAAGCTCTGTTTCAGCAGATTGGCTATCTATTGGTGACTGTCTATCAAAAGAGAGAATAAGTATCTTTCCAGCCTGTTCAAGGTGCTATGAAGGATGCAGCTCCATCATGTAAATGAGGGTAATTCTTAAGCAGCTCACAAAGCATTGGGACCCTGAATGATTATAATCAGGTGAAATAAATGAATGCATGAAAGAGATTAAAACAATCACAACAAAATATACAGCACAGATCACTGTAAAACCATGTGTTTCAGTGCAGGTAACTTATCAGTACAGCTGTCATGATTCAGAGGTCAATAGTAGGATGGGTAGGGAAGAGTGCAGTGAGGTAGAACCTGAGCAAGACCGGGTGAGTCGAATTTGAATAAACAAAGGTGGGACAGTTTCAGGTGAGAACCACAACATTTGTGAAGAATGGCCATAACTTCCTTTTGGTTTGGAGAAGAACTATCTTGCTAGATATCCAATGAGGTCATGTTGTAAAATTGTCCTGCTCATTATAAAGCACCTATTAATGTCATGATATTAAGAATGTTTTTATTGTAGTGGATATTATAGCAATTGAAGGTAACCCAAGAACAGTTCTCATCCCACCTTTCTCATATACTGGGCAAGTTTGCATGAATTACTTAGACCACTTTGCTCACTTAGGCACATAGGGTTCTTTGGGGGATTAAAGATCTCATATACAATGTACTTTCCATAGTGTCTGGTCTCAGATGCTCATTAATGGTGTCCAGCATGAGTGCCCCATTTGTACCATTACTGTATATTTTGTCTTCCACTCTCTCAGGCTGGTATTCTTAGTGTTCAAGGCAGGGCTGAAAGGGAGTCATTTGAAATCCCAGGATTGTGTTTGCTCTCAAATGTCATAACTGACTTTGTTATTCCCTCCCTTTGGGTCAACATGAAGTTAGGGCGAGTCATTTACAACCAGAACTAAGCCAGAGTGTAAGTTTGCAGGTTACAGCTCATCTGCAGACCAGACAACACCCCAAAACCACATTTCCAAACTTCCTGGGTGATCAGCTTTACCAGAGTTCTTGCCATATGTTCAGCTTCCCAGTCCTCCTCTGGAGATTCTGATCCAGTGGGTCTATAATCCTGCAAATTACTTTTATGCTAGGGAGGCTTGAGAAAACCAATGTAAGGCCAGCATTATCCTCACTACCCTGAAAAAACAAAAGTTCTGGATAAACTGGAGCTCTTTTCATACAACAGACTACCGACATGCTTTCATAGGATTTGTGGAGGAATGGAGATGCTCTCTGGGAAAATTTGCTAATCTGGCATGTAGAATGTAGAGGACTACCTTGACCTAGTAAAAATCTATAGAATGTGAGGTCTACTTTTATTACAAACTGCATCCCTTTCCTGTGAGGTTAAATAGGATAAGATATATATAATTTCTATTTGTCAATTATATTTCAATAAGGATGGGGGAAACTTTTAAAAAGCTCATACTAAAACTCAAAAAAAATTAATCAAACTGTACTTTAAATATTTTAGAAGAAACTCATTTAAAATCCAGAAATAATACTGATTTTTACATATTAAACCAGTTTAATATATTTTATATCATATGCTGAGTTTTCTCAAAGCATGATTCACTTGAATGTTTAAATAAATTTTTTATGACTCCCAATCACAGTATGAATCCTTCTGCAGACTTAGTACCAAGAAAAAGCCTATGCTTTCGGATGAATTACTGAGTATTTTGTTATTGGATAATGAGAACAATTTGACACCTGAGTTTGACATAATCATAAAACAATCAACTTCTAAATATAATCAGCTTCTCGATATAATCCATATATGTTAACAACATTAACTGTAAACTTATAAAAACTGGATGACATCATTTATATCATACAGAAACAGGGGCACCTGGGTGGCTCAGTGGGTTAAAGCCTCTGCCTTCAGCTCAGGTCATGATCCCAGGGTCCTGGGATCGAGCCCCACACTGGGCTCTCTGCTCAGCGGGGAGCCTGCTTCTTCCTCTCTCTCTGCCTGCCTCTCTGCCTACTTGTGATCTCTGTCTGTCAAATAAATAATAAATAAAATCTTTAAAATTAAAAAATATATATTATACAGAAACAATAGTTGAAATATCTACAAAAAACGTCGAGTTCATTCATAAAAAACGTGACTCTTTACCCCTGAATTTTGTCTTATGTGTATTTTTGACCAACTTTCACTGTCTTGACATGATCTAAATAGTTGTCCAATTGTTACACACATTCAAAGGCACCATAGACCTATTGAATTTAGGAGTGGGGGATATTTTATCTATTTCACAAAGACTCAACACAAGATTTACCAAAAAATACAGAATCCTGGGACTTTTACAGATAGCTCACCATGGCTTAACCTTTAATTTCATGGAGGGCAAAGGTGGAAGACAGAGATGTTGTGGGATTTGTTTGTGGTATGAGAACAGGGAGGAAAACATGGGACCTGTGGCAGGAATCCAAGACAGAAGCATGGCCTTGGGGAACCTCCTACCTAGAGGGGCCCAAGCCAGTGTTTACTGTCTCCATTTTCCACCCTCAGAGCCTGGCACCCACTAGGGTCCCAGGAAATTGTTAAGTTGGATTGAATTCAATCACTCTTATAAAAACCATTAGAAAGATTGATGAAAATTCACCATAAAACATGAAACTCACTCTCGAGGAAAAAAGTATTGCTATAAACATTTCAAAAAGGATCCAGACAGCAAATGGCAAACTGGTTTTTGTTCTGGAAAGGACAGGGAGGGGGAAGTAGCATCATGTTAACTGAAACTCTGCAGATGTTGGTTAATTTTGGATCTCATTTATTCACAGAGAAAACAAAATGTGGCCTCATTACAGTCAGAAGAGGGTTGTTTGAGGCCAACTGATGTAAACTTTTTAGTAAACACATACACATACAGGGGTGCTCACAGAAATGTAGACATCTATGTCAAAACAAAGCCTGAAAACTCTTCTCCTGTCTATGCCTCAGAGGAGAAGTGGGTAATCCCTCAGCACCCCCAAAGCAACTGCCCAGCACAGCAGGCAGAGACACACCTGTGAGTGATCATTATACAGAGGCAAGACTGTGGACTGTCACTTGGAATCCCTCCTAGCCGGCATTGTAACCAAAACCACGACTGACAAAAACAACGGTATAAGGCATATATGCACAGGGATCAGTACCCATGAGGCCAAGAGGAGGCCCGGTACCATGTGCAGTCAAGTCCCTCTGAGGTACCTATCAGAGTCCTCATGTGTGGACACAACAACCCTGTCTGTGATCATAGCATCCCAGGAGAACTCCAGGTACCCAGTGCACTGACTTTAGGACCCTCTCCAACAAACATCTGTGCAACTCATCTGTGTGGCACATGGTCAGCAGGGACACATGTGGATTTGAGTTTTTGCTCTGTTCCTCACCGGCTGCATGACTCAAGTTAATGAATGTTTCCATCTCCTGGTGAGGGTAAAATACCACCTACCTGGAAGAATGATGGTGAGGAGTAAAGGGTCAAAGGAATGTACGTTGTAGACACACACCACAAATGGTACAGATGGTGGTTACTGGTATCATCACACAAAGTCATGTTCCTTGAGAAACAAACAAGGCACATGGAGGTGGTAGAGAAAGGAAAACACTTGTCTACCCCATCCTGCATACCAGGCACCCCCATCTGTACCTTTCTGCTTATTTTTTGGTTTCCTCATTTATCCCCTCCCCTCATTTATCCTGCCTTCCCTGAAACCCATGTCTTCTCCACCATTACATTACAAACAGCAGAAGTCAAATTAAATACTTGTTGGATTAATGACTTCTCTCTGTCCATGCTGACCTTTATTCCATTTTTTCTGTCTTCTCAAGATAAGTGTTAGAAAGAGGGAGGATAAAAAGAGTGAAGGAGAGTGAGGAAGAACTCCAAAGAAAAACCCAAATCTGAGATAAAGCCTGTAGTGCCACCATATTTCTCCCAGGCCACATCAGTAAGTATGAGTCTAATAGTTAAAGGCAGGAAGAACAATAAAAAGGGAGATGCTAAACCACTCATTTCTTTTTTTTTTTTCCTTAAAAAATATAAATATAATGTATTATTTGTTTCAGGGCTACAGGTTTGTGAATCATCAGTCTTACATAATTCACAGCACTCCCCATAGCACACACCCTCCGCGACGTCCATCAACTAGCCATCCCATCCCACCCACTCCCCTCCACTCCAGCAACCCTCAGTTTTTTCCTGAGATTAAGAGTCTCTTATGATTTGTCTCCCTCCCCGGTCCTGTCTTGTTTCATTTTTCCCTCCCTTCCTCTCATGATCCCCTGCCCTGCCTCTCAAATCATAGAAATCATATTATAATTGCCTTTCTCTGATTGACTTATTTCACTCAGCATAATATCCTCTAGTTCCATCCACATTATTGCAAATGGCAAGATTTCAATTTTTAAAGGCTGCATAGTATTCCATTGTATATATACACCACCTCTTCTTTTTTTTTAAGATTTTATTTATTTATTTGACAGAGATCACAAGTAGGCAGAGAGGCAGGCAGAGAGAGAGATACAAGGAAGCAGGCTCCCCGCTGAGCAAAGAGCCTGATGCGGGGCTTGATCCCAGGACCCTGAGATCATGACCTGAGCCAAAGGAAGAGGCTTAACACACTGAGCCACCCAGGCACCCCTATACCATATCTTCTTTCTCCATTCATCTGTTGATGGACATCTGGGCTCTTTCCACAGTCTGGCTATTGTGGACATTGCTGCCATAAACATTCAGGTGCAGGTGCCCCTTCAGATCACTACATTTATATCTTTGGGGTAAATACCCAGTATGCAATTGCTGGGTTATAGGGTAGCTCTATTTTCAACTTTTCGAGGAACCTCCATACTCTTTTCCAGAGTGGTTGCACCAGCTTGCATTCCCACCAACAGTGTAGGAGGGTTCCCCATTCTCCACATCCTTGCCAGCATCTGTCATTTCCTGACTGGCTAATTTTAGCTATCTGACTGGTGTGAGGTGGTATCTCATTGTGATTTTGATTTGTATTTCCCTGATGCAAAGTGATGTTGAGCCCTTTTTCATGTGTCTGTTGGCCATCTGGATGTCTTCTTTGCAGAAATGTCTGTTCATGTCTTCTGCCCATTTCCTGGTTGGATTATTTGTTCTTTGGGTGTTGAGTTTGCTAAGCTCTTTATAGATTTTAGATACTAGCCCTTTATCTGATATGTCATTTGCAAATACCATCTCTCATTCTGTCAACTGTCTTTTGGTTTTGTTTACTGTTTCCTTTGCTGTGCAAAAGCTTTTGATCTTGATGAAGTCCCAATAGTTCATTTTTGCCCTTGCTTCCCTTGCCTTTGGTGATGTTTCTAGGAAGAAGTTGCTGCGGCTGAGGTCAAAGAGTTTGCTGCCTGTGTTCTCCTCTAGGATATTGATGGATACCTGTCTCACATTTAGGTCTTTCATCCATTTGGAGTCTATTTTCGTGTGTGGTGTAAGGAAATGGTCCAGTTTCATTCTTCTGCATGTGGCTGTCCAATTTTCCCAACACCATTTGTTGAAGAGACTGTCTTTTTTCCACTGGATGTTCTTTCTTGCTTTGTTGAAGATTAGACCATAAAACTGAGGGTCTATTTCTGGGCTCTCTATTCTGTTCCATTGATCTATGTGTCTTTTTTTGTGCCAGTACCATACTGTCTGGATGAATACAACTTTGTAATAGAGCTTGAAGTATGGAATTGTGATGCCGCCAACTTTGGTTTTGTTTTTCAACATCCCTTTGGCTATTTGGGGTCTTTTCTAGTTCCATATAAATTTTAGGATTATTTTTTCCATTTCTTTGGAAAAAATTGATGGTATTTTGATAAGGATTGCATTAAATGTGTATATTGCTCTAGGTAGCGTAAACATTTTCACAATATTTGTTCTTCCATTCCATGAGCATGGAACATTTTTCCATTTCTTTGCATCTTCTATTTCTTTCATGAGTACTCTATAGTTTTCTGAATACAGATTCTTTTCCTCTTTGGTTAGATTTATTCCTAGGTATCTTATCATTTTGGGTGCAATTGTAAATGGGATCAACTCCTAAACCACTCATTTCTAAAGAAATGAAGAATTCTTCAGAATGCATGTCATCCTAATTATAGGGTCTGGAGGTCAACTGTCATGATTGTGAGACCAAACCTACATGGTTGGATTGTCTTCATTTTCTGCAGAGATCTTTCACTTAGCCTGAGTGTTTAACCTACACACAATGCTATAAGTTAAATAGCTCTACCATTGTGTAGGCAAACAAACAGACTCAAATCCATTGTGACACACCATCAAGCATCTGGTAAGTGAAAGATGATTCAGTCAAGCACTTCCAAATGCAAATCCAGGTCTCTCCACAACACTCTGGCTCCATGAGCACCCCAGCCCCATAGACACCTTGACCCTGTGGACACCCCAGCCCTAAAAACACCCAGCCTCATGGGCACTCTAGCCCTATAGATAACCCATCCCTGTGGACACCTTAGCCATATGGCCCTAATATCTATAGGCAGTTCCCATGCTTTTCATAGCACTCAATGCTGTCAGATCCTTGTTGACCACCCACTGGAGCCAAGAATGTGTTGGGGGTGTTAATGGGCATCCTTTAGGTCTTGTATCAGATCTCAAAGGCCTTATTAGGGGAAGAATTTCAAATTTTGTGAGAAGAGTGGCAGGCATAGTCTACTTTGTATCCTTGTTTCCTTCACCTCTTCATTCATGTCTTTCTCTTCTTATCTCTAACTAGTTGATCCCCTTTTCATCTGACATTTGTCAGCCAAATAAGTCAGAGTGCAGGGTGGAAGATGTCATGGTGCTCCCTTTTCATGCTTCAGACCTGCATTTGGATAGGCAGCCCGTTCCCAAATTCTTTTACCAAAGGAACAATGAAAGTGAGTGCATCTGGCATCTTATGAAGGAAGAGAGGGAGGGAGAAGGGAAGGGAAAGGAAAGAGTAAAAGAGAAACCAGAGGAAAGGAAAGAGAAAGAGAAGGAAAAGATATAAAAGAAGGCTGAAGGGAGAGAAGGAAGAAGGAAAGAAAAAAGAAAACCTTCTAGTTGCCTGGAAAGGATTTTTGTTTCACTCTTACAAAATTCCCAACACATTGTTAAGAATTTGAAAACAAACAGGCTACCATGAAGCATGACCAGCACCTAAAGGAGAGAAGTCTCCAAGGGGCCCTTGGACACGAGGATTGTGCACCTCAATTCCTGTTTGGTGTTCTACAGGGCATGCTATGTGATAGATGCCCTCAGTGTCTGTTAAGTGTATAAACACCTACACAAAACTATAGTCTTACACAAATTCTTTCAAGAAAGGAGGGGAAAAAAATCTCAAAAGTGCTTTAAAAATTTCTTATAAGCTAGTTCATCTTCATCTGCCCTATCTACAGAAGCCAACAAGCACAGTTGGAACAAATAGGTTAATAAAACCAAGCCAGATGGCCAGCCATTAATTTTGTTGCTTCTCTGCAGCCATTAAAGATTTATCCTTTAAAGTTCTACACTAATCAGAGTGTAAATTCCCCTGAAGCCATTTGGTGCCTTGGCAAGTAAGCCAGACCATGAATTTCTAAGAATACTGCACCCTCATTAGTCCCTACAGACTTCCCCTCACCCTGTTATTGACCATGAAAAATCAGCTATTGAAAACATCATTCTAAAACATTATACTTTGATGCTATATTCTTTCATTAACTTTTATTTACCTTGCTTGAAATGTGTGCCCATTAGAACAGATCTTCGGTTTACATTTGAACTCTGGGTGAAAGGAGAATTGAACTTCTGGCCCAGGTGGTGTGGTATATGTCAAATCTTCCTTCACTCCACCACCACCATCACCAAACATACAGGAATAACCGAGAACATGCAACTGGGAGGGGTAGGAGAACATAACTGAGTAGAGAAGTAGGGCAAACATCTTTGTCACCAGAAAAGAAAAAGAAACAGAAAGGAGAAATTGAGGCTGACCTGCACCTGCTGTTCTCCAACTCTGAGGGCAGATAGAAATGTCTGGAAGGGTGCATCTGTTAGGTAGTTAGGGATCAAAGCCAAGCTCTCAATCTGAACTGACTTGGACCAGACTCCTCTTTCAACAAGGGAAGGACAATAGGAGCAAATGTAGTGGGAAATGTGAGCCATTTATCTAGAAAGGCACAAGGAAGCTGACCCTGACTCAGGTAAGACCTGAATCTCAGCAACTGAAGTCTTTGTAACTGCCTCAGGAACACCCAGTTCAGCAGGACAACACTTGGTTCTGGACTCTGAGCTCCAGGGAAACAAGGCAGAAGCATGCACAAAATGATTAGCTAGGGCAGGAGGAGAGAGTGGAGGGGCATGAAGGGAATGGATGGGTGGGGAGAGAATGAGTAGATGAGCCAGCAAATCTAAAGTGTGAAACACCAATGCTGAGAATAAGACACCACAAATCAATCGCCAAGAAATGAAATGACTCCAGGTGAAATAAAAATCATTTTAAAATGTGAAACATGGCTTTAAAGTAAAGTTATGTTTGATATTCAGAGATTATAGTAAGAAATAATGTCTATTAAAAAAGAAATGAGAACGCCTGTGTGGCTCAGTCATTAAGCATCTGCCTTCAGCTCAGGTTAGGATCCCACTGGGATCTAGCCCTGCATCAGGCTCCCTGCTCAGCAGGAAGCCTGTTTCTCCCTCTCCTATTCCTCCTGTTTGTGTGCCCTCTCTCACTGTGCCTCTCTCTGTCAAATAAATAAATAAAACCTTAAAAGAATGAGAGATTCTGAAACAAACAAAATGGAGAGTAATGGCATAAAAAAGGAGTAAATTAAAATCACTGGAAATTAAAGCAAAATAGTTTGTGAACTAGGAAAACTAGGAAACACCTGGTTTAAAAAAAAAAACACTTGGGCAATAAATTTTTTTTTAAAGATTTTATTTATTTGTCAGAGAGAGAGAGAGAGAGAGAGCAAGCACAGGCAGACAGAATGGCAGGCAGAGGCAGAGGGAGAAGCAGGCTCCCCGCCAAGCAAGGAGCCCGATGCGGGACTCGATCCCAGGATGCTGGGATCATGGCTTGAGCCGAAGGCAGCTGCTTAACCAACTGAGCCACCCAGGCATCCCGGGCAATAAATTTTTAAAAGTTAAAGAATTAAGGAATATTTTTGAAGTGTATCTATCATGCAGAAGACAGAGACAAGGCACTTGAATTATGAAAAAGACATGGAGGATCTCTACACACATCATGACATAAAGGTAAAACGTAGTGGTATTAGAGAATCTTCAAAGTGGCCAGACTAAAAGTATTGATTATACAGAGAAACCAGTGATTAGCTGGAAAGTTAATATTTCATAAATGACAATGAATGACAGCCGATACCAGAAGACAATAATATCTTCTAAGACCTCAGGGAAAAGTATAACATCAGATGAAAAACTATCATTCTAAAGTAACAGGGGAAAAAAAGACATTTTCAGAGCAAAAAAATAAGATTTTACTACCACTTCTGGATCTTTTCTGCAGAATAGCCCAAACTATTAAAGTACATATTTAAAAAGCAGAGAAGTAAACCTGGGGTGAATGTATGGTACTTGAGAATTCATGGTGAGTGTAGAAATTGATAAAATACATTGATTAACTTCAGCAACTATGGAGTATTGACAAAACCAGAATGATAAAATATTGACAGCCATTAATAATCAAAATGAGGGGAGAAATAATTAGAGAAGTGGTGGAGAGAAAGGTAAAGCAAGCCAATGTTCTTTTCAAGGAGGATGGAACAAATAAAAATAAATTTAGACTTTGTTGGAAATTTTTACATCCGTGTACATTTTTTAAAAAATTAAAGCAACCATAGAAAAAATAGAAATGTAATCTGTGGTTCCCAGACCAGAAGAAAAACACGAACCAAAACAAAACAAAACCTAGCTCCACTCAGCAAAAGACAGAAACAGAGGGAAAATATGAAAAGCAACATAAACAGAAAAATCAAAAATAAGAGGATTGTATTCATAACAGAATGGTCTGAGTGTGAGCCCTCCCAAGCAGAATCCACTAGAAAGACTGGGACACAGGTAGTTGTTTGGGAGATGATTCCAGCAAACTTATGTGAGAAAAGGAATGTGAGAAAACTGTTAAAGGTGTGCTGGTGAGCTGGTGAGATCTTTGAGCACTTGGGGTTCAGTCACAGTGGGGACTTTCTCAAATGGTAAAAAACTAGAGGTAGAATCACCCATTGGCGGGGGGGGGCGCTGAGGAACGGTCCCATTGACCACAGTTGCCTCCCTGTGGATGAACTTCCCATCATTTCAGCACTGAGCCTGTCTCTGGCAGAGCAAATGTTGGCAGCACCCGAGGAGGCCCTGAATCAAAAACAAAGGAGGACACGGACATGCCATCTGAAGACGTCAGCCTACAGGGACATGCCTCAGCTCAGGAGGACTCAGGAGGGTAGGGCTGATGTGGAAAGTGGCAGCAACAGCATCTGCCACAATATGGAACGGAACTAAAACCATCCGCTTGAGAGATGATCAGACTGGCTTGAAAAAATAGCCACATGCTGCTTACAAGACACCCCCAACAAAATTAAACAAATAGTTTCAAACTATGGGGCATGAAAAAATATACTGAAGAAAAATATTCACACTTGTGCATCAGAACAGGCACAAAGGTGCTTGCTGGGGCAATGACTGTAATGGCAACAAATCAAACACCATTATGCTCATTGAAAGGAGAAGAGCTAAATAGATTGTAGTCACATAAGGAACACTGCACTAAATCTATACCTCAAGTATAAAAGTCAAATGGGAAATCCTGTGAAAACACCATGCCACTCTAACCAAATTAACAGAAGGACTTAACAACATTGTACATGTTTACAAGTGATTTATATTTCAGTATATTTCACAAATTTAATTCTTTTAATATAGTTCAACATTTTTTAACTCTTAATATTGCCAAAAATTTATGATTGAGTAGATTAATCACAAGCTTTCCCTTTAACTGATTTTCCATCAAAAGTTTTTCAATAAGGAACAAAGACTTTTAAACAAAGATAATCATTCTTTGAAAAGTCATATGCCACAAAGATGTTCACTGGTTTTACTAATAGTTGACAGCCTTCCCTTTGAGATCAGGAACACAACAAGGATGCCCACTCTTGCCACTTTTGTTCAACATAGTATTAGAAGTCCTAACAACAGCAATCAGACAACAAAGAGAAATAAAATGTATTCAAATTGGCAATGAAGAAGTCAAACTCTCTCTCTTCGCAGATGACATACTTTATATGGAAAACCCAAAAGACTTCACCCCCAAACTACTAGAACTCATACAGCAATTCAGTAATGGGGCAGTATACAAAATCAATGTACAGAAATCAGTTGCTTTCTTATACACTAACAATGAAAATACAGTAAAGAAAATCAGAGAATCAATTCCATTTACTATAGCACCAAGAACCATAAGATACCTGGGAATAAACCTAACCAAAGAGGTAAAGGATCTGTACTCAAGAAACTACCATGAAGTAGTTTCATGAAACACTCATGAAAGAAATTGAAGACACAAAAAGATGGAAGACCATTCCATGCTCATGGGTCAGAAGAATAAACATTGTTAAAATGTCTATCCTGCCTAGAGCAATCTATAATTTCAGTGCCATCCCGATGAAAATTCCACCAGCATTTTTCAAAGAGCCAGCACAAACAATCCTAAAATTTGTATGGAATCAGAAGAGACCCTGAATTGCTAAGGAAATGTTGCAAAAGAAAAAACTGGGGGCATCACATTGCCCGATTTTAAGCTTTACTACAAAACGATGATCACCAAGACAAGCATGGTACTGGCACAAAAACAGACACATACACCAGTGGAACAGAGTAGAGAGCCCAGATATGGACCCTTAACTCTATGATCAACTAATCTGCGACAAAGAGGGAAAAAATATCCAATGGAAAAAAGACAGTCTCTTCAATCAATGGGGCTGGGAAAATTGGACAGCTATGTATAGAATAATGAAACTTGACCATTCTCTTACACTATATACAAAGATAAACTCGAAATGAATGAAAGGCCTCAACACGAGGCAGGAATCCATCAGAATCCTAGAGGAGAACATAGGAAGTAACCTCTTCAACATAAGCCACAGCAACTCCTTTCAAGATATGTCTCCAAAGGTAAAGGAAACAAAAGTGAAAATGAACTTTTGGGACTTTATCAAGATCAAAAGCTTCTGCACAGCAAAGGAAACAGTCAACAAAACAAATAGGCAACCGCGGAATGGGAGAAGATATTTGCAAATGACACTACGGGCAAAGAGCTGATATCCAAGATCTATAAAGAACTCCTCAAACTCAACACACACAAAACAGATGATCATGTCAAAAAATGGGCAGAAGACATGAACAGACACTTCTCCAAACAAGACATACAAATGCCTAACAGACACATGAAAAAATGTTCATCCTCACTAGCCATCAGGGAGATTCAAATCAAAACCACATTGAGATATCACCTTACACCACTTAGAATGGCCAACATCAACAAGACAGTAAACAATGTGTGTTGGAGAGGATGTGGAGAAAGGGGAACCCTCTTACATTGTTGGTGGGCATGCAAGTTGGTGCAGCCACTTTGGAAAACTGTGTGGAGATTCCTTAAGAAATTAAAAACAGAGCTTCCCTATGACCTTGTAATTGCACTACTGGATATTTACCCCAAAGATACAGATGTAGTAACAAGAAGGACCATCTGTTCATAGCAGCAATGGTCAGAGTCACCAAACTGTGGAAAGAACCAAGATGCCCTCCAACGGACGAATGGATAAGGAAGATGTGGTCCATATATACTATGGAGTATTATGCCTCCACCAGAAAGGATGAAAGCCCAACTTTTGTATCAACATGGACAGGACTGGAAAAGATTATGCTGAGTGAAAAAAGTCAAGCAGAGAAAGTCAATTATCATATGGTTTCGCTTATTTGTGGAGCATAAGGAATAACATGGAGGACATAGGGAGATGGGGAGGAGAAGTGAGTGGGGGAAATCAGAGAGGGAGACAAACAATGAGAGACTGTGGATTCTGAGAAACAAACTGAGGATTTTGGAGGGGAGGAGGGTGGGGGGTTGGATGAGCCTGGTGGTGGGTATTATGGAGGGCACGTATTGCATGGAGCACTGGATGTGTGCATAAACAATGAATTCTGGAGCACTGAAAAGAAATATATATATATATATATATACATATATATATATATATATATACATATATATGTATATACAGACATATGTATATATCCATATGCATAGAGTGGGAGAGAGAGATCTATATACATATATATAAAATCAATAAATGAATACATATATTAAAAAAAGCAAATGTTCTGCATAAGTAAACAGTTGCAAGTTTTCAAAGGATGTGGGCATAAAAATAAATGTTATAGGGAAAACTCTTATGAAGTAGTATGCACACATGATTCTAATGAAAGTGTGTGAGTGGGGAGGGAGGGAAATAAACAGAAAAGTAAAGTAGAAAAAGCAAAAGAAAAAATTCAAGAAACAATGGTGATAACAGAAAATGAAGAAGTAAGTTGGTTAACCTAAAAGCCGATTATTTATCAGAGCAGCAAGGAAATGAAATACTTAATTTTAAATATAACAGAAGATATGCAAGATTTCTATCCTGAAAACCACAAAACATTAAAGGAAAATATGGGGAAAAAATGAATAAGTAGAGAGGTACGTAGCACTCATTAATTAGAAGGTTCAATATTGACAGATTTCACCAAAACTGATCTATAGATGCAATTCAATGCCAATCAAAATCCCAGCAGAAATTTTTGTTGAAATTGGTAAGTTGATTATAAAATTTACATGAAAAGGCAAAGAAATTAGAATAATCAAAACAATTTTTTTAAAAAAAGAAGAACCAAGTTTAAGGACTCAGCCTGACCTGAAGTCAAGACTTTTTATAAATCTCTAGCAATCAGGATAATCTGATACTGATGAAAAGGACAGACACATAGATCAATTGAACAGAATAGGGAGCACACAGATAGACTCACATGTAAATGATCAAATTCTTTACAACAAAATTGCAAAGGTATCTTAATGAGGGAAAGACTTATCTTCTCAACAAATAGTGTTGGAACCATTGGACATCTGTAATCAAATAAATAAATAAATAAAGCTGCCCCAGACCTTGCACCATCTACAAACACTAACTCACAACCTAAACCTAAAGCTATCAACTTTCTACTAGGCAACACAGGAAAAATACTTGTGACCTTGATTTAGGCAAAGGTTTCTCTTTCTTTCTTTCTTTCTTTCTTTCTTTCTTTCTTTCTTTCTTTCTTTCTTTCTTTCTTTCTTTTTTCTTTCTTTCTTTCTTTTCTTTCTTTCTTTCTTTCTTTTTCTTTTTCTTTCTTTCTTTCTTTCTAAATCTTTCTTTCTTTTTTAATTATTTGACAGAGAGAGAGAGGGAGCACCCATGTACAAGCAGGGAGAGCAGCGGAGGAGAGGGAGAAGCAGGCTGCAGGCTCCCCAACATGGGGGGTCAATCCCAGGACCCTGGGATCATGACCTGAGCTGAAGGCAGATGCTCAACCTACTCAGCCACCCAGGCATCCTTAGGTAAATGTTTCTTAAGCACAAAAACATGACCCACAAAAGAAAAAAAATCAATAAATTGAATTTCATCAGAAGAAAAATAAAATAAGATGAAATCAAAGAGGGAGACAACACCTAAGAGACTATTAACCATAGGAAACAAACTGAAGGTTGCTGGTGGGAGATGGGGAAACTGGGTGACAGGCATTAAGAAGGGCATGTGATGAGCACTGGGTGTTGTATGCAACTGATGAATAACTAAACTCTACCTCTGAAACTAATGACACACTATACACTAATTAGTTAAGTTTAAGTAAAATAAGATAATTTGAAAAAAAAAAGAAGTAAAAACACCTTTTCACTGAAGGACTCCATTAATAAAATTTAAAAAGTGAGATGCTGACCAGAAGAAAATACTTACAAAGAGCATATTTGATAACAAATTTGTGTATAAAAGATATAAAGAGTTCTCAAAATGCAATATCAATAAACATCCTTATTAAAAATTGGAGAAGGAGTTACACAGACACTTAACCAAGAAGATATATGGAGAGAAAATAAGCACAAGAAAAGATGTTTCATCATCATTAGTCAGTAGAAAAAAGCAAATTAAAGCCACAGTGCACACTGCACACTTATTAGAAGAATTAAACCTTAAACAACAAAACCAACAAATTGTTCATTGGAAATACCAAGCAGGGATGTGGAGCAACTGGAATGCTCATACATAACCAGTGGCAATGCAAAAGTTGCAACCGCTTTGGAAAAAAAAGTTTGGCAATTTCTTATAAAGCAAAACATGCACGTATCATATGACCCAGCACTGGGACAGCTAGGTCATCCAAGCAAAATACAAACTTCACAACAAATGAATATTTACAGGGTTTCATTCATAATCACCAAAACTGGACATGTCCCAAATGGCCTTCAGCCAGTGAATAGATAAGCAAACTAGTACAATCACAACACAGGATACTTCTCAATAATTAAAAAAAAATAATCACTGATACATGCAAACTTGTAGGTGAATCTCAAAAGCATGATGATGCTAAATGAAAGAAAGAAGATTCTTGGTAACTGTGGTGCACCGTGGTTGGAGATTCTTCCTGGGACTGGCCATGTTCTTGCTCATCCTGTTGTAGCCACAGTTCACATCATAGGTTCACCCACAGAGGCAAGGAATAAAGGTTGTAAGGAGGGCACGTATTGCATGGAGCACTGGGTATGGTGCAAAACCAATGAATTCTGTTATGCTGAAAAGAAATTAAAAAAAAAAAAAAGGTTGTCCATTAATCATATCAGTGGAGTTTGATGGAAAGAGATAAGCATGTCTCTGGAGTTAATCATTACTATGTGTCAAAGGTTTGGAAAACATTGATTAAGGAAACATTTTACTGATTGATGGAAAATAACTGGGTTATGCTCATCTGCTCCTGCTAGAAGTTTACACAGTGTATTATGTAGCATTATGTAGCTTTTTGTAGCATAATACATGCAGTGTGTATTAATGTGGTGCATAACAAAAACAATGAAAAGGTTAAAAGAAAAAAAGAAAGAAGACTCAAAAGACTAATGCTCTATAACTCAGTTTATATGGTGTATAAGGAAAAACTAGAAGAAAACAGATCTGTGATTGTCAGGGGTTGGACTGAGTGGAGGGGTTGGCTCCAAACTGGCATCAAATGCTTTTAATTGTGTTGATGGCTATATGATTGTAAAAGTTGATGGACAGAATCATACATTAAAGAGAGTGACTTTTACTGTGTATAAACTATGTCTCAATCACTGATTTAATTTAAAAAATACTTGAGAGTTTTCTTTAATTCCTGTATTCAAAGGAATAGACGTTCTCACATCTGAGTGTCAGTGCAGAAAGAAACAAAAGGTGTCTTAACTCATCTGGCTAGAGACAGAGTTTGAAGGCAGGAAATCTCAGGTGTGAAAAGGTTCATTTCCATGGAAAGGCTGGGAGAGGCAGAGCTTAAGGACACAGGTTGAGAGTCTGAAGAGAAGCACCCCTCTGTCGTAAAATTATAAGATTTCATTAGGGTGCCCTGTGTTTCAAAACCATTGCTGGAGTGAGAGCAGCAAAGGTTCATCAGTAAACTGAGGAGAGGAAGTGAATCAAAAACATTCCAAACATCTGTGCTAGTTCTTTTAATAAGAAGCTTATGGATGAAAGATCTCAATGTGAGGCAGGAATCTATCAAAACCCTAGAGAAGAACATAGGCAGTAACCTCTTCAACATCGGCCACAGCAACTTCTTTCAAAACACATCTCCAAAGGCAAGGGAAACAAAAATGAAAATGAACTTTTGGGACTTCATGAAGATAAAAACTTCTTCACAGCAAAGGAAATAGTCACGAAAACAAAGAGGCAACCCATGGAATGGGAGAAGATATTTGCAAATAACAGTACAGATAAAGGGCTAATATCCAATATCTATAAGGATCTTCTCAAACTCAATGCCCAAAAAAACAAATAATCAAGTCAGAAAATGGGCAGAAGACATGAACAGACACTTCTCCAAAGAAAACATACAAATGGCTAACAGGTACATGAAAATGTGTTCATCATCATTAGCCATCGGGGAAATTCAAATCAAAACCACACTGAGATACAACTTATGCCATTTAGAATGGCAAAAATTGACAAGGCAAGGAACAACAAATGTTGGAGAGGTTGTGGAGAAAGAGGAACAGTCTTAACACTGTTGATGGGAATGCAAGTTGGCATAACCACTTAGAAAAATGGTGTGAAGTTTCCTCAAAAAGTTAGAAATAGAGTGACCCTCTGACCTAGCTATGGGACTATTTACCCCAAAGATACAGATGTATCTTTGACCACATGCACCCCATGCACAAAGAAGGGCCACATGCACCCCAATGTTCATAGCAGCAATGTCTACAATAGCCAAACTGTGGAAAGAGTGGAGACGGTCTTCCACAGATGAATGGATAAAAGAAGATGTGGTCTATATATACAATGGAATATTACCCCTCCATCAGGAAGGATGAATATCCAACTTTTGCATCCACATAGATGGAACTGGAGGACATTATGCTGAGTGAAATAAGTCAAACAAAGAAAGTCAATTATCATATGGTTTCATTTACTTGTGGAACATAAGTAATAGCATGGAGGACATTGGGAGAAGGAAGGGAAAAATGAAGGGGGGAATTCGGAGGGGGAGATGAACCATGAGAGATTATGGACTCCAGGAAATAAACAGGGTTTTAGAGAGGAGGAGGGTGAGAGCATAGGTGAGCCCAGTGATGGGTATTTAGGAGGGCATGTATTGCATGGAGCACTGGGTATTATACACAAACAATGAATCATGAAGCACTACATCAAAAACTAATGATGTACTGTAGGGTAACATAACATAATAAACTCAAATAACTTCTAATTATTAAAATAAAGTTCGTAGTTTTTTGCTTCCTGAAATCAGAATTTCCTACATATTAATATTTTAATAAAATTCATATTTCCAAAAAAGAAGAAGCTTAAGTCAATTCAATTCAATAAATATTGTAGCCTATGGGCTGTCCCCTAGAAGCCAGCTCTATGGACAAAACCATTCCTACAGCACAGTGCTCCATCCTCTTTCTGTCTCTGAGGACTCCACAGGGAAGCTGCCACCCTTAGTAGATGGATGAGATGGAGGTGCACAGCGCTCTTGGGTAGCTGTGACTGGTACACATTAGCAGGTACTGAAATTCTTCCTCTGAACTTACTCTCTAAATTGGCTTGAACTGCATTCATTCCTTAGAAGGTGGAAGTGTGCATATGTCAAATATTACCTATGAAGGAGATACAGCAGAATCATGTTGGATTCTTGAAAATCTCAGCAAATGTGCAAGGAAGCCCAGGGAAGTATGTTTGTGAAGACAGGCAGAGGCCACTTTAAAGATCTCCAACCTCCCCCGCACCACACGCACACCTCCATCAGCCTCATCCTCTGGTGACCAGAACTTCCACACATTCATTCAGCACATGCCTTAAAATCCCACAGACACACTGAAGGCCTGAGCACAGAAATAGAACGATCTATTAAGGTCTAGTTGAATAATCATGGATAAAAAGTAAGGAGAAAGACCCAACTTTTTACATGGAAATTTTTAATAAGCCTGAAATCTCTCAGTCTATGCATAGAAGCTGGCAAGGCTATATATAATGGATGGTTTTTGCCACCAAAAGTCTATTAATGTTAATGAGAAAGTAAAAACATGTCTTTGTAAACTAAGTTTGAGAAGGAACCACTTACTAAAATATTCACAAAACAGCATACTTATATAAAACTGGAGAATATTAAAGAATTTTAAAATCTACATAACAAATGAAACTAGAAGAGGTACTTTATAACCCACACAAGGTACTGAATTTTAGTGACGTGAGAAAACGAAGCAAGAGAACAGAAATCGTAATGGTAAATATTCATTATGAGCTGGAAACTTGAGAAATTGTCTATATTGCTATCATCTAATCCACCTCTTTCCTTTTTGCCCTTGTTTCCATTTAGATGAACAAAAAGAAATTGTGGAAGACAATCAACTGAATTCCTTTAAATACTGGACGATGAGATGAGTGTGAAATTCAGGGAGGGTTGACCAGGATGAAAAACATAGACCAAGGGAATGCTTAGGTCAAGGTGAAGTTCAATAGCTCCTACTGATTTTATTCATAAGGAAACTTACAAATATTCTTGGTTAGTCCATTGTATAAACCCTGAAATGAGGGATTTCTGATTCATAATTGCCAAAAATGCAAAAAAAACTCAAATATCTTGCAACTGGTGGAAGGACAAGCAAATTGTGGTACATTCATACAATGGGATACTATAGAGCAATAAAAATGAACTGATACACGCATCTAAATGAGAATGTAGCCTGTTTTCTATAACTTATCCCATTGTTCGCCTATCTCTGCCAAAGCATAGGCTGACGCCTCTCGATGAATAATCATAAAAATAGTAATGACAAAGGATTATGGCTCACAGTTAACCCCATGCTTGCCGTATACTTTGTGTTCTACAAATGCTTTGCATATACTCACTTAACTTTCACAAAGTCTCCATGAAGTAGGTCCTGTGATTATCTTGTTTTTTCAATGAGCAAATCCCAAGAAAAGAAAAGGTCATTGACTTGCCCAAGGCCACACAGCCAATAAGTGGCACAGCCAGGACTAAAGCCCTTAATGGTCTCATGTAAACTGCCAGCATACTGGAACTACCTACTTCTTACAAGAGTTTGGCTTTTACTGAGCTTTCTAAGTTTTCCTTGATGGCACCAGAATTCCTTGCTACATGCTAAATCATGTCAAAACAGACAGGTATAATATTCTCTAGGTGGAATAGGAAAACATGCCAATCTGACGTGAGTGCTTCTGGGTTTGCACACATTAGTTTTTTTGCTACATATTGTTATTATGGTTTTTATTTCCTTCAGAAATACTAGCTTGCCTTTACAGCATAGCTCACAGTTTCCATATGAATATCCAGTATGCAGCAAACCACCCAATATATGAACACTGTCATGTAGGTAGAGGTGGGGTTTGGTCTCTAACCTTGTTTCATTCTGTTTCAAGCAGAAACTTCATTGAAACTGAGAAAAAAGTGGCATGCGTTCCAAACCAGCAGGTGCTGCACATTGTCCCTAGACCCAGCAGTGAGTCCCCGTGGGCGACCCGTGCCCGTGGGCCCACGTCCCAGCTCCTTGAGTCCAAGAGCAGGGGAGGAAGCACCACCTCCAAAATCTCACAAAGTGCCTTACTGCCCTTTGATAGTCATGTCTGTGGGTCTCCAGGCACAGAAGGCAGGTGTAAGAGGAATTGTTTGAGTGAGAGAAAATTGCAGTACAATTTGAGGATTCTTTTTAAAGTATTGGGTTTTTTTGTTCTTACTGATACATGCTGTTTTTACATTAAATGGTAACGATATAGAAGCAATGGGAGCTGGAGAACTCTGAAAAAGTTTGCAGGCTAGCAAGTCAAGAAAGAGGCTGATTTTGGTGCAGCTTTAAAATTACATTCCTAGATTCATGGAATGAAAGAACTAAAAGAGGCATTTTCAAGGAGTCCAACCCTCATTTTGCAGATGAAAAACTGAGTCCCAGGGGATTCACTGACTTGCAAAATTGTCACACAGAAAGTTATTTCTTGAGCCATTCCCATTCAAATACAAATCAGACACCCCAAAAATACTACCCACGGGTAAATTATCTTGCAAGTAAATGTACAGGAGATGAACAAGAAGGAATGTATTATAAAAATAAGACTCGGTCCAACTGCAGCAAAGAACTGAAGTCTGGAATCTTGGACAAGTCAAAGTACAAAAACTCAATCTGCTTTTTGCCCAGCCTACCAGGATACAACAAGGCAGCTTAGGAGAAGAAAAGGGTGTGGGCGCAGTTTAAAGCCCACTGTGAGTGTTTGCTATGTCCCTAACCACCCTTGAAGACCAATGGCTTCTCTCAAACGAGCCCACCTGTAATGCCAGCTAGCTTGCCTGTTTTGCGACATTAAGCATATGCAACGTATGCTTACATAAGTGATGTAATGACATAAACTATGAGACTTTCCTTTTTAAAATAAGGAGCACTGAACAAATGTTGGAATTTTGTCCAACAATATACAGGGAGGACAAATCAGGGAGATGGCATTGCTCCTGTTTTAGACTGTGGGGGTTGAACCTAGCGTGGTAGGAAGGCAGAACAGTTACATATTTGAGGGAAGGTCCTCTTTTTCCTCTCTCCTTCTCCTTCTCCTTCCCCTTCCCCTTTTTCTTTTGAAGGGTGGCCCTGAGGAACAAGAACTGAGTTGATCCTATGCCCTGATTCTTGAACATTAGCATCAGTGGAGAAAACACTGGTTTGCTTTTAGCATAAATTTACCCCTTTTCAACCCTATCCCAAGCCTATTCCCTTAAATAAATGAAATAAATAAATAAGTGAAACCATACTTAAATAAATGAAACCACTTACTTATTTCCCCATACAAATGTCTAAGGATCATCAAAGTCTACACCTTCTCATACAAGAAGAGTCCTGAAGTGCACTCACTCCCCTCCAGACTGCCTGTCTCAGCCATCCTTGACCAACACACTCGTATTATCTAAAGTTTAGCTGCAGAGAACCAAAGGTTGCAATATTCTCCCTCATGTCTCCTAGGATAGTTATTATGCCTCTTTTAAATTTATGTTCTTAGTGTTAAATTAGTTTTTGTTTTACCTATTAGATGCTCCAATGGTTGCTTGTTTGACATTTGTTTTATAACTTTCCCTGTGAGATCATCTTTATTCCTTGGGAAGCTGCACTCCTGTAGCTAACGCTATTGACTTGGGAGAAAGGCCAAGCACCTTGGCCTTCTTGGTGAGCCTGAGAAGTAGGAGGAGTGCTCCTGAAAACAGAGAGTCCTTCATAAATCTGACCCCATCGAGTTATCTTCTAGTCTCATCGTTCTCCACTCAGGTTATTTTTGTTTTGGTTTGGTTTGGTTTTTTGTTTTGTTTTGTTTTTTCCAAGAGAAGTCACTCTCTGTTGTCATTTTTAGGGATGCCTCATAGGGCAAAGTTGGAATGCAGTATACACATAAAGGCAGCCTGCTACCTACACAATTGCTTTTAGTTCCCTCTCCCTCTGAGATCATCACCTGAATATTACTCTCTCCCTTGACTCGCATCATTGTTTTCCAACCCCTTCACCACAATAGTGCACAATCTGTCTTCTGGAAAGTGGATGGAAATTCTTGGGTGATAGACAAGGGCTGGTTTCTCAGGGTTTTACCCACCTAGCCACAGGACACCCGCTAAACTGTCAAGTTAAAAGGAAAGGCATCTCCCAGACTAGACCAAACGTTGCCTGCCTGGATTGCAGCTCCAACCTCACACTCTCTTAGACTCATGTGGTGAACACAGAAAGGGGCTCATCCTCCATGTGTGGGTTCTCTGGCAATATGTCCTGTTCCCCACAGATGTTTCTTCCTTGCACAGAGCACAAATAGCATTCACCTTCCCAGATTTTCCATAGTTATTATTATTATTACTGTAAGAACACTCAACATGGTATCTACGTTCTTTTTTTTTTCTTTAGATTTTATTTGTTTATTTGACAGACAGAGATCACAAGTAGGCAGAGAGGCAGGCAGAGAGAGAGAGAGAGGAGGAAGCAGACTCCCTGCGGAGCAGAGAGCCCAGATGTCGGGCTCAATCCCAGGACCCTGAGATCACGAACTGAGCTGAAGGCAGAGGTTTTAACCCAGGGGCTTTAACCAGGCGCCCCCTTCTTAACAAATTTTAAGTTCACAATACAGTGTTGTTAACTATAGGCTCAATGTTGTACAGCAGATCTTTAGAACATATTTATCTTGCAAAATGGAAGCTTGATTTACTTATTTATTGAAGAACAACTCCACATTTCCCCTCCCCTTAGCCCCTGGCAACCACCATTCTGCTTTGTTTCTGCATGTGACTACTTTAGATACCTCATTTAAGTGGAATGATACACTATTTGTCCTATAACTGACTTATTTTATTTAGCATAATGTCCTCAAGTTTCATCCATCTTGTTGCATAAGGCAGAATGTCTTTCTTATAATATTCCAATGTACGTATATATCACATTTTCTTCATCCCTTTATCCAATGGTATTTAGGTTGTTTCCATATCTTATCTATGGTATACAATGCTTCAATGAACATAGGAATACAGATACATTTTTCATGATCCTGATTTCAACTTTCGGATACATACCTAGAAGTGGGATTGCTGCCTCATATGGTTATTCTATCTTAAATCTTCTTAAGAGCTGTTGTACCATTTTTCATAGAGGCTATACCATTTTACACTCTCACCAACAGTGTACGAGGGTTCCAGTTCTCCACATAGTAACCAACTTTTTTATAATAACCATCTTAACAAGTGTGAGGTGACATCTGATTGTGGTTTGGATTTCCAATCCTTGGATTATTAGTGACACTGAGCATCTTCTATATACCTCTCAGACATTTATATCAATTTGTAGAAATACATATTCAAGTTCTTTGCCTAATTTTTAATCAAATTTATTTTTTGCTGTTGAGTTGTTATAGTTACTTGTATATTCTGGATATTAATCCCTTATCAGATATATGGTTTGAAATATTTTCACCAATCCTGGAGATTGCCTTTTCACTCTGTTGATACTTTCCCTTGCTGTGCGGAAGCTTTTTAGTTCAATGTAGTCCCATTTGTCTGTATTTGCTTTTGTTGCCTATGCTTTTGGTGTCATATCTATAAAATCATTGCAGAGACCTACGTCATGAAGCTTTTCTTCTATGTTTTCTTCCAAGAATGTAACAGTTCAGCTCTTATATTTACATATTTAATTTCCTAAATCTTTAATTTTGAGTTAATTTTTGTGTAAGGTGTACAGTAAGAGTCCAATTTCATTCATTTGCAATTGGATATCCAGTTTTCCCAAGACCGTTTAACGAAGAGACTGTGTCTCATTCTCTCAACCGTGATTTCTATTCTTTCAACCTATTTCTCTTCTTGTAAGTCCTTAGACAGGTGTCTGAGAGGAAGCCCACAGTCTATCTTTTCCACATCAATAAAAAGAATCCACTGGAAAATTAAGCAAATATTTATTTTCATGACCAAAAATAAAATAGTGCTGGTGATAGATTTAAGCTATAGAACTACTGAATTTATTTGTTTAAACATAAATATATCCACCTACTAGATTGCCAATAATCTGTCTGAGCACCAAGTGCAGTGGGCACCTGTGCCTGTAACTCAGAATGACCACTTTGGAATTTATTCCCAGGACATCTATATGGGCTGGGTTTCATCATACGGAGTGAGAATGTAAACATTACAGTCTGCTAGGTTTGAGGAAATGTGCTTTTTCTTATTGTTAAAAATGAAGTTCAACCACGGAAATTTTAAAGATCTTATTGGCTTTATTGGGCAGTGACGAATCCAGAAGATAGAAAGGAGCTCCAAGGAGCTATGTGAAATGAAAGACTTTTGTAGCAAAAAGGAAGCAGAAACAAGGACATTATACTAACCCCAAAAAAGTGGGTTAGTTTTTGCAAGATCACTTTCCTTTAGGGGATTACAGGGTCTATTAGAAGTTTACCTAAATAGTTCTGATTAGGTGATTCCTGATTGACTAGTTTAAGATTTCCTTTCTGGGAGGATAGAAATTCTAAATAAGTTAAGTCTCAGTGTGAGGACATGGGTCTTAGCACAAGTGACTCCATTTGGGGTTTGTTGTCTCATCTTTAACAATATCAAGTTTCTAAATATATGATTGTCACATTCTGTCATCAACAGATTTATTTCTCTCTTCAAATCTTCTTTTAAGATGAAAGCAGGGGCACCTGGGTGGCTCAGTTGGTTAAGAGACTGCCTTCGGCTCAGGTCATGATCCTGGAGTCCTGGGATCAAGTCCCACATCGGACTCCTTGATCAGTAGGGAGTCTGCTTCTCCCCCGACCTCTGTTCTCTCATGCTCTCTCTCTCTCATTCTCTCTCTCTATCAAATAAATAAAATAAATAATAAAATCTTAAAAAAATAATAAAATGAAAGGAAAAAAGTATATAAGGAATCAAAGTCCTGAAACATCAAAGGACACGCTAAGGGGCCTGCCATGCCTGGAGGGTTTCTGCCTTGCATGCCCTCTGGGAATTGTGTCTGATTCATCGGGGGGTTTTTTGGACTTTCCTTAATCTTGGGCATGGCTTAGTTACTTCTTACTCCACTGTTATAATTATTTATAGCTTAAATATTACAGTAGTGACATTAATGAAGTTAACTTCTAATGCTATAAATATAGAAGAGATAGAATTCTGTATCTTTTTTTCACTATTATATCATAAAATAAAATGTTTTCACATGTATGACTACTTGGACTTCATAATTACCTTTTTCATACTTGTTTAATATTCTATCAAGTTAAGGTACTATATTTCATTTTCTACTCCAAGATTTTAATACATATTTTGTTTGTACAATTTTAATGCATTTCAAAGATTACCCTTTAAAAGAGATCATTTGTTTTTCCTTTCCTTGGATTAATCCCTGATGCAAGTTTTGATTAAACTACCCAGTTTTCTTCTACAAATTTTACCAATTTGCTGCCAGTGACAATGTATGGGGAAAGTTCACTAGTATTTCATCAAAATTAGTCATTGCTCATTTATAACTTCTGTCAAATTAATAGATACAAAATGGACTGATAACCACTTCCCAGATATGAAAATAATGACTCTAGCCTGAGTCAGAAACAGAAAGAGACCTTGGAGCAGAATTTTCTCTGGTGGAGCTTCTTTAAATGCTTCTATAAAAGTTGACCAGGTGGGTCGTATCACTGCATCTTGCTCCAAAAATATGGATTCAGATCAGATGTCTGATTGCCTTCTTGACCTAAGTTAGAATGTGAAGCAAAGACATCTTTAAAAAAATATAAAAAGTCCTCTGTAACCTACCTTGACCAATGCCAACACTGAATGGAGTTCCAGTGTCTTTCCAGGAGACTTACCTCCACGGAGCTCATTTCTCTTGTTTTGTTTTGTTTTGTTTCTCTTGTTATGTTAAAATCAAACTCCCTTGAACTCTCTTGAGTATCGTGTAATTTTACAATTCCAGAAGAGGGAACGATTTAGAGACAAAATGCATTCAACTGGGAAATGATCATGAAGCTGCCACTTAGAAAGAAAAAGGGACCTACGGAACCTGGAGATGCATTCAACATCCACAAAGCAAATGTGCTATGGAGACAGTGATGGCATTCTTTATGAAGATAAGGGTGACTGCTTTTATTTCCATATTGTGTAACTTGTAAATAGAAAGCACCATGACATACCTGAATTTCTCCAAAACTCGACTTATCCCCCCAATTTTAGAAATACAGGTTGTAAAAGGTAGAACTGCCATGCTTTGTTTATTGCATTTTAAAATCATTAAAATCTAGACAGGAGACACACCGGGTTTTCCTCCCAAGTAATGAAATTTGTCCTCTTCCCAATCATCAGTTTATCTAAACAAAACCCTACCATGGAAGTGACTTCTGTATCACCAGTCTTGGCCAGTCTTGGGAAAATGTGTTCAGTGAGAAGGTCTCCAACCATCCCCACTTGCTTTTCCTTTGACACCCTTCCCCTCCCTTCTCAGACCTAATACCTTTAGCTTTTCCTCATTTTTATACAAATATTCATAACAACTTTGAAGTTTTTAGCTTTACAGAGGCATCATTGATATATCAAAATATTGTACACATTTAATATATACATCTTGAAAAGTATGGAGATGTGCGTTCACTCACCATATGGTCATCACAACCAAGGTAATAAACACATTATTCATCACTTCCAAAAGCTTCCTTGTGTTCTTATTTTTTTTTGTAAAAACGTTTAGCATAAAATCTATCCTCTTACCATGTTTTAAAGCATACAATACTGTTAACTATATGTGCTGCATGTCCAGAATATATCTAGAACTTATGACAACACATTGAAAACACATTCGACTTTTGACCCTGCCTCACTGCAGCCAGTGGTCATCTCCTTCAAGTATTCACTAAACTTATTCACTCAATGAACACCCAACTGAGGCACGACTGAGGGGATGGAGTAGGAAACCAACGATCTGAACTCAGCACTCAGTGCAATAGTTGCTCAAGCATGTGAGTCTTTTGAAGATATTTAACTTCTCTGAGTTTCTATAGGGATAAATACCTACAAAGAACAGGTTTGCTGTGTGGAGCAAAGAAGAAAATATGTAAAAGTAGTTTGTATATTGAAAAGCTTTGTCATTTTCATTTTAATCATGGTCAGTGCACTCAAAGAGTTACATTCCCAGAAGTAGTCTGATGTTTCTTACTACACTAAAGCATGGCTCCAGAGCAAGCTTGTCTGGGCTCAAATTCTGTCCTGTTGCTCAGGATCTCTACCACTTTGGGAAATGAGTCAACCTCTGTAACCCTCAGTTTCCCCATCTAGAAGACAGAGATAACAACAATCTCTACTTCTTGGGCTATTGCCAAGGTGAAATAATTGAAATAAACTGGTGAACAGTATAGTGCCTAGTCAATCAGATTATCTGTACACGCTGGCTTTCATTACTGTTCTTCCCACAACTGATTTCAGACATTTCTGCAGCAGAGATTTTTGGATCTTGGGCTGCTTTCAGAATTTCAAGTCATATCCCAAAATTTCCTACTCTTCCCTGTTAACATGAAATGGTCAGAAAAATACATGTCACAGTTCATCAGGAGTTACTAAGAAAATTGTTCTTTTTAGAATGGAAGGAAATTGCCATATTAACAATAGTAGCCAAAGAATACCAGCCCATCCATATACTTCATTGTCTGTCTGAACTAGAATATTGTGGAGAAAGGGGAAACATTTCTGAGAAAAGGGAATGATGATTAATAACTATGTTGGGACAGTAGGTACAAATGAGGACTGTCTTGAACACATCATGTATATGGCCCTCGAGCTACCAGCTTATCCTTCCAGATTCTCTCCCTGGATCTCCCAGGGCTAACCTTTACCTGAAACACAACAAAACCACTCACCACCCCCTGAGTATTTCCTCACTCCCTTTCCTGGGAAGGGCCTTAGAACCTTTTCTCTGGCTGCAATGTCTCTCTGCAAAGTCTGTCTATCCAAACCCGACCAGGTGCCCACTGTCCATCTCCAACTAACCCTTATGGAGAGAATGCCTCCTAACCTCAGTCAATTGATCTCCCTACTGTGACCATCGTGGGTGTTCCCCTCCTCACAGCATTTCCATGCTCTTCCTTGCATTGTGTTTGTCGCTGAGCTTGTCGGCTCCTTTGCATCCGTGTGTTTTCAACAGCAGTCTGTGTCTCGTTTGACTATAACGCTTAGCATCACATGTAGCAAATGGATGAATCCTGAGCAAATGAATAAACCAAGTGTGTCTTGCTTGAAACAATAGTGAACATGGAGTTGGCTTTTTCCTGATGCTCTTCCCCCAAACTTTAGAACTCCATCTCAGGCACACCACAAGATTTACCATATATATACATTTTTTTTTATCATGTTCATGTTCCTCACTTTCCAACACAAAATTTCTAAAAAAAACACTACCTCTCTGAGCTCTGGGAAGTGTCTACTGTTCTGAGAGTAACATATATTTGGATGGAATAAAGTGTTTTCTGGGAGAGAAATGATCCCGTCTGATACATTCCATTTGAACCGGGGATTTTATGCAAATAACAAACTGTTTAATTTCAAAAGAGTTCCAGGAAGAGTCAGGGTGTGACAAGGTGACTATTGCCAAGATTGTATAGGGTAGCACGAGCTTGCTGCTGGGGGGGAAAGGAGCGATTCTGACCACTGTAACCTTGCAGACAAAACCTGAGTGTATGAGATGGTGTTCACCCAATGCTCTCCAAATCCTTCGACATTGACTAGAATGATAGACGGCACCAGCTAAGATGAGCAAATGTGGGAAATTTACATTGGGTTTTATGCAATGGATCTACCAGAGAGCACCTACTCCATCCCTCATTTTAAACACCATGCCATTGCCAACATCCATCAAGCTAATGATCTAGTTCTGCAGAGAGAAGATAATTCTGGGGTCACACATCACATTATGGTTTGAAGATTCGGTGAGATATTTTCTGATTGAGTCAAAACACCTACAAAAATGGCAAAATGGCTCCATCCAAAAAGCCAACTAAAAATGCTACATGCTGGGCTCAGAGAGGCTAACTGTCCCCCATGAACATTTTCATCTTTATTTCACCATAATCCAAAAGGAGTGCACATACGCTACATGTGGCAGTCTTCCCACAGTCTCCTAAATCATTTTACACATAGACAGGGGCGCCCTGGCATTTTAATAATTCTCAAGCCAACCCAGGGTGCCTAATCATGATAATTTGACAATACAAATGCACACCATCATTTCTGGAGGAGCAAGGATGTTTTCATTTTTCAAGAAAAGTAGATCTTTGTCATGTTGCCTCCTTTGCGTCTTTAAGTAGTCTTAACTGTACAAATGTCTGGTGAGGAAGAACTCATTCTCCTCAGGAATGGTTACAGGTAATAATAGCACCTCACTCTGTGGTAGACAGAGCTATTCATCCAGGAACTGCTGAGTTACTTTGCATAAAAAACTGTAAAGCTTGTTGGTAAGGAGGACACTGGATTTCCAACGCCTGCTCCCCCAAACTTGACTTAACAAGCAGAGCGAACAAGACAAGTTCCAAACAAGGGCCAGCAGAAGAAAAGGCAGGAAGCCCTGAGGTGAAACTGCCCTGAGCAAGAGTGAGTTTAGCCTGGGCCCAGACCCAAGACCCGGCCCTCAGTGCTCCTGGAGGGTGAGTCCGGAGTTCAGCCTCACAGGAGCATCTTGACATTGCCGTGGCATCCAGAGTGAAGACCACAGCAGACGAGGACTCTTCATCTCAAGCAGGGTTTGTGACCACTGGTCTTGGTACATTTGTGCACTTCTCCTGGGGAGAAGCTGCCTAGGCCTCATGAGATTTTCAAATGCGTCAGGTTCCAAAAATACTTTAAGAACGACTGCTCTAGGGGCACCTGGGGCTTAATCAATAAAGAGTCTGACTTTTGATCTTAGCTCAGGTCTTGATCTCAGGGTCATGAGTTCAAACCCCATGTTGTAGCATGGAGCCTACTTTTAAAAAAAAGAGAGAGAAACGATGCATGCTCTAAAGGCAGGGTTGAGCAAGATAATTTTTTAAATACCAAATACCAAATACCAAAGCAAGATAATTTTTTTAAATACCAAACTGATTAGGATGAGGTACACTACAAAGACAGTGAGCAGAATTCTTCCCAAAGTGAGGTCGTGCTCTAAGAGATTAGCTTGGGACCAAGTCTACAGGTCAGGGAGGCTGGAGTCATGGGAAGACGCTTCCATTCAGCAGCGTGGAAACCAGAGGACACAAACCCAGCCTTGCTGATGGCAGCCACAGTAGTGCACAGAGCTTCTCTGCACTTCAGTCAGTTAGGAAACTCTGCAGGGGCATTCGCCCAGCCAGAGAGCAGGCTGTGTGTTTGCTTCCTATCCCTCCTTGGCCTGGATTTTCTGGTTTTAGCCAAGTTCTAATCAATGTTCTGCCTAGTTCCATGAACAGTGTATTTTCTTCCTTTTTATACAAACGTTTCTATAAGACTATGTATTTCAAACACGTTTCTGCTTTTGAATAACTTTGATTGAAAAACGCTTTCCACAGGCCTTCTAAACTACTGCCTTCTGCTTGTCATTTTAAAAAGAGGGAAAAATAAAAAGGAAAGAGGAAACAAACAAAACTCACAATTCATTGGGAAGATGGTACAAGATTGCATGTGGTACGTTTCTCCCCGAGACCAAGGCAGAGGTGCTAAGATGTGCAACCCTGGGACAAGGACCAGGCTGCCAGGCGCCCAGGAGCTTCTCAGAGTAGCGGGTTTCTCTCTGGTCTGCGGAGGGAGCAGAGACTTACAGGGTGGGAGGCACCCACGGGGTCCCCGATCCTGCTGCCTTCCCAGGTTTTGTTTGGCAGTTTGGCAAATTGGAGAAGTACTAAAGAAATGTCCCTGAACCTAACAGAATCAGGCACTTAACTGAGCCCTAGAAACCCAAAATTGATTATCCAGGGAATCCCATGGAGAATTTGTAAGGTGTCACCTCCTACCCACCCTGTAGCTCTGTAGCGCAAGGGTCTTGATCAGGAGAGAACAGGTGGGAGGCGGCGTTGCCCAGCATTTGTATCAGATGCAGCTTTCTTGTGCTCCTGGGGAAACCAGACAGGGGGACCCCAGCCCCGGGTTCAGCTGACAGTCCCTGGTGCTGCACCCCCCATGTGCACATGCAAGGAGGACTCCTTCAAGGTGCAGTTACACAAGGGAACCAGCTGCCTTCACATTCGTCCTTTGAAGACTTTCCTAAACCCTGGAATCACTTGACATCAGAGCTGACCTGCCATGACAACATTCCATGGGCATTCTCCTACATGACCTAACAAGTGGCTTGGTGGCATCTTCCAAAGACGCCCAGAGTGAGACGGCATCTTGGATGTCCACGTTGCCTGAACCAGGAGGAGAGCTGGGCCAGCTGAACCAGGCCCACAACACCCTGGCACCTATCATCCCAGTCAGACCCCACCCTAGTCAGTAGGTCTAGGCACAGAAATTAAATGAAAACCAACACAACACAGCCTAGTGTCTGTCAGAAATAAGACCCCCAGAACTGTGTGATGACCCATTCCCAGGAGCCTGTGACCCCATCTTGGCCACACCCAACTGGAGACAGAGGAACAAAATGGGGTGAACAGAGGAATGGGTCTATTACACTTAGAAACCATCGCAGGACTTAAACTCCAAAAACTATTCGATTCCTCCTAAATTCTGTATTGGAAGAAACTGAATCAATTCAATCTGTCCCTTTCAGTTATGAAATCTTAGCTGCATATTTCTTTCATGTCCTTTTGTTGCACTATTTTCTTTGACAGCTGAGAAGGTTTCAGGGAAAAGTAAGTATTGTTGCCTGTTTTTTTTTTATCCCACTTTCTTCCTTCAAGACTTTGGGCAAGAGTTAATTACTCACTATACATGAAAATATAAAGTGTTCAGGTTTGGGGGAATAACTTAATGTCAATTATTAACCCCTGTAGTACACCCTTTCCCTCAGACTAGGCACAGCCTATCATGTACACACACACCACACACAGAACGATGCCCAAATGTTCGGAGACATCAAGCTTACTGCGACTTGACTTCTACAGTGAAATGTTTCTTCTTCCATACCAAGTAAAAGAGGCCTCTGGCCAATTTTGGTCTTTGTTAACAAATATGTTGTGTTATTACAGCTTGGTTAACAAATTCCATTTTGGTATGATATACACCATCTCTAAGAGAATATGGGAACTCTAACGGGATCAATAAAGACTCAGAGTTTCTTATCTGGGTGTTTTGAAAAATAAGGTACACATTTCTAGATAACTTCATATGAAAAACACAACATTGTAAAATCAGACAAGCCCTAGAGGATCCCAGCCTTGGGATACACCTTCCTTCCCCGCTGAAGAGAGGTGCCCAGGCCACACCAGCGGGGATGTGGTCAATGGACAATGGAGACAATCACAGAACCACCCCACCCTAATGGAACTTTTCATCTCGGAAAACCTGGGAACCCAGCTCCTTGTCTCTGGTTCACAGCCCTTGTTGTCCCACCAGCACTGCACAACCTCTGCTCCTCTTGCACCATCAGCTGCCATGGTTGGTGCAAGGTTGCTTGTGGAAGCCCCAGGCAATGGCATCCATGCAAACCCCACAGTCCCAGCTCCCTGCACTGAGCCCTGATGCTAGGCTAGTTTTCACACTGCCACTAGTGCGGAGGGACAGCACAGATCAGCCCCTCCGGCAGGCTCCCTTGGACACTGACGGGGCCACCATGCCCTCTTGGAATGCCATCCAGGGTATGAGTGGCCATGTAACAGAGTGGCACAGCCAACATCCCCTATCACGCTGAAGACAGACAAGCAAAGAGAATCTCCCAGGGCCGGCCAATTGGCCATACCGGCGGCTGGAATTGTTGCAACGTTGCATCAAACGCACTGCCCTTTAGGAAGTGTGACCATCAGCCTGGCACAGGTTGTTCCTTTTAATGCCAGGTCACAACCTGCAGCCCCCCAGGGCACTGACGTCAGGATGGTGATCTTTAACTCATGGTTGAGTGTTATTTTTATCTGGACTAACACACATGATTAAAATAATACTCAACCATGAGCTAAAGAAAACCAGCACTGATTGATCCCTTCAGTGATAAAAATCTCATTGAGTTTTTTCTTTAATGCCAGATACAGTACTCTTTGGAGAAAAGTTCTGTTTCAGGCTTTGGTACCTCTGCCCTACTATTTCCCTGGGCGTGTGTTCACTTTGTCCTTCCCTGTGTCCCCATCACCTGAGTCAGGTGACAGACAGAAGAGCTCATGACCCCCAATCAGCCAGAGAAGGAACTGAAGGGTCCGGTCTGATGGGTCTTACTTCCCAAAAGGTGGCGTGGCCGTATCCGGGGATCATGATGACGACTCACACCACCCAGGACCCCCCTGCAGATCACAGCTCCTCCTGTGTGCTGACCTTCTCCCTTCCCAGCATGGGACTAGGTGGTCCCCAAACCCTTGTCTCGTCGCTACTGTTTTTTTCCTGATTTTATCAGTATCTTTTCTAGATGCCTGAGCCCAAAACATTCTTCTCTACACTCCCATCCCCTCTGCCCATCCTAGTGATATGGGAGAGAAAGCACAAAATGAGAGCAGAAGCCCAAACAGTACAAATAATCATTTCAGGTATAGCTTCTTCTCGTTAGAGTTTACACATTCAAAGTTTATCTCAAGTTTACCAGTAGTTTTCAAATTTGGCACCCCAGCAACAACAGCTCGTGCTATCAGCTTCGCAGACCCGTGGGCTCACTGGGTACATTTCTTCCTGGAATTTCACCCCGGGCAGTTACCTCTGCTGATAAGCCCAGAAAATCCGTTCTCTGTGAGCAGGAAATGTCTCTCTTAGTTTCTCTTTTTTACAAAATTTACTTTAATCAGATTGTGTTAAACAGCACTAACATATTAATAATAAATTAGTAATAGTATAGTAAAAGTAATAATATAACATGAAATTTAATATAACATATAATAGTATATTAACGATATATGATATATTATATAACATAAACTTTCTAAATGTGCACAATTTCTGGGAAGGGAAGACTCCTAGCAAGAGATACTAGTATCAAATGAACTTATAGTTGAGCATCAGTTATGTCCAAATACTTCTTGAAGCCTTTGTTTTTATTTTTAAATGAACTAAATGAATTCAAAGAGTCCAGAGAAGGTTAAATTATTTTTTAAATAATTTAAATTTTAACTGATTCTGTGTTTGTCTCAAACTCTGTAGGTCTGAGGGGAGAAAATGCAGTAGGTTTGTTCACTGACAAAATAAGAGGCAGGGGGTCTCCTACAGTCTCTGTTAGAACTTCACGGAGCTCCCGGAGGAAGGGGGAGGTTCTAATTTAACCACATTTGGATGAAAAGCTATTAATCGGCCCTACAGAGCAAGGTCGCTTCTTTGGCCCTCTTCCCCGTCACTCTGGAAGGCCCAGGATGCCCAGGCAGGTGACGCCCAGACAGGTGACGCCCCAGCGCAACCCGGGAGGACGCCGCTGGGGCAGTGGCTCCCAGCGCCCATGGCCAGACCGGCAAGGGGAAGACTTTTGATTTTACCTGTTCGGCTGTTGACAGGACAGAGAGGGCACAGAAGAAGAGAAAAGGTTATTGTAGGTCACAAAGCTGACTTGCTTTTCGGAAAAATGAACCCAGGAAACGCACCATTTCCCACAAGGGCCCTGCATTGTGGACACGTGAGTCCTTCTCTGGCCGAGTGCGGTGCAAGGGCTGACCTCGGAGGGAGCCGGTACTCCAGCCCCCTTGGTCGCCCACCTGTCTGGGTCGCGACCCCGCTCTCCCAGGACAGGACCTCCTCTTCTGCTTCCCGTTTGTCATCTATCCCCAAGACCCTCGCAGGAGGCCCGGTGCACCCAATCACGGTGAATTTTGTCTTGGACAAAAACAGGCCCCGGCTAGGGTGATTAAATATTTCCGAAAAAGAGAGTTGTGATGGCTGCACAACACTGTTCGGTGGCATTTTTGCCACTGAACTGTGCGCCTGACAGTGGCTAAGGAGGCGGAGCATGTATTTTTAAGGCCATAGTCAAATGATGTATAGAATATACACCATGCAGAATATATGACTTGTATATACTACATAAACAATAATATTAGATATCACAGATATGATTATCCATAATGTGTAAATTATCTATAAATATACAGTATATTAGATATATTATTATATATCTGTGTATATATAATAAATTATTATATATCAGATACAATTATGGTATATGATTAAAATATTATATATGATTTTACATATATAAACATAACTACAATAAAGAAGTTCTTAAAAAGTAGGCCACAGCAATAGGATGGCCTACGGAACAAAAATGAGAAATGCACAAGAAGTAAAAAAGCAAAAACTCTCACAAACCAATTGTTCCCTTCTGAGAAAGGTACCCAGCCTTTGCCAGAGTAAGGCAGCATCTTGCTTGCACATCAAAAAAAGAACAAATTACACATCAAATAAACCACAATAAAAAAAGAAGACAGTTCCCTAACCAGGTTTTGTTCCCCCGAGAATCCTGAGTCGTCAGCATTCCGTAAGATGACGAATCTTTTTCCCCGCAGTTAGCATCTCTGCAAACTGCCCCAAACAGACGGCCAAAAAGCCAGCTGCGTGGAGTACTTTTTTTCTTTTCTTTTTTTTTTTTTATTTGACAGAGATCTCAAGTAGTCAGAGAGGCAGGCAGAGAGAGAGGAGGAAGCAGGCTCCCCGCTGAGCAGAGAGCCCGATGTGGGGCTCGATCCCAGGACCCCGAGATCATGACCTGAGCCGAAGGCAGAGGCTTTAACCCACTGAGCCACCCAGGCGCCCTGTGGAGTACTTTTTTATGGAAAAACAAACAGAAGGAAGAAAATCAACAGCAGTACGACATGAGCCTATTGAATTGCACTGAATTTTATTTCCAGTTCGATTGACAATTTATCCTCCAGCCTGAGAGTAATCGACCACCCTCAGCATCGGAAAGGAACGGCACGTCACGGCAGCTCGCTCGCAGCCGGGGCTGAGCCTTCAGTGCTCAGTCCTCGAGTTCAAAAGCGGTCAAGGCGACACTCGATACTTTATTTCCTGATTTTCTGTTTTACCTGCTACACTAAATGGACCCAGGGCTTTCCTTCCCGAACGTGCGCATGTGAGAATTCTCCACGATGTGCTATCCAGTAGCAGATTCCGTTCAGGTAGAAGGCGGCAGACCGGGCCTCTTTCAAGGTACAGCTCGCGATCCAGATGCGATACTGTGTTTCTGGCCAGAAGGTGATAGAGCAGAGATGCATTTTAAACAAGTGTTTGCTCAGACAACCTTGTCTCTAAGCGTGTAGACAGATTCCGAAACTGGTTTAAACTTAGCGTGGGCGCCTTACATTCGGGGAGGCTGAGCAGGAGCCGGGTTCTCACCGGATTTTCAGCCAGTCCTCTTAGGCAGGTGACATTATCAGCCCCACTTCACCCCTAACACTGATGGGCCACACTGCAGTCATTTGCTCAAGGTCACCAGGTCAGTGAGTGGGAGGAGGGAGGAAGGCTGGCTCGGAAGTGCTGTCCGTCACCGTCGGCGCGGCCTGCCTTTGCGGGCTGCTACGTGACAGATCACGACTGCCTGCAAGTTCTTGAACCTGCTATGATTTATTTGGGGATTTCCAAATCCACTACAGCTTTACCTCCTAAAGGTATTTATTTTTTTCGTATTACATTACATAACATTATAATGACATCATAATATAATGGTATACATATTACTTATGAGAGCTTATATTATGTATTTATTTTCTATAATATATAAATGTATTATTTTTATTTTCAGTGGTTTCAGCGTGATCGAAGCAAGTCCCGTATGTGCCATTTCAAAAGGGCCTCCTGTGCTTTTTCATTTGTTTATTCTGTTTTGCTTTGGTCATATACAATTTGATTATTAACCACATATGTCTTTCAAAGTGTGAATGCATGACTTTGCTCAGGTCTTTGTTTTATTCTAGGTCATTCTCTGTATTTGAAGGGAGAACGCTTCACTGTCCTGGGCATACATGGAAATAGTTTCATCTTCCTCCTTTGGGTGTCTTGCCTGGAAATGCCATTTTGCCCAGCCCCTCCCTCATATTAGCAAGCATATCTAGTGGACTGACCCCCCATGGCGGGAAGGATGCTTCCATTTACTTTATACGACAATAAAGCACCAGTACCTACACTTCAGAAATCCAAGCCCTTGGACGCCCTTCAACGAACAGCTCAGAATATGTCCCTTCGGAGCTTCTACGTTAGCCACTGCCCAGTGCCTGACAAAGCCTCACTGTGTCTGTCACTTGCTAACGTGAGAAAGACAGAGGGCTACACAGGGACATGCTGCCCTTTCATCCCACAGAGTTCTGGAAGCTCGGGCTTTGCACTGACCAAGGAGGTTGAGAAGCAGCACAGCCCGGAAGACATTAGCTCATCTCCCCTGAGATAAACCTCACAGCCTGCAGACTACAGTCTGGTGATGTCCTCTCCATTTTTATTCATTACAAGACAAACAGTGTCTCTCCGGGCCAGACTCCCTCTCCCCTGTCTGCCGACCTAAGGCTAGCGAGGGGAGATCGGCCGGTGTGAGTTTCCAGGGCACCAGCAGGAAAAAGCCCTCATGGATGGTGGCGACCTGCGCTCCGCAGGGTTCAGGCAGATTCTCTCCTGCTCTGCCTGTCCTCCAGGTGGGTCTCCGTCTCCTAACCGGAAGCCAGGAACTCAAGGTTCAGGCAAGAGCTCTTGCTGGAAAGTGCTGTCACGACGTCCCCCATGCATGGTTCCGGGCTGGGGCACCGGGGGTGTCAGGGGAGGATGCTCTCCGCTGGGCCAGACCTGCTCGCAGGCATTCCCGCTAGCAGTCCGCGCTGATGTGACAAGCGCGAGAAGGGTCTCTTTGCCAAGCTCTGCCCTGGGTGCTCATGCTTCCCTGGGAATCCCTGCAGAGAGGCATGGACTGTCGAGCGGAGATTAGATGCTTCCGTCCATGACATCTCTATGGGACACCTGTCGGCACCCATCTGAACATGACCTAACAGTTAGAAATCCGTGAAATAGGACCGACCCTGGCTTTGCTTTTGCTACCAAGACATTCTGAACCAAAGCTGGTGTTCAGTAGAAACTCTAGGATCCTGTATTTGTGGTGTCTTCACTGCACCCCTCCTGTGGTAGGGTCTGGAACTTCTGTCTCCATCTGAGTGACTCAGCTTTGTGTATCTGTTCTTTGTTTTAAAAAATATATATTTATTTATTTGAAGTGGGGGGCAGCGAGGAGCAGAGGGAGAGGGAGAGAGAAACCCAAGCAGACTCCACACAGTGCACAAAAAGTCCCATGCCGGCTGGATGCAGGGTTCAAGGTGGGGATCAATCCTACCCTGAGATCAGACATGAGATCAGACGTGAGCCAAAACCATGAGTCAGATGCTTCCCCCACGGCACCACACAGGCGCCCCTCATTTATCTTTTCTTATAAACAGAATCACATCTTTTGGAAAAGAAACCAAAAGAAAAAGGTTTAAGTAAATAGCGAGTCACTGAGTTTTTCAAGATTTAAAAGGAAACGACAATTTTGCACGGTGTGTCGGGCATGAATGAGTTAACGAATGGACTGCGACAGCACATCAAAGCTATAGCGTTCTCTCAACGTGAGAGGAATGAGGATGCTCCCTCTGTTTCAGAAAAGAGTTGCGTTCCCACTGGGTGTCCTGTGGGCGGGTTTTCTCGGGTTGATTTCAACGGGTCTGACTCTTTGGAGCTCATTATTCATTCATTTGTTCCTTTCTTCATTTAACAACCTTATGTAATGTAAACATGGAAGGACAAGTGTCTCCCAGAAACTGGAGCGGAGTCCTAGGAAAGCAGAAAGAATTGGCTGAGAAATGGATTTTGATTCCAGAATGGACGTTGGTGAGGAACAACACAGGAGGGAGGGGGTGGCATATGCAGAAGGGAGAGGGACAAGAAGGCGTGGGATGTGTGTGGGCTGAGATCAGAGTGCCGGGGACATGGAGCGGGGACACATGACCTCTGCAGCCACCAGGTTTGCTGTCATCACCTTGACAAGTGGTCCTGCACCCTCATTTTGCACTGTACCCTACAGATTACATAGCCCAGAGAAGGGGTGAATTAGAAACAGCTGAAAGCTGGAGAGATGCTCCATGGCCCACCTTCCACACTGGGGACTTCAGGAACAGAGTCAGTGCACCTGCCCACAGCACCTCCTTTGGCTGCGACTCCCGCCAGCCTCCTGCCCTCTGCACATGGGTCAGAGGCTGCGCTCCATGACTCTCCAGACCCACGCATTCACCCTCCTCTCTGGGGACCCCTAGGTCTCTGTTCTACCCTCCCAGCTTCTACGGCACAGACCAGTGCAGAAGGGGAAATGCAGAGCGCTGGGCTCTGAGGTCTCAGGAAAGTCCCCATCCCCGTCTCAAACAGCGCGCTGCTCTCCCTGTGTCCTAAGCTGCTCCCTCTCCACTCCTGCTTTGCCCCCCAGCCCTGCCCTTCCCATTCCACCTTCAACCCCAGCCCCCTGCTGAGACATATTCCTTCCTCCTTCATTCAGAAACAGCCTCCTATTTCCTTCCTCATCCCCCCATCAGTCATTGTCTCTTTTTGTCGGGAAACCACAGGGGTGCGGGGACAACCCCTCTGCACTCATCAATGGCATCGTCACTGGACAGCAGACGGGTGCAGCCTTTTGCTCTCTTCAGTGTGTGAACTTCTCTTCTGAGATCTTTTGCATAAGTTAATAAGAAGTTCTGCTTTCTCTGATCAGAATAGACCAATGCAGATGAGCACACACAACCTCCTTCCCCAACTTCTTCAGGCTCCCGTCCTTCCTTGAGCTGGTGGACCTTCACCATCCCAGAGCAGGCCTTTGTCTCCACGTGGTGTTCTCTTCCCCTGTGACTTTCTTTGGCTTTTCTCAGTCACAGCTCACAAGTCATGAAGTCCAGCTCACAGGTCCGCAGCCAGGAGTCAAGCATGGTTCTACCTGACTCTGGGCAAGAAAGGAGACACCCCGTGAAGGAAGGAGTCACCAGACAGGCTCCCGCCTACTTCCTTTCATGCCTGCTGAAGCGTTGGTGTGGCCGACTGCATTGCTGTTCAGCAAATAATCATTCCGTCCCCTCTCCGTGTGGGTCACGGACACATAAGCTGTTTGCGGGCTGGAAGGGGCAGCAGGTGCAATGCACATGGGAGCTCCATAGGCCACCACATGACTGTGTGCTTGGCTCTTGTCAGCCTGTCCACCACCAGGAGAAAGACGGGGGCCCACTGGTCCAGAACGAGAAAACACCAGGGCAGAAATGAACCCAGCAGTTTGGAGCCAAGTGCATTCAAGCCCCACGGATGTCAGCCAACACATGCTTCCTTAAGTGAGAAAAAGTATTTGCTCCCCGGAGCCATCGATACTTGGGTTTCTCGGGGTGGAAAGCCTGATTATTCCACTCTCCCGTGTGCTGGTGTGACCAGTAAGCAGTAAAATATAGCCACAAGGCTTTCAGGATAACAGAAAAATGCTAAGATCTTAGAAAATTCACAGACTAAGTCAGCTTTTAGTGAAAGCTGTGTTTATAGACAAAAACTTCCACATTTGCTTTCCTAAAAACACATCTCTAAGTAGCTGATCCACAAATCCTCTCCTGAAGATTGTCAGGAAGGCCCTGCTTCTCCTGTCCTTGTGTTTATATAGATGGAGCTCCGTGGGAATACCAGACTTGCCCCCAGACCCACCTGTCTTCTTTCCACCACAGAGAAGGTAAACTGGTTTCTGTTACTGGAGAACTTGAGAGGAAAACCCGGGTGTCCTAGGAAGGCCTCTTTTTCTCCTTTGTTTACTTTCTGCCTGCCTGCACAAAGTCTGTAATCTGGTCTGTTCTCTACTCTGCTGGAAGACGTCTTCCCCAGGGAGGAAAACTTAGTGACCAGGTGAGTGGATAACTAGAACTGAAGGGTGTTCCATTCAATAAAAAACTATATTCTATTTTAAAAATGCTTTAGGGTACCAAAAAGTAAAAAGAAAAAAATAAATATGGTACATCACTGAGCAACATCAGGGGGAAATAAAACCAACCACTTCAAAGATTCAGAAACAGCTTTTCACTGTTCCATCTCATTGAAACTTGATTTGATTTAGTCCATTTTGACAAAAGGGACACCTTGTGAATTTACACCAGTTACAGTGATATAATGTAGCCAACCTCTTTAAAATATCCATATTCAAAAAAGTGTAATTCATAAAAAATTCAAAAAAGGTTATTGGTAATAAAGTTTCATCCCCAGTTGTTGGACACCTACATTATTTCCTGACTGGTTCCCCATCCAGGGAGGAAAGACAGGGAAATTAATTACTGGTCCTCTAAGACTTTCAGCCTAAAATAATTTACTGTAACACAATTTAGAACTATATAAAAATTATGTCTGGCAAGTAGGAGAGTCCCAGGTTTGAGTCTAAGATCTGTGAAGGAGTAAGCAAGGTATGTCCTGTATTCGTGCATCCCCCTCCTTGGGTCAGCATATGTCTCAAAGACCCTTAGGTAAAGTAGATTTCCGTGGTAGCATCTGAAACAAGCTAAGCTACAGAAATCTACCTTCAGTCAATTAGACATGTGGCCGTTCATCCTTCCGTGTTGGAGCACTGATCAATCTTAGCATAAACAACAGCTGGGACTTTGCAGAGAACTGTCGATAGTTCTCAATAGTTAATGGGACTGAACTCTTGCCACAGGTGGGAAAAAAAAAAATGTGTGTCATTCAGACATACATGGTGAATTCAAAACACAGCCTCTTGCTGAGAGAACTAATAACAGTAATGAGCCATGGAAGTTTCCGGAAAAGGCCCAGGAAAACAGTTGACAGTTGAAGGGGGAAGGAGCTTAATTAATGTTAGTTGTTAGTTGTTAGTTGTTACCACCAGTTTTCTAGGCTTTCACCAAGGTTTCCATCCTAGCTACACCTTGAAGTTTCCACACTGAGAATGTTCTAGAAGGTTCTCTGGAACATTTCTGACTGGCTCTGTGCAGAGGGGACTTTCCTCATCAGGGTCAACCTTCTTACCTTCTAGGAAACTGCATATCCAGATATTTTTGACAAAACTTTATAAAGTAATGAAAAATTGTTATCCCACTTGTATATACCATACATAAATATTATATAAATACATATAGTTATCAATATATTTAGAAAAACCAGTCAGGCACATCAAATTTCTATAAGTCTAGTCAACAATGAAATTTTACATGGTAGTGATTTCCATACTTCTATCCAAGCAAATGTGGTTTTTTGGTTTTGGTTTTTTGGTTTTTGGGGTTTTGGGGTTTTTTTTGCTACTTTTGTTGTTGTTGTTGTTGTTGTTGTTATGTTATGTTAGTCACCATACAGTACATCAGGGCTCCATGCAATCCATGCCCTCCTTAATACCCATCACCAGGACCACCCATTGCCCCAACTCCCTCCCCTCTAAAACCCTGTTTATTTCTCGGAGTCCATAGTCTGTCATGGTTCCTCCTCCTCTAATTCTACCCCCCTTCATTTTTCCCTTCTTTCCCCAATGTCCTCCATGCTATTCCTTATGCTCTACAACTTAGTGAAACCGTATGATAATTGACTTTCTCTGCTTGACTTATTGTAATGGTGTAATCTCCTCCAGTCCCATCCACATTAATGTAAAAGTTGGGTATTTATCCTTTCTGATGGCTGAGTAATATTACATTGCATATATGGACATCTTCCATATCCATTTTTCTGTTGAAGGACATCTCTGTTCTTTCCACAGTTTGGCTATTGTGGAGATTGCTGCTATGAACATTGGGGTACAGATGGCCCTCTTTTCACTACATCTGTATCTTTGGGGTAAATACCCAGTAATGCAATTACAAGATCATAGGGAAGCTCTATTTTTAATTTCTTAAGGAATGTCCACACTGTTCTCCAAAGTGGCTGCACCAACTTGCATTCCCACCAACAGTGTAAGAGGGTTCCCCTTTCTCCACATCCTTTCCAACACATGTTGTTTACTGTCTTGTTAATTCTGGCCATTCTAACTAGTATAAGGTGGTATCTCAGTGTGGTTTTGTTTTGAATTTCCCTGATGGCTAATGACGATGAACATTTTTTCATGTGTCTGTTAACCATTTGTATATCTTTATTGGAGAAGTGTCTGTTCTTGTCTTCTGCCCACTTTTTGACTTGATTATTTGTTTTTGGGGTGTTGAATTTGAATGTACAGAAATTGGTTGCTTTCTTATACACTAACAATGTAACTGTGGAAAGAGAAATTAGAGAATCTGCCCCATTTATAGTAGCACCAAAAACCATAAGATAACTTGGAATAAACCTAACCAAAGAGGTAAAAGATCTATACTCTGAGAACTACAGAACACTCATGAAAGAGACTGAAGAAGACACAAAAAGATGGAAAAACATTCTATGCTCATGGATCAGAAGAATTAACATCATCAAAATGTCTATGCAGCCCAGAGTAATCTATACTTTCTGATCAAAATCTATACATCCTGATCAAAATACCAGTGGCATTTTTCAAAGTGGTGGGACAAACAATCTTAAAATTTCTATGGAACCAGAAAAGACCCCAAATCACTATGGAAATGTTGAAAAAGAAAAACAAAGCTGTAGGTATTACGTTGCCTGATTTCAAGCTATATTACGAAGCTGTGATCACCAACGCAACATGGTACTGGCACAAAAACTGACACACAGATCCATGGAACAGAGTAAAAAACCCAAATAAGGACCCTCAACTCTATGGTCAAATAATCTTCAACAAAGCAGGAAAAAGTATCCAATGGAAAAAAGACAGTCTCTTCAATAAATGGTGATGGGAATATTGGACAGCCACATACAGAAGAATGAAACTCGGCCACTCTCTTACACCATACACAAAGATAAACTCAAAATGGATGAAAGACCTCAATGTGAGACAGGAATCCATCAAAATCCTAGAGGAGAACATAGGCAGTATCCTCTTTGACACTGGCTACAGCAACTTCTTTCAAGACACATCTCCAAAGGCAAGGGAAACAAAAGAGAAAATGAATTTTTGATACTTCATCAAGATAAAGAGCTTCTGCACAGCAAAGGAAACAGTCAACAAAACAAAGAGACAACCCACAGAATGGGAGAAGATATTTGCAAATGACACTGCAAAGGACTGATATCCAAGATCTAGAAAGAACTTCACAAACGTGTTTTAGTTGTTGGAAATACCTTTTAAATAGTTCAAAGACCTCCTTTACTGTCTTCTCTGATCCAAGGAGTCTGTGGATCACTGATTTGAAGAGCCTTCCTACTAAAACCCTAAGTAAAGTTGGAATAGCAAACAAGACTCCTACTACAATAAATGCTTCCAGAATAGTCAGTGGGGGCAAATTCTTATCCATGCACCTGTTTGAATACAGATTTCTTAACTCACCTGGTGGTCACCTTGGAAATTACAAGCTGGCCAGTGAAGGAATGAAAAATGGAGAGATGGGGGTTAATGAAGCAACATTGGAGACATTGTTGTCAGAGTTGACTCAGGTGATATTCCACAGGGAACCTTGCTGGATGTATGGGGATGGGCAGATGGATCCTAGGGACCAGAGAAGGGAATGTTAAAAGCAAGACCATGCCCTAAACCTTTCTTGGACCACTAGAAATCCAGGCATTTAGATGGGCTCCATCTCTGATGATTCCATACTAAGTCTATTGATTGGTATTCCAATGGATTCCCAGGGAATGTCATAACCAAGCGGTATTGTGCAAATGATGAAGAATGAGTTTTTATCTCTTTGGAAGTAAGAGAAGTGAGACTAGAATATATCTTCTATTTTCATATTATACTATTGAAAACATAAATACTGAAAGGGAGGGGGAAGAAAAAGAAGGAGACAGAAAGGGAGAAAAGAGTTTTACATACCTGTAGATAGAGATCAGATTCTGCTGTTGGGAGTGTAAATCAGGAGACTTAAAATGTTTATACCTTCTGATCCAGTAATACCATTTCTAAGAGTTTCTCCTAAGTGAATAGTCATAAGTACTAAGCTTTGAAATCACCTAAATATCCAGTATTAAGGGGATAGTTAGTACATGTTTACTTTGCAGTTGCCGGCACTTATTAGTATAAAGAATTTGTAATAATATGGAGGCTTTTCATGAAATTCAGAAGGACTCACAACTGTGAGCATATTACATTTTTTAAAGATTTTATTTATTTATTTGTCAGGGAGAAAGAACACGAGTTGGGGGAGCAAGAGGCCAAGGGAGAAGGAGGCTCCTCACTGAGCAGTGAGCCCAATGTGGGACTCAGTTCCAGGACCTTGGGATCATGACCTGAGCTCAAGGCAGATGGTTAACCAACTGAGCCAGCCAGGGGTCCCAGAGCACATTGCATCCTTAACTGTGAAAACGAATAGTTTAAAAAAAAATCTCAAAGGAAATATATTAATAGTAATTAAATCATGAGTAGTTTTTGTTTTCCTTTGTGTAGATTTCTGGTTTCCCAATTTTTCTTCAAAGAAGAGATACTACTTTCATCATATATATATATATATGTATATATATATATACATATATATATATATATGAAAATTCTAAGATGTTCCCCCTCAAACTTCCCCCCTTATCCAGAGGACAGTGAGATGTGGTGTCCGAGCTTGTGGTGGTTACATGGCAAAAGGAATTTTGCAGATGTAATCAAGGTTCCTAATCAGTTGACCTTGAGTTAATCAGAAGGCAGGTTTTCCAAACAGATCTAATCTAATAGGTAAGTCCTGAACAGCTCAGAGTTTTCTCTGGCTGGTGGCAGAGGGGAGGTCAGAGACAATGGAAGCATGAAAGGGTGCCCCATGAGGCTGCTGGCTGGGGGATGGAGGCTGGCTGGGGGATGGAGGGGCCGCATTAATTACATCTTTTGTTTTCAATGTGTTGATGCCTTGCTGACCCTGGCAGGGTGGGGCAGGGGTTGGCCACCACACTTGATGTGGGAGCCTCCACGGTGAGATGTCACCACAGGCCAGAGGAGGAACGGGGCATTTCCAGCTGGGTTAGGCATCTTTGTGTGAAACTGGTGAGCCATTCGCACCTCTGCAAAGAATCCCAGACACGCGTCCGGCCTGGCACCCCACGGCTTTCACACGCTACGTGGACATGCATCAACGGGACAGGGCTGACCTCTGCTCAGGGATTTGGTGACTGTTTCTTGCAGTTCTGAATTGTGTTAAAAGCCAGAATTAATATGCTGCTTGTGCCCTGAAATGTAAACAAGATGATGAGATTTGTCTGGACTTGGGGAAATATATCAAATGTAAATTATATATGCATTTAAAACAGCCTACGAATAATATATGAATATGCACATTAGGTTCTTAATTTTTATATATGTTGTATGAGTTTTTGTGCTGTGCAATAAATTACCACAGACTTCAGGCCTTAAAACAATATCCTGGGGGTACCTGGCTGGCTCAGTTGGAGGAACATGTGACACTTGATCTCCCGGTCATGAGTTCGAGCCCCTCATTGGGTATAGAGATGACTTGAAATAAATAAATTAAATTTAAAAAAATACCCCTTATTGTCTCACTGTTTCCTAGCTCAGAAATCCAGGCAGGCTGGGCTGGGTTCTCTGCTTGGTGACTAGAAGGCTGAAATCCAGCAGCTGTCCAACGAGACTCTGAGCTGTGGCCTGGCGGGGAAGAAGGCCTTCCCAGGCTCTTTTGGGTGTTGGGTGAGTTCAGTTCCTTGTGGTTGTAAGACTGAAGTTCCTGTTCCCTCACTGGGCATTGGCAGAGCTGTCTGATCTCGGTGTCCCATCAGCTGCATTCTGGTTCTGGTCCACGGGCCCTGTTTTAAAATACAGTGTATTAATAGAAAATCTGAGGTTCCATGAGCCCATCAGATCAGGAGATAATTTCAATTGAAAAGACAGCTTGTTTCTCATAGGTTCCCAGAGGCAAGGGTTTGCCCCTGCATGGGCAGAACACGTGGGGAAGCTCCAGGGTCAGCCAGGAAGCAGAGGGGGAGGGGAAATGTGGGCCAAGGCCTTGGTAAGTAACTTCCAAGGGAAGGAGGGGCAAGCGTGCTCAGGATTTGCTAGTTCACATTTCAGGACTCTGGGGCATCAGGACTGCCAGTAGCTGTTTGGTGTCTGGCCCTAGGGGATCAGGGCAGGTGGGTTGTGGCCCTGAGTGTGAGAATCTCAGAGAAAAAGTTAGGCTATGGGCTCTGGATCCATTGGCTGGCATTTAGAAGGTGCTTTTCAGGTGAGATGTTTACCATTTTTAGGAATGATCTCATTCTGGGAGGCCATCACCCCTCCTTAGCATGGATCCAGGGAGACACCTGAGGGGACACTGATGGTGTAGCAAGTGTCCTGTGTCACAGACTTCTTCAGGGACACAGTCCCATCTCTGGAAGCATCAAGAATGGCACTTTCCTGAAAATTCATCTATATGGATGAGTAGTTGTTTCCACTCTGTCAGAAGCTTATGCTATGGATATAAATTTTTTTTAATTTAATTTAATTTTATTTTTTTATTTGCAGCATAACAGTATTCCTTGTTTTTGCACCACACCCAGTGCTCCATGCAGTCCGTGCCCTCTCCAATACCCACCACTTGGTTCCCCCAACCTCCCACCCCCCGCCCCTTCAAACCCCTCAGATTGTTTTTCAGAGTCCGTAGTCTCTCATGGTTCACCTCCCCTTCCAATTTCCCTCAACTCCCTTCTCCTCTCTAACTCCCCTTGTCCTCCATGCTATTTGTTATGCTCCACAAATAAGTGAAACCATATGATAATTGACTCTCTCTGCTTGACTTATTTCACTCAGCATAATCTCTTCCAGTCCCGTCCATGTTGCTACAAAAGTTGGGTATTCATCCTTTCTGATGGAGGCATCATACTCCATAGTGTATATGGACCACATCTTCCTTATCCATTCGTCCATTGAAGGGCATCTTGGTTCTTTCCACAGTTTGGCGACCATGGCCATTGCTGCTATAAACATTGGGGTACAGATGGCCCTTCTTTTCACTACATCTATATCTTTGGGGTAAATACCCAGTAGTGCAATTGCAGGGTCATAGGGAAGCTCTATTTTTAATTTCTTGAGGAATCTCCACACTGTTCTCCAAAGTGGCTGCACCAACTTGCATTCCCACCAACAGTGTAAGAGGGTTCCCCTTTCTCCACATAGATATACACAGAACATTCCACCCTAAAACAACAGAATACTCATTCTTCTCAAGTGCACATGGAACTTTCTCAAGAATAGACCACATACTGGGTCACAAATCAGGACTCAACCGATACCAAAAGACTGAGATCATTCCCTGCATATTCTCAGATCACAATGCTTTGAAACTGGAGTTCAATCACAAGGAAAAGTTTGGAAGGAACTCAAACACCTGGAAGCTAAAGACCACCTTGCTTAAGAATGCTTGGATCAACCAGGAGATCAAAGAAGAACTGAAACAATTCATGGAAACCAATGAGAACGAAGACACTTCGGTCCAAAACCTATGGGATACAGCAAAGGTGGTCCTAAGGGGGAAATATGTAGCCATCCAAGCCTCCCTTAAAAAAATTGAAAAATCCAAACACACCAGCTGTCTCTACACCTTAAAGAACTGGAGAATCAACAACAAATCAAACCAACTCCACACATAAGAAGGGAAATAATCAAGATTAGAGCTGAGATCAATGAGGTAGAAACCAGAGATACAGTAGAACGTATCAATGAAACTAGAAGCTGGTTTTTTGAAAGAATCAATAAGATCGATAAAACATTGGCCACACTCATCCAAAAGAAAAGAGAGAAAGCCCAAATTCATAAAATTATGAATGAAAAGGGAGAGATCACAACTAACACCAAGGAAGTAGAAACAATCATCAGAAGTTATTATCAACAGTTATATGCCAATAAGCTAAGCAACCTAGATGAAATGGATGCATTCCTGGAAAACTATAAACTCCCAAAATTAAACCAGGAAGAAATTGACAACCTGAATAGACCAATATCTAGTAACGAGATTGAAGCAATGATCAAAAACCTCCCAAAAAACAAGAGCCCAGGACCTGACGGATTCCCTGGGGAATTCTACCAAACTTTCAAAGAAGAAATAATACCTATTCTCCTGAAGCTGTTTCAAAAAATTGAAGCAGAAGGAAAACTTCCAGACTCTTTCTATGAAGCCAGCATTACTCTGATCCCCAAATCAGGCAAAGACCACACCAAAAAGGAGAATTTCAGACCAATATCACTGATGAATATGGATGCTAAGATTCTCAACAAGATCCTAGCAAACAGGATCCAACAGCACATGACCAGGTGGGATTCATCCCTGGGCTACAAGGATGGTTCAACATTCGCAAATCAATCAATGTGATAGAACAAATCAATAAGAGAAGAGAGAAGAACCACATGGTCCTCTCAATTGATTCAGAAAAAGCATTTGACAAAATCCAGCATCCATTCCCGATTAAAACGCTTCAAAGTATAGGGATAGAGGGAACATTCCTGAACTTCATAAAATCTATCTATAAAAGACCCACAGCAAATATCATCCTCAATGGGAAAAAGCTTGCAGCCTTCCCATTGAGATCAGGAACACGACAAGGATGCCCACTCTCACCACTCTTCTTCAACATAGTATGGATATAAATTTTAAAAGCAAATTCTAAGATTTAATGAATGGGTATCACACACTCCTTGTGTCCGAGGCACTGAGCCAGGCAATGGGATGGGCCTGAGTCAGTTAGGTTGGGCATGGCCCCATCTCCCTTCACAACATGCTGATTCACAGACCTCTTCCCTGTCAGCAGGTGCCCTGTTCAGAAAGACCTGTGAGTCCAGCCACCCCGGGGAAGGAAGGCCCCAGACACCGGGCTCCAGGGTCTGTGTCTCAGCCGCCAGGCAGCTCTACCAGGGGACTTACATCCCAGCCACCACCACTGTCCACGCTGGAGCCTTCTCCTCTGCATGTAGTCTTCAGGGGTTTGCCACTGAAATCTCACTGCCCCGGCCCCGGGAGGCCTGATGATTAATGGGTGGAATTATTTGAGACCCTCAGAGAAAATTCTTTCCTTTTTGAGCATTCCATTTGCTTCCTAATTCACGCAGCTTCTATTGTTCTAATTCAGCTCCCCCACACTAATGGTCATGACTTAAACTTACGAGCCCAAGACTTTCCAAAACAACCACTGAGAGGCTCTCTGTGTGCCTCAGTGGCCGCTGGACCCAGGTCTGCATCTGTCTGCACCCTGGCCATCTGTCCCTGAGGGGCGGCTGTCATGGCCCAGGTCAGCCTGGCACCCAGGCCAGGTACTCCCCGTACCTTCTGGCCTCTCTGCTAAAGAAGGATCAGAGTCTTCCATTACGTGTGCTCACTGCCCGGAGCCTGAGCAGCCGGCTGTGCAGGGGAACCCGGGCTAAGGTGGTCTCAGACCCGCTGCAGCAAAGCCAAGCTGTGATTTGATCCTGTGGTTTGTGGAGATGCACAGTCTTACGTTCTCTCCTCCATACTGTTTGTCCAGCTTTCTTTCGAATCTCTGTTTGAACTGAGTAGAAGACCCAAGCACAAAGAACAGGGACTAGGAGAAAAGTATGAATCCATGATGGGTCCACTGACCTCTGAACATCACTGTGAGATCAGTCTCATTCTTCGTGTCAACCCATGGTGGCCCGTGGCCTCTGTCTGTGGCTTGTCACGTGGAACCAGCCTTCCAGGCAACACACTCTAGTGGCAAGGATAATCCCATACTCCCAAAATTTGAGTAAAGAAAAACAAATATTCTAAAACAAAACAAAACAAAACAAAACCAAAAAAACCACAATGTATTCTGTTCCAGAAAAATCCAAACCAACCCTAAAAGTTCATTTGGGGCTTAACAAGCATTTCTGTATGGCAGGAACTCTGCTAAAGAAAGACACAGAAATAGATAATACCAATCATCACACACACACACACACACACACACACACACACGCACACACACCCGCAGTCTCCCATCTTATCTGAAGTCCTTATATGACCCCCAACGCCCTATGTGACCTGACCCCATCACCTTCAGAACTCATCTCCTACTACTCACTCTCTCAAACTCTCTGTTTCAGCCACACTGGCCTCCTTCCTGTTCCCTGGATATGTCAGTCAAGTGCCCTTGCACAGCTGTTCACTCTGACTGGAATACTCTTCCCACCACCCACAAGACTCTTTCCTTCACCTTCCTGAGGCTCACACTCAAATGTCACTCTCTCCACAGGCTTTCCACAGGCACATTATCTAAAGTTGCACCCCCATCGCTTTAGTCTCTATCCCTCCTTCCTTATTCAATACCAACAAGAAAAGATTGAAGGAGAGGGCACACTGGGTCCGGAAGTCCAGAGGGGCCTGGATCTGAGCATATCACAATTCCATACCAATCACAGGGTCCATCTACTCTTCTAGGGGTCCATCCTGGCCCTATAGATTCTTTGTCACCTCAACCTCACTATTCTCTGGGCTCTCCCCCTCTCCCAACCCCTGCACATGGAAGGGAGACTTTTCCCACATATTCATGGAACAGACATGGTAGAGGAGCAAAGGCTTTTTCCCCACGCTCTATCCCCACCGCTCAGAACACCTCCCACCCCACTAGGGCTTCTTTTACTCAATGAACAGGTAGACGGTGTGGCCCTGGCTTCGGTGGGGCCCAGAGCAATGAAGGGACATATGGAGGTGGGGGCGGGGGTGCTCCACCAATAGTAGATGTCAAAGTCCTGAGGCAAGAAAGCCAGCCTGGCAGGAAAATTCTGACTTGGGACTGGCCACGCAGAATGGGGCCAAACCACAGAGCTGCTTGAAGAGCCATTTAAGAACTGTGGACCCCTAACCCATAGGAACAATTAGAATCACATACTGCTTTAGTCAAAGAAGGTGCTGTGGCCACAAAGAAGCAGAAACACTGTGTGGTAGAGATGACTCTGTTCTCCTAATACCCCTTCCTCCCTTTTCCCACAGGAACAGAATCCTAACTCTGTTGGGATGACAATGTGCCCAGCTACAAGGCTACATTTCCCATCTGCCCTTGTAATAATGTGTGGCCATGTGACTGAACTGTGGTCAATGAAATAGAAGTGAACATGCATGGAAGGTTCCTGGGAAGTCTACTTCAAGAAAGTTGATACTTCCTTTTCACCTTCTCCCTCTTCCCTTTCCTGCTGTGTAGGATGCAGACATGATAGCTGGAGCTCCAGCAGCCCCTTAGACCATGAGTCACACACGGGGATAGGAGCCACGTGCTGACAGTAACCAAGTGGAAGGAGACTGGTCCCTGATGACATGCAGGCACTGTCACGCCAGCCTGGACTGCCATCCCTAACTTCCGCAGAGAAAAGAAGCCCTCATGGTTTAAGTCATAATTATTTGGGGTGTTTTGTTAAATGCTGCCAGTATCTCCCAGCTAAGGGCCTAGGGCTGGAAAAGTTGTGTTTATTATTCGTTGCAGAGAGAGACGACTCACAGTATGGAGAACCAGGGGGCATCTCGGTAAGAGCACATGAGAAAGGACTTACAGGGTTTGGCTTTCGTGACAACAGAAAGTTGTTACTACGAAAATGGGTGTTGAATGAACATAGTATAAAGGAAAAAAACCCTAAAATGTAATGTGGTTCTTTCATATTTGACAAACACAAATTCAAATTTCTAGTTGAACGTGAATCAGTAAATTGCTGGTGCCACTCGGACTTCTGGTCAGGTTCAAAGTCCATGTGTTTGTGCTAGCATATTTTCTGTTAATCTTACATTCCTGAAGCCCTTTATCTGGACATGAACAAATTTCAGAGTTTGAAGATAAAAGTGTATGTGATGCAGTTAGGACCAGCTGGGATCAGATTAAACAATAACATACTCTTCATTTTTTAGAATAATAAAATAATTCACATAGGTTCTGAAGTACACTAAGTCAAAATTGGGTGATATCTGAATTAATTGGGGGTTGCAATAAGAAATCTATTTTGAGCTTATCTTTTATAGGTGAAAAATAGTTTCTCTGTACTTGAGGCAATAATCCAAGAATAATAAGACTTCCACATAATTGTCACCTAATACAGACATTGTTGAAAGAAAACAAATCGAATTGATCCAAGATGTGAGGAGAAATACAATATTTTACTCCACATTAACTTAGCTATGAAAGGAAGCAAGGATGGTCATAAAAGGTAGTTAGAAGAAAACTGTTGTTCTGTAAATGGCTTTGAACATGTGTGTGATTTTTAAAATAGGTTTTAAAATATGATTATATGAAGTTCTAGAATTTCACAGCAGGAAGTGGATAATGAGATGCTGTTCAGAGACAGTCATCCATACAAACATCCGTTCATTGATTCGACAAATATTTATGGAGCTTACGGATGAACTTGGTTCCATACAGAGCTGAGAAAAAAACATCTTGAATTCAAGGAGATCACAAGCTGCTGGAAAAGATAGAATAAGAATAAATATTCACCTAAAAAAAGTTCAGAGAGTGGTGGAAGTGGAAGGGCCAGTGGGGGGGCATCAAGGCTAGAATGAATCAGAGCATAGATGTATCAGTGCAAGGTGTTTTATTGGGAAAAGATACCTTCAGAAGCTGTGGTCTTTGATGGAGGCCTTGAGTCGCCGCCACACCCCGGGTGCGTGCCTGCAAAATGCGCGGGAGGAAAGGGTCATCAAAGTTGGCAGATTACGAACAGTTAGGTCCTACAAGAGGCAAAGTTTGGGAGACAATCCAAAGGGACATATAATGTGTGGAGGTTGTGACGAAGGCTGAGCAAACATCTGAATACTCACAAAATTCAGATTGGAAGGTGTGGTGTTGTTCAAAGCCCATACCTTCCATCTGAACACCAGGAAATACCAGACAATCCAGTGAGAAGGACGTTCTACAAAATTCCTGACCGGCACTCTCTAATGTGTCAAGAGCAGAAACACAAAGACCGACAGACTAGACCAAGGAGATACGACAGTGACCTGCGTGCGGCACCAGCCTTGGGTTCGATCGTGGGACAGATGGGACGATGGCAGACACAGGGGTGAAATCTGACAGAGTTGGCGGTCTAGCCAGCAGGAGTGGACCCGCATTCGTGGTTCTCGAGATTGTACTGACCGTTCCTGAGAGGAGGCTGGGTGAGAATTACATGGGAACTCAGTATTCTCTTTGCAATTTTCTGTACGTTTAAAATTATTTTAAATTTAAACATTAAACTGAAGATGTGTGTGAAGCGAGATGTCCATTTGTCTGGCGGAACTGCAGATACCACTGGCCCTTCCCCCTCTTAAGCCCTCTCATCGGCACCGTGATGAAGACTTCTACACGAATGCTATTCTCAAGCAAATAACATGGCAACTAGGAGCCTCTGTGGAGCTGCTTCCTGCACGGTAGTTCCTGACAGTCTGTAGGACTGAGGAAATACTCTGCTTCAACACCAAATTGGAGGATCCTGCCTTCACGCAGTAACGTGCCAGCCATGATCAGGGTCGCCCCTCCCGACGGCGGCAGGGCTGCCGTGATCACCGCTGCCTACAGCACCGAGGAGGTGGTAGGAGAACGATGCCTCCCAACCAAACACGGCGGCGTCCTAATGCCCGGAACCACGAATATGGTAGGTTACGTGGGAAAGGGGCATTTAGGTGACAGACGGAAGTAAGGTTGCTGAACCCCTGACTCTGGGCCAAGGAGATGATCACACGTTATCTAGGCAGAGCCACTGGAATCACAAGGACCAGAAAGGGAGGAGGGAGTCAGAAAAGAGGAGAAGACAGATGGCTGGGGAAGAGGGACTCAGTCCAAAGTTCCCAGCTTTGAGGATGGAGGGAGAGACCCGGGGACTCTGGGAACCTGAGCAGCCTCTGGGAGCTTGGCTCGTTAGGCAGGATTGTTCGGAAAGGAACACGGCCCTATCGACACCCGGGGTTTAGCTCTGTGAGACACACATCAGACTTCCAGCCTGCAGAGCTGGAGGAGGAAAGTTTGTTGTTTTAAGACACTCACATCTGGGGTGATTTGTTAGGACAGCCGCGGGGAGCCACACAAAGGACCACAGTTCCCCTAGAATTGTGTGAAGCTGCGAATCCAAGAAAAACAGAGAGCGAAGCCGCCAATAGCAGCACAAACCATATGTTAACGTCTGGGGAAAATCTCCTCTACCTACAGCAAATATGGGAGTGGACTTTAGAGGACATTCTTGGAGAGCACGCCACATGTTCGGCTCTAGAGCAGAAGCAGATAGAGGTCCAGCGCCCGACTGCCTTGCTCCGGAACGCAGGCGCTCGCCCCAACCAGAACTGGAAGCCAGCCCCCATCTCCCACGCACAGCAGGGACTGTCCCCAGGAAAGCATTCTCATGCCGGTCCTGACACTTTGTGGGGAGACTTCCACCCTACCCTCGCCGCACGGTCCCAGAACCTCGCTGGAGCCTGAAGGCCCTACGTGACAGACAGACTGGGGCCGTGCCCCTTGAGTGTCACATTTAAAATGTAAATGTGTCTTTGGCATTTTGTATTCTGTTTCTAAGGGAATGGTGGCGGGCCAGGGACAACCTCTGTATTCACAAAGGCCTGCACAGCCCCATACTTGTCAAGCACTGGTGCCACCATGTCTCCTGAGATTCGGGGAGTGGCCCCCAGCGGGAAGACCTGCTTCCCTCCCTGCTCAGTTCACAGGCCACGGGTTACAGGCTTTGAGAGCTTTAACTCCTTGTTCCTGATACCATCCTACTCTTACTTATAACAAATGCCCTGCCCTGCTGGCCAGTTTAAGCTGAAAAGGGATTTGTGAAAGGATATTAGGGCTCCAGACAGACACTCGAGCATGGACTTAATAACAGGAACAATGCTTGAGGCCACCTTGAGCATCAGGTCCTATGAAGACCATAGCACGACCCATGGGACACAGACCCCACGATGCTGGGCCCGGGTGCCTCAGACCCAGCCCCCCACCGCTTGGCTGCTTCCCTTCCAGAAGACCCCCCACTTCCTCAGACTCAGAGTCCCGCAGGCACATCTGGTCATAGGCCCAGGTCACATTTCTGCATCCTGGCCCAAGGGCCTCTGGGAATGTGTTTTTCTGGTTTCTACCATGGGGAGTTGGAACGGAAAAATGGCAAGTAACGACCACAATTCCTTTGTGGGGAGGACGTCCTCTTTCAGAGGAGAAGAAAGAGAATGAGAAGCAGAAGATTGAAGATAATTTAAACATACTCTCAGCAACGACATATTTGGTCAGGCAAAACTCCCAACTTAAAGGACAAAAACTCTCAAATTGTGCTAATAAACTCTGTCAGCCTATGTGCTCCTTGCAAAAGATAGACAAAAAATAACAAATGGCTATCAGACACACGAAAAAATGTTCATCATCACTAGCCATCAGGGAGATTCAAATCAAAACCACATTGAGACACCACCTTACACCACTTAGAATGGCCAAAATTAGCAAAACAGGAAACAACATGGGTTGGAGGGGATGTGGAGAAAGGGGAACCCTCTTACACTGTCGGTGGGAATGCAAGTTGGTGCAGCCACTTTGGAGAACAGTGTGGAGATTCCTCAAGAAATTAAAAATAGAGCTTCCCTGTGATCCTGCAATTGCACTACTGGGTATTTACCCCAAAGATATGGGTGTAGTGAAAAGAAGGGCCATCTGTACCCCAGTGTTCATAGCAGCAATGACCACAGTCACCAAACTGTGGAAAGAACCAAGATGCCCTTCAACGGACGAATGGATAAGGAAGATGTGGTCCATATACACTATGGAGTATGATGCCTCCATCAGAAAGGATGAATACCCAACTTTTGTAGCAACATGGATGGGACTGGAGGAGATTATGCTGAGTGAAATAAGTCAAGCAGAGAGAGTCAATTATCATATGGTTTCGCTTATTTGCGGAGCATAACAGATAACATGGAGGTCATAGGGAGATGGAGAGGAGAAGGGAGTTGAGGGAAATTAGAAGGGGAGATGAACCATGAGAGACTATGGACTCTGAAAAACAATCTGAGGGTTTTGAAGGGGTGGGTGGTGGGAGGTTGGGAGAACCTGGTGGTGGGTATTAAGGAGGGCACATATTGCATGGAGCACTGGGTGTGGTGCATAAACAATGAATTCTGTTATGCTGAAAAAATAAATAAATAAAATAAAATCATGCAGCCAGGTTGCAAATAAAAAGATGAGAGAAGATCAGTCAGGGAAACACAAGCAGAAAAGAAATCAGAGCTCAGTGAGTACCCAGACCGAGTAGACGTGAAGACAAAATGAATTCAACGTGACAATGAGGAGCCATTGTATCAACTTAAGGGTTAATACATAATAAAAGGCAAAGAGTCATGAAATCCTTAAGAGACAAAAAGTGTATCCTCAAAATCCGTAAAGCAAAGGAGATTGAAATAAAAAGAGCATTTGACTGAAAACAACAGAAAATGGAGTAGGACACGAAATTCAGTGTAAAACAGACCACACACACGGAAGCCAGACCACAGGAGGGGGGAACAACATCAAGGCAAATTCATGGATACACTCAATCCTGTGCACAGGCAAGAAGATGATCTGCTGACGTGTATCCACACAGGTACTACCAAGAACATGACCTTCACTAAAGACAGGAAGGAGTTACACATTAAGAAAAACTTCAATAAAATACTTCCTTCCGGAGATTTTAAAACATCCTCACAAATAACTTTTGATTGAAGAATTAACACAAGTACACTTTCTAAAAATGTCTGTCCTTTTCATTAGTGCCATAGGACATCCACCTTAGGGTACATGGTCAGACCTATATTTAAACAAATCTTTTTCTTTAAACACTTTCACTATTAAAAGAGGAAGCATAAAGTCTACATGAACCAGGCATTTTACACAAAACAGTTACAAACTTCAAAAATAGGGAAACTGTAGTCTGGAGGGAGCTGGAGGAGTGCGATAGTGATGATCAAATGAGAAGTTAATGAATGAAAAGGAAGAAGTCGGTACAATAGCTAAACTCATCCCAAAGCTGATTTTTTTTAAAGATTTTATTTATTTATTTATTTGGCAGAGAGAGATCACAAGTAGGCAGAGAGGCAGGCAGAGAGAGAGAGGGAAGCAGGCTCCCTGCTGAGCAGAGAGCCCGATGCGGGGCTCGATCCCAGGACTCTGGGATCATGACCCAAGCCAAATGCAGAGGCTCAACCCACTGAGCCACCCAGGCACCCCTCAAAGCTGATTTTTAAAACAGCTAGAAATTACACTTTAAAAGTAATTTTAAAATACTTTATATAAGGAAAACTACCAAATTTTAAATGTCAGGAAAAAAAATAGCTTTCCAAAAAAAAAAAAAAATCATCAAAATCAACTTGAGAAAAGATACAAAATATTTTTCATCAGAAGTTACCTCCAAAAAGAAAACCACAGACCTGAAACCCGTATCTTGGTTTCTAATATTGTTCTTCTATAAAAGGAATCAAGGCTCCTTAGAGAAATGACAAATTCAAGGACAGGATGAGCCTGGAACATCTTCCAAGGCCAAAAGTAAGGAAATGCGGAGGGGAAAAAAAAAAAAGAAGACAACTCACAATGTCGAGGGATATAGGAGCCAACTAAAATCACTCCCAGTGGCCCAAAACTGGAACAATTTGAGCAACAAAATAAATAAGGTACTGGTGGTGGGTATTGTGGAGGGCACGTATTGCATGGTGCATAAACAATGAATTCTGGTACACTGAAAAGAAATTTAAAAAATAAAAAATTTTAAAAAATAAAATAAATAAATAAGGTACTATTGGATCACAACCCAAAATAAGAATCAATATCTCTGAGTCCATATGGATATAAATAAATAATTGAATAACTAAATAGAAGGGAGAGAAGAGACAAATCTCCCGTGGAGAATTCCAAATAAATTATGAGGAGATTCTGCCCTTGGGAAGGTGGAGTATGGTTCCCCACACGTTAAGTGTGGGCTGCACAGAGTGACTTCCTTCCCAAGACTAAAATAATGGAAGGAGGAGTAGCTTTATGGTGGATAAACTGGACGAGTATGACCTCAGCCAAATGACCAAGGCCAGTGTCATTACTGATGTCCTGTTGATAATTCTTGAAAAGATGTGATGAGAAGTGAACTTCACCTTTTTGGTCCTTTTCCCCAAAACCCACAATCCTTGTCAAACCATGAGAAAAACTTCTGGCAAATCCCAACAACATATTCAACAAAATACACGACCAGTATTCATTTAAACCATCGAGGTCATCAAAAACAAAGAAAATCTGAATGTGTGCCACAGCCCAGAGGAGCCTCAGGAGACAAGATGCCTAGACATAACGTAGTATCTAGAATGCGGTCCTGAGACAGAGAAAGAATGGGTAAAAACAGAAGAAATTGGACCAAGAACGGAGCTTTGTTAATGGTAATGTATAATATCGGTTCATTTATTGTAACAGAGGTACTATTTCCATTAAGATGTTAACAATAGGGGTGCCTGGGTGGCTCAGTGGGTTAAAGCCTCTGCCTTCGGCTCAGGTCATGATCCCAGGGTCCTGGGATCGAGCCCCGCATCAGGCTCTCTGCTCAGTGGGTAGCCTGCTTCCCCCTCTCTCTCTGCCTGCCTCTCTGCCTACTTGTGATCTCTATCAAATAAATAAATAAAATCTTAAAAAAAAAAAAGATGTTAACAAAAAAGGGAAGGTGGGCATGAAATATATGGGGACACTATGTTAGCCTTTGACTTTTTTCTGTAGATCTGAAACTGTCCTACAAATATATTTTAATATATATTCAGGTAATTTTTTATTGTTTCAAGGAAATGGTCATTGATGAGAATGCTACAGAACACAGGAAAACACACAAAGCTTTTATTCACTTTAAGTAGCTAAAATAATCTGATATCAAATTTAACAGAGGTTGCATGCATATAGACAGATATGAAATCCTAGAACACTGGAAATTTGAATTAGACATTTATCAAGAGAATATTCCAATGAAATATGGAGCCTAAGAGTGAACTACAGTACTACAATATCAACCAACTACTTCAAAAAATCAAATAAGCAAATATTTCAATAGACAGTTTAAATGTCTCTTGACATAATTTAATATTTAATGTAGATTAACAGTTTTAACAAAACAAATTTTAAAAATAATAGTTGGTTAGCATGATAAAAAATGGCTCTTAAATTAATGGGCCAGATCTTATCTAGAAGTCAAATGAAGTCGGAAATAAGACGATGATGCCTCGTAAGTTCACTAGTGTTTATCATGTTTCTGGAAGGTGAGGATAAACTATTATAAGGTGAGCATTAAGAAGAAGAGGAGCCCCAGTGGAAAGAGGCAAAAGGTTCATATTTTAAAAGACATCATTGTCCTTTTAGGGAAGAGGATAAAACGACCTATTTTGAAAAATGCATCAGAATCAACAGAGAGTCCAGGAAGTTTCTCAGGGTCAACATCAGTACGAAATGCTACAACTTTACTCTGTTTACCCCATAACCGGTTAGAAAATACACTAGAAAAAAAAAATCAACAGAAAATACCACATACCTGTCTGCAAAGAAACGAGTGATACTAGATAGACACAAGGAAGACGGCCCAGGGCCAAAGAGAGACGAAAGAATGCAGACACCATCAGAGGTGAGAGGCAGAACTGGGGAGGGTCTTATGGGAGAAACCACACCCAGAAGGAACTAGAAATCACCGTATATTGCAGGAATATCACAGAGGGCGGTGAGGGAGGGCGCTGCTGGATTTAGCTGTTAACCCTGCACAAGGACGCAGGCTCACTGAAGCCTCCGTGATCCTGTGTGTAACATGCCCTCTGGGAAAAAGAAACACAAAACTTACGAGAATTTCTTCCATCCAAACCAGATGTAAGTCTCAGACAGCCTTTTCTCTTTTTAAGATTTTATTTATTTATTAGAGGGAGCCAGTGTATGACAGAGAGCAGGGGAGGAGGGAGAGGGAGAAACAGACTCCCCGCTGAGCAGGGAGCCCGATGCAGGACTCGATCCCAGGACCTGGGGATCATGCCCTGAGCCGAAGGCAGATGCTTAATTGACTGAGCCACCCAGGCGCCTCAGTCTCAGACATTCTAACAGTTTTGACCATTGCGTTGGTGACCCTTCAACTTTCCCAAAAGTGTGAAATCAATACCCTGGGGAAATACAGCCTGTACATCTGACAGGTCACGTAAGACCAGGAAAGACTAGGCAGTCTGGAAAGTTTGCTGCAAGAGAAAAACCACTTGTTCACCCTTTTTCTGATGTGTTCAGGATTCCAGGAGCAAAGAGTGGGCGGTCTGCAAGGACAGTGGGACGCAGCCCTGGTGGCTGAGGGGTGCTTGTGTCACACCCAATGTTCCCTCCCACCGACGGGTCTCGGCCCCTCACCTCCCTCCAATAAAAATACCACTGGGGGCCTCCAGGCATTCCAAGGATTCAAAAAAAAAAAATGATGCTGAAAGTTCTAGAGTCACACTGAGAACTTAATGGGTTCCAACAAAAGTGAAGTAGCTGCTTGAAGGAAAAGTTGGCAGTGAGGAGTCTGACAGAGCCCGAGAATGGAGTCTCTGGACACCAGGACAAGGGGGCTGCGAATGGGGTGGGGACCGGCTGACAGCAAGGAGACCATTCCAGCGAACTGGGAAGAGAAATGTTTGCGGCGATCTGTGCATGGGGGAAGAGCAGCTAGAAGCCCTGATGACCCTGCGATTTTGAACACAGAAGGTGTCTTGGGCAAAGTCCCCGGCTGCCATTGGCACCGTTGTCTGAACCGGGCGAAGGGCCCCTGGGTGTGTTCTGACACGGGCGTCTCCACATCCTCCTTTGCAACGTCTGCATTAGAACCCAGACGTGGTCACCAGAGGCCACCAGCCGGCTCTGCTCACTTCAGCGGGGTCTCCTTTGACTCTGAGGGCCCCCAAGAGGGGCATCTGAGGGGCCAGAGCCACTTTGGCAGGTCAGGCTTGCAGCCACAGAGTTTTGGGTCCTAGGACTTGGGTCAGCTGCAGTCACACAAGCGAAGTGGACAGGGTCAGTCTGTTTGCTCTAATCTGGCATTTTATGCATCAAGCCAGACTGTCCCACACAATCCTCCTCCATCTCCCACTTGAGGGAGACCCACTATTTTTATGGTTTTTTTTTTTTTTAATGATATTTTGTGGCCCGGTCCAAGGAAAATACTGCAAATAGTCTGTATTAAACATAAAACTGATAGGGGAAAGAAGTAAAATTTCTCCCCGGGTCCATGTCGGCATAAACGTTCGGAACACCTACTGTGACTGAGCGGTGATCTGGAAAGTCACAGATGGAGCCTCCTAGCTTCCTGCACTTTTTCCTCAAAACTGGGCATCCAATTTTTTTTTCCAAATATGACATATATAAGACACAAACTCATTGGAAGGAACTAACGACAGGTCAAGCGGCTGCCCAGCCCTGGATAGATGCATGGCCCTTACTCTGGATCCAGACCACCAGTGGGAGAGACACTGATGACCTTCTGCAGAGCGACCAAGTGTCTGTCCCCCATCTCCCACCACAGCTGACCCCTAAGCCATCCGGCCCTCCTGGCAGCCTCCCTGGAGCATGACAGGGTGTGTCCTGGTCAGATCCAGGGGCCCCTCTGCAGCTGTCCAAGGGCAGAGTCCCTTCCCCACTGCCGTGAGCCATGGCACTGCCACCAAGATTGGGGGAGGTGGTCATGACCCTGTGGAAAGAAAGACAGCCACCCTCTACCCTGACCCACAGGCTACAAGGAGGTGACCAGCAAGGTTCCTAAAATAAAACAACAGTAACACACACACACACACACACACACACACACACACACACACACACACGAGAAGACTAAAGCCAGGAAGTTTCCAGCAACTTACGGAATGAGGATGAACCTGTGGAATCAGGATGACAGCCCGCGTTTCCAGCCTCCCAGGCCAGGGCTCTGACACGGACCACAGAAGCATCATGGATGAAGAACCACTGACCTCTTCTACCTTGAGTGCACGTACCAAATGCCTTCTCTGCCCCAGTACCTCTGGAAGGAGCACACAGTGTCCCTTGCCCCGTGTCACAGCTCTTCCAGCAGAAGACACAGACATCACTGAAGAATCATGTAAACCCAGGAAATGCAGCAAACCAACTGTTTTCCCGCCAAAGGGGCAGACTCAGCTGGCAAATGTCTTTTGCCTTTCCCCTTCTCCCTGCCTGGAGTATGACTGTAACATCATCTGAGATCGGGAAAAGGAGGCTACATCCTAGGGACGGGGGTGCAGAAACATAGAAGGAGTTGGGGCCACTGATGCCATGACGCCTGGCACCAGTCCTGGCCAGCTCGGGCTTCTTGTTACATGAAGAAACAATAAATCCGATTTGGTTAAGCTGTTGTACTCAGCGGTCTGCTCATGCAGCCGACCCTGGCAGACACCTTGTAGGCTTACACGATGACCTAGAGGGTATTCACTGATCCCCCCCGTGCTCATGCTAACTGAGCCAAACCAAACAGAGAACAAATTTCAAACCCAGAATAAGTGTCCATCCAATTAGGAGGCAGAATTGCCCCATCAAGATGGAAAGGGTCCAGTGACATTCACCGGCTACCAAATAAGCAGTATGGAGGTATGGTACCAGCCCAGGGGCAGGGGGAATGCAGAGAAGCTTACAATAGCCAAGAAAATCCTAGAGAAACAGATGGACAAGGTCTAACGGCTTCAGAAGATTCCCAGTAGCAGAAACCGTGCTATAGGCTTATTCAGGGTGTCAACGAGGCAAGTGGATTGATCCGGTTCTGGCATCACTGGGCTCTAACTTAGGTCCTGGGCACACTTCCTGGCTGCATTTGTCCGTGACAAACGTCTCTAGCCTGTCCCCACACCCAAATCCCAGGATACTGTTCTCGTAGAAGAACTCGCTGGAGTCTGCTCTACACTCCAGCCAAAAGCGGACACACCCTATGTCAGTGTCACACACTGACTCAGCCACAAGGCCTCGGGTCCCCCGAGCCTCTACATCCGAAATGACAAGTTCCCTCTTGAGAGAATCTCATTAGCACTGTATCTGACTCTAATAAATCAGCCATGGTCTGGCCATGGTCATACATCACAGACCAAGGGTGGACATTGTGGCTGGAAGGGGGGTGGGGGTATGGCGGCAGTGGACACAGAGCCCAAAGCAGCAGGGATTGGGAACAAACACACAAAAAGTTAGAACATGCCACCCTTAGACACCTTCTTACAACTAAGCGTTAGTATTTCTGCAGGCGATTTCCCCTTACTTCCCTAAGCTCACCCAGTCTTGGCCGTGACCACTGTTCCACGTTCTCAAGCTTCCCAAAGACCCCAGTGAGAAGTCCCGCATTTGGAGGGGGTTATTTTGAGGGGTTATACTGACAATGCTCCTCATTCCCACCTCGGCCACACTCCGGGGAGGCTCCGCTGTGATTGTCCCGTCTTAGAACACAGCTGTAAACCCGGGGCACAGTGGCAGTGTTTTCTTAGTGAAGCAGACATCTGCTTTTTACTATTTGGGCCCATGAAAGGAAGGGAGTGGAATACACAACAGTGGAGAAGAGAGCCCCGTCATGAAGCCCTTGGCCCTGGGACAGACAAGTACTCGGGCTTCTGCCCTGTGACGTGCATCCCGAAACACTCAGCCAGGGTGCGGGGGAGCCTGGAGAGCCACACCTAGCCGAGTCTCAAACAAGAAGCTTCCGGGGAGGTCATGGCTAGCCTGTGTTTGAGGGGGCAGGTAGAGTCATCCAGCAGAAGGACGCGTGAGTTGTCCGTTGGGTGGTGAACATGTATTAGTTATCTATGGCTGCGTAACAAGTCAGCCCAAACGTAGCAATGTAAAGTCACAAGGATTTATTGTCTCCCAGTTTTTAGGGGAGCAGCTTGGCTGAGTCCTGTTGGTCAGGGTCTCAAAGGCTGCAGCCAAGGGGTCAAAGGGTCAGCCCCAAACCACTCTCAGCCTGATTCATTTCCTCATGGACATTGATCAGAGGCTGCCCTCAGGCCCTTGTCCCCCAGGCCTTTGCAGTGGGCAGCTCACAACATGGCCGCCGGCTGCATCCCAGCAAGTACCAAGAGCCTGAGAGCGCAAGACGGAAGTCATGGTCTTTGGGAATCCAGCCTTCCGGCAAGAGGTCCATCCCAAAGGAAGTAGGAATGGGTCGTGAGCGGCTGCGCTGCCGGCCCTCATGTTGAAAGAGCCAGAAGGGTCTTCCCGCCCTGGGAAATGACCCAGACAGACAGCGGGTATAGCACTAAGGACGGCAGTTATGAAGAACACGGAACAGGTAAGCACGTGTTTCTCATCCAGCAAACTCGAACCTGTTGTATCGCATCGGAGCACTGCGACTAAGACGCGGGAGACGTCTCCCAGCTTCCACAACTCGGGATCGTGTGCCTTACGTGCTGTTCATGGAAATCCTGAATTAACATAGTATAAATAAAAGTGGCATCTAATTCTTACCAAAGTGATTTTAAAAATGCAGCTGTGTTTATACAATTCAAAACCAGAGAGAAATAAGCAATCAAGGGGTAGATAATATCTGGTTCTAGAATGGTAAAGGCCCGGACAGCATTTGTTCTTAAAAAATGTACGTTCCCTAATGACTATTTTGTCTCCTAACGCCAATTCACAAATACTTGTCAGTGGGCGTTTAATGTCAAGTGTCATTGACTACAGTTCAATCAGATTATTATGGAAGCTGAAGTCTTGAATATTGAGAATCACAATATGAAAAGAGAAAAACGATTTCAACCTAATTGTTGAAGAGCCAACCAACAGCTTCCAGAACGCCTTCCCTGTCAGCCCACTTTTCCGTAGCCTGCTTCATTCACTGGCCAAAATCCCTACCAGAAGTGATAGTCAAGCTAGTGAGAGGAAAGTAGGAATCAGAGTTTTTTTCTGCTTATGGGGTTTCAGAAGACACAGTGAAGATACTGATTTAAATTGTGTTTATAAACTTTTGAATTAAAAATCATGATTACTGGCTTGTTTTCCAGCCCTATTGGAAAAAGAAATTATTTGTATGCAAGGAAATTGGCCCCCTACTTTGTTCATTTGTTCATTCCCATAAAAAATAAGAGAGCTTCAACCCAGAAGACATAAAAGAAAGATAAATAAATTAGACTGCAGAGAACAAAAAAATTAATTCTAAGATGTAAAAAAAGCCAAAGTTATAAAACAGATGGAGAACTAGAAAAGATGTTTTCAATTCATTTCCCAGACAAGAGTTTATCTTCTTAACACATAATGAGCTCCAATAAATCTTAAAGAAAAAGGCCAATAATGCAATAGAAAAAAATGGGCACAGTTTGCAGAATGAGAAATAAAAAATGACTCTGAGGTGTATGAAAAGATTCTTGAATTGGTCCTTCCACTTCTTTCCTGTAACCTGAAGTCTTCCTGACTCGACTCTCTCTCCTCTCACATCTAGCAAGTTAATGCATCCTGGTGGTTCTGATTTCTGAAAGGCCCAGAGCCACACTGGCTGATCCCAGCTGACACGTCTTGCTTGGATGGTGCCATGCTCACCTGAGGTCCCTCTTCTTGCACCGGCTCTTCTCCGCTGCTCTCGGCAGAGCTTCCGGAGTGACCCTTTCCAAATGTAACCTAAATCGGCTTCCCTCTCAGAGTCGAGACCAAAGCCCAGTCGCTCTAAGCCCCATGCCTCTGGACCCCGTGGCCTCTCCAGCTTCCTTTCCTATCTCCTTTCCTACCTCCGACAATCCTGGCCTCCTTGTTCCCCCTCAAGCATGATGTATAAGATTCTATTTCCCGAAGACGACAGCAGCAATATAGCCCAGGATGGTTAATTTTGTGTGTCAACTTGACTAGGCCACAGTACCCAGATGTTTACTGATACGCCCGTCTATATGTTGCAGTGACTATATTTTTTTTAGATGAGACTAACATTTAAATCAGCGGACTTTGAATAAAGCAGATTGTCCTCTATTAGTGGGTGGGCCTCGTCTAATCAGTCCAAGGGCCTTCAAAGAAAAAAGACTGAGGTTCTCCCAAGGAAGAAGTTCTGCTTCCAGACTGCCTTTAGACTCAAGCTAAAACATCAGCTCTTTCCTGCATCTCTAGTCTGCCAGCCTATCCTGCAGATCTCAGACTTCCCAATCTCAAAGTTGTGTGAGCCAATTCCTTAAAATAAATTTGTCTCTCCCTATTTTTCTCACTATATATAGACAGAGTATAGATGATAGATAGATAGATGACAGACGGGTATAGATAGCTACCGACCTACCTAGCCACACGGCCTGTTGGTTCTGTTTCTCGGAACAGAAACACACCCAACAGTGTGACCTTCTCATCCCTCCCATGAAGAAGGAGAGTCCATGTCCCTCCCCTGAGGGTGTCCCTACTTTCACCAACAGAGTCCAGTTTCTGAGATTGGGTCATTTAAAGCCTGCAGCTTCCCGTGGCACTCTAGGGACGTTTGTTCTTGGAAGGCTCTTCCTGACAACCTGGCCGCCAGGATGAAAGGAGCCCAAGTGTCTTCCCTGGGCCAGAGGCAGACACTGTGCTGGGGCGACCCAGCGGAGCCCAGCTGCCAGGTCCTCCCGGCCCAGGTGCCAGCTTGTGAGCACAGAAGCCTCTGGGTGATCTCCTGACCTGCGCTCAAGTCAGCCCGGCTCTTCACATCCTCCAAACGCCAAGCAGCAACAGCGTTCCCCCCGTGCCTGTCTGAATTCCTGACTCACAGGAGCCACAAGCGTGTCAGAGGGATTGCTGCTTCCCTGCGCTCTGTCTGGGCTTCCTTACCCAGCAACTGATAAGCAGCACAGATGCCAACCGCGCCTCCAAGCCCTTATGCGCAGGGCACCATTCTGGAGATCCCTCCCGGGCACCTGCACGGCTCTCTCCCTCACGCCCAGCAGATCTCTGCCAGGGTGCCAACTACTCAGGAGCCTGCCCTCACCCCCCAACACTCCGCTTTAAAACCACAGCCTTCCCCCCGCTTGGTGTAGCTCTGTCCCTGGTTTCCGTGTCTTCACAGAACTTAACCACCGTCTTGGAGGCGTGTCATTTCCTTGCTTACTCTTCCTCCGCCTGCCCCTCCGACTGAAATCTCCGCTCCGTGAGAATTGGGAGTGTGGGGTTTGCTCTGTTCAGTGCTGCATCATAGCACCTAGAACACCGCCCACATACAGCAGGTGATCAGCAAGTATTAACCGATGGATAAACACACGAATGAATGAACGAACCTCACCTAGAGAGAGCTGCCAATTAAAATTTCAGTGACATGATTTTTTTTTTCCTCTCTGTCAGATTAATAAAAATCCAACCGTTTGGTAAAGCACTGGGCTAGGGAGTACGTGGGGAGACAGACACTGTCGTTTGCTGGTGGGAGTACAAACCGGGGCAAATTCTTCGGACAATGATTGGCAACGTGACCTAAAACTTAAGGTGCATGCCAACTTTGACCCCGCACATCCGTCCTTGAGAATACGTCCTAGAGAAATGCTCATGCGTGTGCGAGACGGTGCGTCTCTCTCAGAAGCTATTCACAGCAGCATTCCTCTGCGTGCACAAAAGATTCAAACCCAGATGTTCTTCAGAATGTCATTGTTAAATAGATGTAGGGATATTCCTGCTAAGAGACCCAGACAGGTGTGAAAGATAATGTGGCAGTTCCATACTTGGGTAGAACTTGGAAAAGCACCAAGATGGATCACCTGAGAATACAGCAAAGTCTAAACACAGTGTTGTGTGCCATCGATTCACCTGTGAGACAGCATATCTCCAGAAGGATAGAAGAGGATTCAGTAACTTGGTGCTGCCCTCAGTAACCACCGAAAGCTGATATGCATCCATTCTTTAAAACAAAGATAATAAGCTTGAAATATTTTCCCTTCAATCTCTTCTACAAAGAGCAATCACGTGAGCTCTTGTTTCCCTTCTGCTTGTCTCGGGGCTGGACAGATGACATTTAAGGTGCACAGCGCCTTGTGGACCATGGGAGGCAGGGAGGTCTCCATCTGCCCCTCCAGGCAGAGGCACATGGGACCTACCGCAAAGGCGCACAGCTGTGCTAACCAAGCCAAGCACTCGGTAACCCATGAAATAAGCAATAAATGCTTCACTGAAATTTGTAGCAACAGATGTAGCTTACAAGACGGCAGGAAACTTTCTCAATATAAAAAATTACGGGATAAGCTGCTGATTCTGTTTGCACATCATGATAACATGAGGGTCATTACACCTGCAGATGGTTACTTTAAATAAATAGAAACCAGGCAGGGAGAAGCATGAACCAGAATATATTTTCATTTATATTCCCTTTGGGGCTTTTCTTCATCAGCATTATTAAGCTGAAGAAAGAAGAAACATTTAAGATGTATTGCATTCATGACTTTTTAAATCGGGTGTGAAGTTGCATAACTATTTAAGAACACAGATAGATTAGCTTTAAAATGGAAACATGGTATGTTACTTAGTAACACACTATAGTATGACTTTATCTTTCTCCAAAAGCTTCAGGGCTCAGAAAGTGAGCTTCATTCATGCTTCTAATTTTAACCAAGATCTGAACTTCATTTTTAGGGGGGAAAAAGTCTACATGGAAGAACTTCAAAGAGACTCGTCCTCAAGCACAGAGTCCCCGTTCCATTCAGCATGCACTGAGTGCACGCCAGCTAAGAGACACTGTGCCACAGACACCCTCGTCTCAGGCAGGCATCCCTGGGCGTACTGGCAATGTCCCCAAGCAGAGAAGGGAACAACACGGGAGGTGAGCCTTCATGGAGGGACCGGTACGTGACCTGCGCCTTGATGGACTCCGGGCGTCAGAGGGGAAGTGCCCTTCCATCAGGATGGGGGGCAGCAAATCGAAAGTCATATTCTGCATGCAGAGGGTCGAACTGTGTCCCCTCCCAAAAGGCAAGTCCAAGTCCTAAACCCTGGTAGCTGTGAACGGGACCTGACTTAGAAATAGGGTCTTTGGGGCGCCTGGGTGGTTCAGTGGGTTAAAGCGTCTGTCTTCGGGCTCAGGTCATGATCCCAGGGCCCTGGGATCGAGCCCCGCATCGGGCTCTCTGCTCAGCAGGGAACCTGCTTCCTCATCGCTCTCTCTGCCTGCCTCTCTGCCTACTGTGATCTCTGTCTGTCAAAGAAATAAATGACATCTTAAAAATAAAGAAATAAAGAAATAGGGTCTTTGACAATATCATTAAATTAGGGATAATCTTTGGGATGAGCTTCTCCTGGGTTGTGTGTGAGTCCAATGACCTGTGTCCTTATAAGGGGAAGGAGAGGGAGGCAGGGACATGGGGCTACAGCTACCCAGAGCCCGGGGGGACTCTGCAGCAGGTTCTCCCTCCTAGCCTCCGGAAGGAGCCAAAACTGCCCACACCTTCATTTTGAACTTCTGGCCTCTGGAAGTGTGAGAACATGAATTTATGTTGTTTGAAGCCACCAACTTGATGATCTTTTGTGACGGTAGCCACAGGTCCCTGATGCATGGCCCTCTCTGCTGACCTCTGTGTGCTGGGTACCAGCCAGGGGCCTACACTCAGAAAGTGCTCGGGAAATCCTGGCCGAGCGAATGACTGTGACAGGCTGAAGGGCTTGTGGGACACACCTACAGAGGTTCACCAAGGCAGCCTGGAGGGATCCTTGTAACATTCTTGGAGTTTGTCCTGCAAGCCTTGGAGAGGAAGGAAGGGATGTTCGAGCAGCATGATGACTCATCAGGTGGAGCTCCCACAGCCACGACGGGAACGTGGGAAAGGTAAGCTTGAGCCAAGTGCCTGGGACGGCAGCAAGGAGCCTGGACTAGGGCAGTGGCAGCGTCTACAAAGAGAACGAGTGCCCCAGACCAGGCTGGATGGTGGCCAGAGGAGGGAGGATGTGTGCAGAGGGGATCGCAGGAACGCAGGGTCTGGAAGCACAGACCAAGTTTGGCAAAACAAGGAAAGGAGGGCTATTGCAGTTGGAGCGGTGTTAGACCGGGTTTCCTGGGAAACAGAGCCAAGGTCACACTGAAGCAAGACTGGCTTTGAAGAGTCAAAACCCGAGGTAGTCAGAATGCAGGAAAGGGAGGAGGGGCCAGAAAGAGGGAGATTCCCCCAGGAAGGCACAGGATGGGGCTGGCCCTGCCACCCCATAGAGGTGCAGCCATCCAGGACCTCGAGGGACAGAGCAGCAGGCTTCGGGACATTCCCAAGGGCCTGACGGGAAAGGAGGCTGCTTGTAGGCTCCTGCCTCTCTCCCGCCTCTCACTGGTCAGGTGCGCCCGGGGATGTGGCTGCCTCGCTTCCAGGCTGAGCCACCGGCCCCCTCCAGGAAGCTGTGCAGACCGCAGAGCCTCTATCAGGATGCAGGGCCTCCCCAAGACAGGAGGTGACAAAGGGAGCCCTGTTCACACAGGGGAGGCCAGGAAGGACGGGGCCAGCAGAAGGCTGCGGTCCTTGGTGGCAGCCATGGGGGTGACCGTAGCCTGTGCGTCATGGTGCTGCTCCGTGAGCAAGGATCTGGGCCCAGGTCGGGGGGTGCCAGGCCGAACCGGGGACAGGCAAAGCAGAGACCGATGCACGGTAACATGGGGCCAGCACGTGTACATTTCAAAATCTCTGCGGGTCCGTGGGCAACTCGATTTGAATTTGTTTGGCCCGTCGATTTCTGACACAAACAAACGTGACCCTCGGAGAAGCCAACACCGCGTCCTGTGTGCCAGCAGGACCGGGCAGTGATTTTTATTTTCTAGCGAAACGCTACCCGTGGGCCTCTCTCCTATTGGGGTTACAAATACTGGCTCATTGGACAACACGCAGAACAACATCATGGGCTGGAAAGCGAGTTATTCCCATTTCACCGAGAAGATGGAGGCATCCGGAGTGACGGGCCCACCGGGCTCCGCCCCCACGCGAAGCCCCTCGCCTCGCCCCCAAGCGCCTTCTCTGCTGACGGAGAACTCTGGGCATGCGGAGCGTGTTCGTCGGGGCTTTCTTTCGGGGGGAAGCACCCCCTGCAAGGTGATCCCTCCTGTCCCAGCGGACACGCAGGCCATCTGTGTACCTCTCCTGCTCCTTCACCGGGAGCTGCATCAGGAGCAGCTGATTTAGTCCCAGAGCTTTCAGACCAAGGTTAATTAAGCAAGTAGCGGGTCTTCTTGCATCACTTGTGAATTTAGCTTCCCAAACAGTCCTCAGGCTGAACTCGAACAAGCATCAGGGATGTGCCTGGGAGCAGCCCAGAGCAATCCTGAGCCACAAGCATCGCGGTGAAGACGCGGACCCTGGAGTCAGATTGCCTGGGTCCCTACTGGCTCTGCAGCTCACTAGTGTGCCCCGGGACAGATCCCTAACCTTTGCATGCCTCCGTTGTCCCATCTGCAAAATGGAGTGAGAAGCATACATATCTCTTGGAATTGTCAAGCACCAGGTGGGTCATGACACTTTATAGGTTCAGTCCATGGCTGGCCGATATGTAAACATTTGACGAATTGATAACATGATTATCATGGGGTCTGTCTCTGGGCAGACCACTCCAGGCAGGCTCGGAGAACCTGCTGTGTTCTGCCATCCAGAACCCCACACCGCACCTCACCCCCACGTCCGTGGGCTCTTCTAGCCATGGGTCACCCTAACAAGCACTGGGCTTCTGCCTTCCCGAATGTCTGTCTGGATGGTCAGCTTGGGTCTGAGGACAGGCAGAGGAGAAAGCCCAGAAAGGGGAGGGTGTTTGTCTCCGCTCCCCCTACATCCAGCTCCAGCCCCTCTGGGACGCTCTGCCACTTGTTCACATCCCTGTGCCAGTAAAGGGATCTGATGCCCTCCTCTGTCTGCAGAGCTGACTACGCCTCCTGGGGCCCTTTGAGCCTTAGTCAGGTGGGGGCTTTTCTCAGTTTCTTGATGCAAACAGAGCTCAAGCCCCCAAGGACAAAACTTGGAGCCGGGCTCGCCAGCACCCTTGGCAATGGCTGCGTCCTGCTGGCCATTGCTGCTTGCCTGGGGGCGCTTGGCGCCGTCGTCAGCAGCAATTTCTAGCAGATGGCGTATGGGCACACTAATAAAACGAATCGTGCAAGTGGAAAAAGCTGGCACTGCCTTCGATGATTTGGGCTGACGTAGTGTGATCAGGCTGTGCCCGGACTCTGCTCAGAAAAGAGAGAAACCGCACAAAATTGAGTATCTGTTGTTAAAGATGGATTTCGAGAGGAAAGATGAAGGGCCCCATGGCTGATGCTCCCACAGTTCTGAGCAAAACCTCCTGCATTTTAGGACCTTGAGGATCTTCTGGAAATTTCTTTTTTTAAACATTATCAGACCCGGAGCACTCATTTGCTTGCTATACAAAGGGACTTTGAGCAAAAGGCTTGGGAGTGCAGACAAGGAATCTGGGGAAGGGGCCAGGGAGGGTCTGCCTGGCTAGAGTGAGGGGTGGGGTGGGGGCCTCTGGGGTGAGGGGCCTGGGCTAGAGCTGGGGTGGGGGAGCAGAAAGGAGAACCAGCATCCCCAGAGTCTTATCTTTTTGAAACCCTGAAGAACAATAACGGACACAAGGTGGGAAAGTACTAATTTGGGGCGCCTGGGTGGCCAGGTCAGTTAAGCATTTGCCTTTGGCTCAGGTCATGATCTGAGGGTTGGGCTTTCTGCTCAGCGGAGAGCCTGTTTCTCCCTCTCCCCCTGCTCCTGCGTACTCTTCCTCTCTCTCTCAAGTAAATAAAATCT